>NC_045697.1:54534169-54881371 GCF_009834535.1 Camelus ferus | reverse complement strand
TTCTCTATGTAGCACTGACTAATCACAATACAGTTGAAAAAGGCAAACAAACCAAATTTGATCAAGAAAGATTCACCTGAGCATACATAATTGAAGGCAAAATATGGCTGGCATGACTTAATGCAGCACTTAGGATATCCTGTGGAAAACAGCCTACAAAATCATGAACAATATAAACTTTCTTTTAATTAACAAAAATATAAATAACTTTGTAAAACTATTTCCTGTAACACTTTTCTACACATATTCTTTATGTGTACCTGGTATCAGCAAGAATTGGGTTGGAATTAATGTGACTGGAATGTAAATGTAAGATTGCACTCGTAAAATAATTTTTCCCAAGAATAGTAATTTTTTAAAGCTCTGAAAAGTATCAACTTTAGAACTAAATGACCCTTTCTGTGAAACATACAGTAGATAAACTTAGTTAAAAGTATTTAAAGCATTTTTTAAAATGCCTCACACATTCTTGGTGAAATGCTACATAAAATTTCAGCTACAAAATTCTCTCAGGTATTACATCATTGAGTGTCTTTATAAACTACAGAATTTCCTATCCCTGTTATCTCTCCTGTTCAATCTCCTATCACCACAGATGGGTCTGGGATGTGCTTATTTTACCAATTGCAGTTGAAACCTCTGACTCATGAGAGATGGCTAAATTATAAAAGGAAGCATTTTTTTCATTCACTTCTATATTGAACATGTTAAAGTAAAAAAATTAGGTTAAACTGCTTATAAATTATGTTAGTATAGTCTTTCAGAATTTTCTTTTTCAATGTATTCAGGGATTAAGACCTCAGCAAGGTATCTTAGAAAGCTTTGGGCTACCATACCATACCACAGACGGTGTGGCTTGAACAACAGACATTTATTTTCTCACAGTTATGGAGGCTGGAAAGCTCAAGACCAAGGTGTGACCTGCTTAAGTTCCTGATGAGAACTCTTCCTGGCTTGCAGACAGCTGCCTTCTCCCTGTGTTGTCACATGGCAGAAGGGGGTGGGGTAGGGAGTACACTCTAGTTATCTCTTCTCATAAGGACACTAATCATATCATATTAGAACCCCATCATTTTTACCTTATTTGACCTCAAATCTTTATCACTGCCTCACAGGCCCTATCTCTAAATAGAGTCACACTGGAAGCTAGGGCTTCAACATATGATTGGGCAAGGTGGGGAGGAGGTGGTCACAAATCAGCCCACAGCAGAAGATTTTATCTGTAAGTCAGACTGCAAGCCTAATTCTTCATGTCAGATTTTCCTATTAGGACTTGCAGACTGATTGTTCCTGCATCATTAGTTAGGTTATAGTTCTCCAAACTGTCATTTATGATACACTTGTTGACTTTGAAGCTGTATAGTATAGATCCTGCTGTAAGGATCATCAGTGAGAGAAGAGATGATCATTAGTGCTGGGGGGGGGGAAACTGGGGACCTGCGGATCAACCATCTCATCTGGCAGAAAGCAAAAAAGGTTCATCTGTCTCTGCCTCCTTCCTGTTCCTTCCTTCTACCCTCTGATCCTCAGCACATTCTAGAATATGAAACAGAATGCTTATTCAACGACTATTCATTCAACAAAAATGTATTAAAGAGTTTGCTAGTGTCAGATGTTGTGTTATAAAACAGGAGTAAAAACAGCATTCTTTTCTTCCTTCAATAAATATTTATCAAGCGCCTACTATGTGCCAGGCCTAGTCCTATGCATTTGTGAATAAAGTAGAGAAAGATTCTTTCTCTCCTGGAGTTTATTTTCTAAAGGAGAAAAACAAACAATAGGCAACCAATTTTTGAAGTTAAATTACATAGCATATTAGTTTAAGTACCAATAATTATCACAACAGGATAAGAAAATAGGATGTGGGTAAAAGGGAGTAATTTACATGAATAAATAGGGTAGTCTGGGTAGGCCTCACTGAAAATGTAAAATTTGAGCAGACACTCAGAAAATGAGGATGTTAGCTAAGCAGATATCTGGGGATAGAACAGTCCAAGCAGAGAGAACAGCTAGAGCAAAATCTTTAAGGCTGTCCTGTGCCTGGTGAATTTTAGAAATAGCAGAGTGGCCAATGGGGTTGGAGCAGAGTGAGCAAGAGAGAGAAATCTAGAGCTGAAGGGTCAGGTCATGTAAGACCTTGAAAGCCATTGTAAAGTGTTGGCATTAACTATGTGTAACTTGGAGAGACATCTTGGGGTTCTGAAAAATGGAATGACATGTTGAGACAGTTTTTAAGTGTTGTTTTTTAGATGCAAATCTAATAAACAGGATGTAACTCTATTTTAGTGTTTACATTTAACCTGATCATCAGTCTTTAGATGAAAAGTTTATTCCATTCATCTTGATTACAAATTTGGATTTACTGCTACCATCTTATTTTGTAATCTGTATTTGTTCTTTTCCCCACTTTATCTATTTTCTTTTCTTCCTTCCTTACGTTCTTTCCTTCTTCTTTATTTTTCATTCTTCTTTTCTCCCTTTCATTCATTCACTCCGTCTTCTTTTGTATTAATTTGGTTTTACCTCCATTTGATTTTTTTCCTCTACTCATTTTAAGTATATTGTAACAATTCTTTCCTTTTGGTTGTTTCCCCAGAAATTTTAGCATGCTTATTTAATCTCACCAGTTCTAAACATATAATATTTTTATTATCCTTCTGAATAATACAATGCTTGATTCCAATAACTATACTCCTTCCTTGTTTGTAAGAAACTATTGGATAATATTTTATTTCTGCCTTGAGATTTTTACCATCACAAATTAGACAGTAGTGTTACTATTTAGATTTTCCCACAGGTTTGCCATTGTTTTGTCTACCAAATGTTCTTGAATTTCAGATCTTTCCACATTGATCATTTTCCCTCTTCTTAGAGACTTTTTAGACATTCCTTGAGTTAAAATCTATTGTAGAAAAATTTCAGTTTTTCTTTGCCTGAAAAAATATTTCACTTAGTTTGGAAAAATAAGATTTTGTTCAGTGTAGAACCCTAGATTAACAGATGTATCCCTTCCTATTTGGGTTATATACCATTCCACTATCATCTGACTTCCACTGCTGTTATTGAAGTCAGATCTCATTTAAGCTGTCATTCTTTTATATATAATGAAGTTATATTTTGTTATTCTTTTATATATAATGAAGTTAGTTTTCCTCTGGATGCTTTCAAGAAATTACTATTGTAATGAATCACATTCAAAAATTTCCTAATTAAATCATTGCATAGCATTACATGCTATGATCTTAATAATACATTAATACATTGTGAGATATTATTCACTAATAATGTACCTAGGATTTTTGCTTAATATTAGGATGTGCACTTGCTTTACTCCTTGCATGGAATGATCTGAAATGCCCATGACTGGCTTCTTCTTATTGATCAGAATTCAACGTTAGTGTCTCTTTCTCTACTGGTCCTTCCCTTTACAAGCAATTAAAAAAAAAAAAAACCAAAAAAACCTCTCCGCCCTCCATAACACCACCCTATTTACATTTTTTTATAACACCCACAACTAAAATTATCCTACCAATATGCTTCCTAACATTTCTGTTTCTGTACACTTTTACCCTCCCTCTTTAAACCTGTGTGAGTGCAGAAAGTTCCCAGTGGATCCTCTTTGCTCCCCATGGTAAAGGGTCAGAGGGCCCAAATTTCCATCGTCCTGGCATCTCTAACAAAATGAAGAGTCTTTTGGTTCAGAGAATTACTGATTTTTATCATTTCTTTTGATTCAGGGTTTGGAGAGGATGCACATCAGTTCATATCACCAAGCAGCCTGGGTCAGAGTTCCTTACTTTGCCACAGTTATGTTAAAAAATAAAATACCATCATTAGCGAGGCATATCTCTACATGTTAATTGAGAACACTCTCCATTTTACATTGTTAAATAAGAGCAGAATAATTTAAACAGGGTAATTCTGTTTTTCATAAAATAAAAAGAACTATCTGCATGTTCAGATAGTTTTTACTCATATTTATGTAAAAGAGCTTGGAGATTGTATTACAGTGGTAGAGGGAGGAATTCCAGTTTATTATAACGTCTCCCCAAAAGTTTTAAGCATATGGGCAATGTCACATCCTTTTTTGTTTTAGTAAATTCAGAAAATAATAAAATTCAGACAGAAAAGAAGCCAGAAATTCAACAAGGATTCCATTAACCAAAATCTGATTAGCTTAAAAATAAATAAATAAATAGAGAATTACTCAAAAATGTTTGCTTTCTTTCTTATTCTACTCTCAGATTTAACTTATGACACTGAGTTTCCAGCTTTTATTAAACATTTCCCAAATTCCATTCATGTTCCCAAAATGCAAACTCCTATCTGCATTCTATGTTTTATATAATTTTTTAGCCATCGCATTAATTGGCAAGTACCAGAAATCAGGGTAGCCTATTTACACATTCAACTGACAGAGTTAGCATAATGTTTTCAGGATACTTCAAGCCATCATGTCCAGATATCTGAGAAAGCACTGTTCCAGTCTTCCAACAGTTTGATACCAAAACAATGAAATGCATAGCACTAGAAAGAGCTTAACTCTGCACATTTGATCTGAACAAGGCCATAAAGAAAGAGTGCCCATAAAAGGAGGTCTATATAGCTGAATTTCATGGGGGAACAAGAATATATTCTTTTTTATGAGAAATTCTTATGCCTTGGAGCCCAATTTTAAGGGCCTGCATTTCAACTCTTTCAACTCTTATTATAAGGGAAAAAATAAAAGATGGATTACTCTCTGATCTAATGAAACTCAAATGGCTAGCAGATTGAGCTCTGATACCTGTGCTCCATTTCTCGAAATATCTGCAATGCAAATAACTGTTCAAGATTCCTTTGGCTACACTAACATTTATGTGTGTCATGCCAAATAAAATAGCTATTTATGTGTTTAAAGGAGAGCATTCTTGCTCTGTATGTACACACCTGGGCTCACTTCCCTTGAGAAGATGCCTCAACAGCGCTAGTATAACAAGACAATAACAGCAGAATAATAGAGATTTATAGTGATTGTCCAGAAGTCAACAGGGGATGGCTCACACAGTGAGCGTAACCATAACAAGTGTCAGTTTTTTCAAGCAGAAAACAAAAGCAGAGCTGTTTGATGCAATCTAATGTTTCTGCCACAAAAGCCACACTGAATCTACAGGCTAATTATAGCATGCTCTTGTTCCCAGAATGACAAAAAAGAAGAAAAATCATAAAATATTAAACTGTAAACCCTACAACCCGAAATGGATGTAAAACTCTGACTTTTTTTTTTCTGGCAATGTCAGATTTTCATCTCTAAGATCCTTCCTGAAAGTCCAAACTAGGCCACAGATTTGTTCTGCCTGACCTACACAGTAATAAGGAAATCAGGGCATTTCTATATACATAATTTCTTTGAATTATCAGAGGACTTAAATTCGGAATGGCATACCTGCATGGTAACAATCAGATCCGCTAAGTAACAGCTGCCCCTTTGGTTAGCCATTTCTTTTCTAGTCAGCTAGAAAACATTCCCCACAACTCCCTCTTGTCTTTCATTTCCCACTCCTTCACTAATTTATAAACAGCCATTACTTGTCTGGTACCTCTTGGCATTTGAGTTTGCATTCCCCAATACAAATAAATCCTTCTGTATTATTGCTCCAGAGTTAGGCTTATCAAGGACTCTACATGGCAGGAAAAGCTCTGAGACAGATATCATGGTGTGAACAAATCTGCAATGCAAGCTAGCTAAGGCTTAGAGGTTCTAAAATGGCTTACCTATGGCAATTAAGAAATACCGTTGGAGGGAAACTTGAAAGAAAAGGGATAAATGAGGTTCACCCTTCATAAGAAGTAAATTTTCCAAACTTTGAATTTGGAAGAGAATGGCATGGTGGCATAATAGAAGAATCCAGAGCCCAGTGAATGCTACCTCTGACTCTGCTTTGGGTAGATTATCTTAATTTATCTGGGTCAGTTTCTTCATCCCTAAGGTGAGGGAATCATGCCCATTGATAAAGAAGCTTCCTTCCAACTCCTGGCTTCTATATGAAGAATTCTAAAGAAGAATTTTCTCTTTCATAATCCTTCCTGGCTCCAGAGAGTAAGTGTAGAAGGAAGGAGTATGTTGTATGTTTATGTCTACCTTTTAATTGTTGGTAGCTTTTATAAGGGAAAATTATATTTAATCAGTGTTTTCCAATAAAAATAATTTCTCCTTGCTTTAATCATCTTGAATCCTCCTCATCTGGCTCAACATGCAGTAAGACATGCTGAAGACCTGAAAGACTGCCTCAAAATGTCTAGATTTCTGAGATTACTCTGATGATTACAGATATTCCAACTAGTATTTTCTGAAGCTATAGTGATGGCCGTATTTTACTGACTTTCTTCCAGGGTTTCTGAAAGGCACTTCACATGGATTATCACATTTAATTCAGATCACTACTTCACTAACACAGGAGCCAGTCATTCCTAAGAATCCCTATATGTTCCCTCTCAAAAGACATTTTCAATGCTATATTACAGAGGTTGAATCACTGAGGTTCCAAAATGGGAAAGCACAGATCCAGAGAAGAACAAGAAGCATTCCTGCTGCAGACAGTAACTAACCATGAAATCTTAGCGAGTATAGACTTAAACGTTCACATCTGTCCATTCTATCTCCACTTTATTTCTTACAAATTCCAGATGCTTCTCTTTCTATCAATATATACTTATTTCTAATTGTACGTACACACACACACACACACACAAATACCTGTAAATTCTCAGATTTAAAATTTGTTTAAAAAGTGAAGTTTGTTTTCCTATTTCCAACTCTCTACATATATTAATATTTAATTGATATTCCATTATAGAATTACTTAGAATATAAAAGAAATCAGTCAGCAGACAAATTATTTTAATGAATGTAAGGTTTCTTGAATAAAGCCTCTTTCATGAGCTATAGGAGGGGTTGGCAGACTATTTTCTGTAGAGCTAGATAGTAAATATTTGGACCTTACATATTAAATGCTCTCTATTGCAACTACTCAGTTCTTCCCTTGCAGCAAGAAAGTAGCCATAGATAACAAATAAATAAGTGTAGCCATGTTCCAAAAATATTTTACTTATGTAAATTTTAATTTCATATAATTTTAACAGGTCATGAAACCATTACTGTTCTTTTTTCCCAGCCATTTAAAAACATAAAAACCACTCTAAACTCGCTGGATGCAAAATTTGTTCACACAAAGGTTATTTTTGGCCTACAAGCCAAATATATGAGATCTGACCACATCAAGCCACAGTTTGCTGACCCCTGAAATATAGACTAGACATCAAAAGAATTAGCTTAGAGGTTTATCACAAAGTATATTAATATTAACCTATGTAAACTACTTTGCATAGTGTCTATAATATAATAGGCCCTCAATAAATATTTATAATAAAAATTGTTATGAGAGCTAAGTTTTTTTATTTTGTTTAATCTGTGCCCGTTTTGAAAAACTGAATCACAGGCAAGCATTAAGTTAGGATTTATAATTCTAGTAGAATTAGAAAAATAAAATCCAAGATGTTTCATTACTGCTTATTATATATAGTAAAGATTGTGTTAGCCAGTGGGTTTTTTTTAACAGTGCCAGTTTAGACAATCAATCATCATAGTTTTTACACTGGGTCTGTGCAATTTATTTCCTAAATATCTTCAGTATTCATAGTACAAGTTTCCTAAGTCATCATGGATTGTCACAATGAAGAGAAAGAGAGCCTCAGAGTTCCACAAATAGTTAAAATCCCAAAAGGAGTATTATAATCCGTGGCTATCCAAGTACCATATTTAAAAGGAGGATTACAGTAAGCCACGTCCCTTTACACTCTATCAATAATACATATTACTCTACTCAGCAATTCAGACTATTGAAGGATATCTGAGACGGTTGTGTACACCAGAGGGAGCTGAGATGCAGTGTTAATGTTCTCAATCCTTCACTTGCTAAGCATAATCAGCAATGACTGAGAAGTTTCTCTGTAAAGGACCATTTCCAGCAAATCAACTTTATAATCATTAAAATGAAGAAAATTCATTGTTAATATCCTTATGGAAATACATGCAACTCTGCTGTTGCTGTCAAATTTGTTGATGACACAAAGCTGGTAGTAAGAGGGAATATATGAGATGGCACAATGAACATGACAAAATATACATGCTATCTTTTGCAACTGAACATAGCAAGAAGAAATTTAAAAGAGATGCAGCTTGCAGGGAAGAAAAGATTACCCTGCTCTGCTCACATCTGGTCAGATCTTTTCTGGAATTGTGTTCAACTTTTGTCAATGTGTTCTACAAATCTAGAGACAATGGACCATAATCAGGTTAGCACAGAGCAAGGCAGTTTTGATGATAACAGGACCTAAAACCACAACATGGGAGAATGGCTAAGGGAAATGAGAATCTTAATTTTTTTTAAATGACAGACTTAGATGAAATAGGATAATCATCTTCACATAGTTGGAGAACTCTCATAGGCAATTGTTCTCCTTAATCTAAATATCCAAAGAGAGAGGGTAAGTCCAGTCCAGAAACTGGATGCTACAAGGAGACTGATTTCTACCAACGTAAGAAAAGTATTTAACAGAGTCTCTGAAAGATGGAATGAGGCTGCCTTAGGAGGTGGAGTCTGTCTTTTCTGCAGGTGTATTACTTGGAATGAACAACCACTTGATGGGAAAGTTGTAAAGGAGATTCAAATGCCACTTTGATGATACAGCCAAAATACTCATAAAGAATTATTCTAACCTTGGCAGTGTGTGTTTCCATTTCTAAAAAGACTTGGAGATGGTTCAATGTCCACGTTGATAATTTAGGTGCAACTTATATTCCTTAGATTATTTTCCAACCTAGGAACAAAATTGTTCTAGGATCTAAAAAAATTAATTATAATATTTGATCCATCTGAAAAAGGGATATGGATGAGAGAATTCTTCCAACATGAAAATTTTGGAGAAAATAGCCCAATAAAACATAACACAAAATTTTAACCCAGATACTTCCTTTTCAAAATAGATACTCCAAATTATATAATTAACATGTTTTTCTTCTAAAATGCAAACTACCTCAAATTACTTTTAACTATCTTTCCCCTTGGAAAGTGCAGTATATACTTGGCTAGTGGTAGGTGTTCTCAATAATGATGAGGGACATTCTTTGCCATGGTACAGTTTCCTGACTTATGTATTTTTTTGTCTCTGTAAGTTGTCTTTTAAAGGCATCTATGAATATGTAGGAAAACAGGCACAACTCCAAGAGGACTAATCTGGAGGGCGACAATTGAGTGGTGTGCAACGCATGTACAGTTGAGACACTGAGCCACTGTCAAGAAGTCATAATTCTTGAAGTATTTAATGTGGAGAATAAATGTTGAACTGGGATCTCTGCAAGGGAAAAAAAAGCAAGTTGTCCCTGGGTAGAACAAGACATTGACCTTCTGAGAACTTTAAACAATTAGTTTCTATTTCTCCATGAAGTATTAAATGGGTCGTGACTTTCGGAAAACACACATTTATGGCAAGATGGTGAATTTAAAAGTGTAAGGAAGAGGTGTAACAATCTCTCTCTACTATACATAAGATGACTCATATTTTGAGAAGCCTGGACACCATTAAATGTAAAACCTCTGCCATAACAAGTCCAGGACATTTTCTTCCTTCCCTATTTGCAGCAAGTATTCTGATGAATACAGTGAATTTTTAAGAGACAAGAAAAATTCCACGTAAGTGGACTTATGTCTATAGCATCTCCCTCCTGGGCAGCATCCATATCGCCTCTGTTACAGAGTGTAACACTGTAATGGGCATGTCTGTCTTCCCTCACTAGACTACAGAATCCATGGAAGAAATCGCCAGGCCCAACAGACCTCAGACAAAGCACTGTGCATAGCAGATGTTCAAAGCTGTAATTAAGAATGAACAGATAAATGTATAAATACCTAAATATGAAAATATAAGATCTCAGGTGGCAGAAACTCTCTTATCTTTTCACACATTATATCTATGCACAGTGCCTTGAAACTGAAGTTTCTTTCCTGCGCTGCTAACAGTAAAAAAAAAAATCCATGTTCCTAAAGGGAAAATACCTTTGTAGGGCTCTTTGCTTTCTCAAATGAGAGATTAAATTATTTTGAACCTTCTACCAAAAAAAAAAAAAAATTGTATAGTACAGAAAACTCTCTAGAAGAATGAGAAAAAATTTTATTAACTTAGAAAAATGATGTCTTTCCTCATTGTGTTCATAACCCACACTCTGGCAGACAAGTATCTGCACCCTAGTTTTAAATCAGTGTATACCATATGGTACCCTAACAATTGCTAAGCACTTTTGGTCACGCTAAAGTTATGGGACAGTCAAATCTCTAAATCTCCAGGTATAGCTTTAATTCCACATTGGACTGATGGCAGATACCTTCACTACTCTGCCCCACAAAATAATGTGATTAACTTTGATGGAAACAATGAATGTTCAACCCTGAAGCAATGTCCACTTTCTACCCTTTCTGTGAGAATTATTGGAATGAAGGAAAGAAATAGCCCAGGAGCCTTTTAAGCATTCTTATTTTTCTCTGTCACATCATTAAAGGTTCAATGAATCTCCAATTAAGTCTCCCTGACTGCTGTCACCGATTTGATTGATAGATGTCCTTGGCTCACCCTCCACAGGACATGCCAGTACACGAAGCCCCCACCTGCCACTATCAATTATTGCTCTCTTGTCATCAGTGCCCTCACTTGTCAATTTATTTGCCACAAATCCAGTGAAGCCCTCTAATCAGGGAACAAAAAGAAAAGCTATGCTTTACCTTTAATGGTGGGGTAGAAAAAAGTCTTTACAAACCACACACGATTTAATCTAAGAGGAAACTTTGTTTTAGGCTTTTCCATTTTCTTTCTTTCACCACTCACCAAACTGGAAAGGAAATGGTGTCATTGGAGCTGACTCATGAATGTATTAACATTCAGTTAACTAAAGGTAAGGGGGAAATGGGTTGGTTTTTTTTTAAATATACTTATAACTTAAATAAATGTAGACTTTTGACCCTTTGAGAATCTACCAAGCATTTTCCAGGAAGAAAAAAAAGAAAAACATCAGTCAGTTTCTTCATAAAACTGATAACAAGAAGCACAGATTCGAACTGATTAAAAGGATAAAGCAGTTCTTTAGTTGTTTTTGGCAAACCTAGTAAACATGATAGATTTTAGTTGTCTCCCGCCCCACCTGTTTAATGTTTAAAGGTGAACTGATTGTGGTGCTTGATAATTGATTACCTGTCTAGGACACTGCAATCTTCTGTCTATCGACAGAAAAATATAGCCTCCCCTGGAGTGCCGATATCCATTCCTGCCTTTGACCATGAACCGCTCTGCACAAACCCCCAGGAGGCTCAGGTGCATCTGACAGGATCTATGAAGGAGAGATTGATTCCATTTGGATGCAACTGTTAGATAACGACCTTTGACCTCTTACCCAAAGTGACAACAAAAAAAATGCCAACTCTTACTCATCTTATGTCCCAGAAGAGACTATTTATTTTTCTAAAAATGGTTCAGAGGATTTTGTGGGTTTTTTTTTTTTTTCTTTCTTCCTATTGGACAGGGGGGAAGTAGAAGGCAGGAAAAAGAGAGAGGACATTTTATGACAAAAGGAAAGGTGATGTCTCTTCATATTGGGGAGTGTGGGAAGTAATTTTCCTGGTCTAAAGATTTCCCAGGAATGATTGATCCTCTCCTTAGTCCTTCCAGTTTGCCACTCTGAGAGTGTGTCACTTATATATTGTTAAATATATTTTCTGAAAGGTGGATTTTGTTCACTCAAGAAGGCATGAAATGAGCAGGGGAGAGGAGAGACTACCTCTTTTTTCTCTTTAAAATTATCCTCTCCTGTTTATACTGTATAGCACAGGGAAACATATACAAGATCTTATAGTAGCTAATGATGAAAGAGAATATGAAAATGAATATATGTATATTCATGTATGACTGGAAACTTGTGCTGTACACCAGAAATTGATACAACATTGTAAACTGACTATAACTCAATAAAAAAAAAAAAGAAAGAGGAAAAAAAATTATTTCCTCCTGCTATGACCAAATCATAAAATATGAACAGGCATCTATAATGTCAAATATCTATGTTGTAGTTCTAAATGTCTATCTACATGAGTAAGCAGACGTTGAACCAGTGTTTATAGGACACCAGTCTGCCACTATGTGATGAATACTGTACTTCGCAGTGTCATTGTATCACTTCTTCTAAGGTCAGTCATTCCCAAGAAAAAGTGACAAAGGCTAATAGTTCTAATATTTTTTGCTTTTGTTTTTAATCTACATTTTGCTTTACCTATTAATGACTTGTCTAGGCATTTACTTTTCATTGTTTTAAAACATTTGTCATTTTAATAGCTCCTGCTGAAAATGGACTACCCTTAAGAAGAAGGATTTACAAAAAGCAAAATTTCCTGTAAATGAAACCAAA
Source organism: Camelus ferus (assembly GCF_009834535.1). Classification (NCBI taxonomy): domain Eukaryota; kingdom Metazoa; phylum Chordata; class Mammalia; order Artiodactyla; family Camelidae; genus Camelus; species Camelus ferus. The sequence goes on along the minus strand of NC_045697.1, from coordinate 54,868,884 downwards.
TTTTAAATATCCTTAAATATTTATCAGTGAATTTCCCACAATAGCCAATACCCCAACCCCTCTTGCTAAGTTGTGGAATTAGGTTGAGGACAGATGACCATGAAATTGTTTGGGCTTAGTGATTATAGGCCTGATTTTAAAAGCACATATTTCACTCCTCAGGCATTTCTGGCACAAAAGAGGGAAAATTAATCAAAGCTTAATCCAGGTAATCTGGTTGCGTGGTTACCGATAATATCATTGTCCACTTTACACAACCTAAGTAGTTTGGAAATGGAATAAAATTTCCATATCAGGATACATTTAGTTCATCCCTGGGTATCAAAAGCAACTGATTTTTCAGTTCATATGTGAATAATTCCAAAGAGTTCTCCTACTTCCCTTGAGGGTATCTGACACTTGATTTGTTCTCAGATCTGAATGTTAACAGAGATATTTGTCATTGGTGATACGAATACCCTAGATCACATTATTCATTCTCATTACAGATTATATTTCAAAACTATTTTGATTTACTATCTGTCTTCAAAATTCCTCTTTATTATACCAGACAAAAAGTGAGTTATAAAAATATTTTAGCTCTCCTTTATCAACATAAATGCCATGATTCTATTATGCATTTACTCTACCCCCTTTACCAAGTTTTTGACCACACAGACATCCTATCATCTGTGATTGGTCCATAATTAGTATGCATTAGTTTTTATATAGTCCATAGTAGAAAACATAGGTCTTTTTTACGAAAAAGCTTTAAATAATTGTTCAAGTGACCATCCCCTCGATTCTATGGAACCACTGTCAATTCTGCTCAGATATTTTTCTAATTTAGACAGTGAATGCTTCAGTCCTTAAACATTGACTCTCTAAATAGTTAAGGGTTCATTATTTGCCCCTTAGTTAATGCAAGGACCATCCATTTTTGGTATTTGTGCTTTCTAATTTTTTAACCACAAGAGAAATCCTCCTGTATAAACAGTTCTGAGCCTATATATAAGCTACACATTCTAGCAACCAGTAATGTCTCAGAGCAATGCTTCTGGAACTTAATGTGTACAGGAATCACTTGGGCATCTTGTTATAATGCAGATTCCAAGTAAATTGAGGGTGGGACCTGAGAATATGCATTTTTAATAAGCTCCCAAGTAATACGGATGTACTGATCCATGGTCCACACTTTGAGATGCAACATGTTAGAACATGTCCAAGTAGCCTTTTTTCACTGTTTTGCAAGATGACCAGCACCCCCTGCCCTATGTGACTGGTTTGATGAATTTTCTAGATTAACCTAATCAAGATACTGAATAGTCAGACTTCAGGCTCCTTTTTAACTCTAAACAACAAAGAGTAAAATTATTTTTTAATGGAGCATCTAAGGTTTACATTTTTAAACTAAAAACTCTGAGAAACAATGCAAATAGCATAGTAGTTGCTAAACCTCTATTGACAAAATAAGTTTTATCTTTATCTATTTTGTTCCCCATAAGAGTGTTTCTCAAGTATCAATATGTATAAGAAACTCCTGAGAAGTTTATTAAAGGTGCAGACTACAAGCCCAAATCTCCAAGATCGCAGTAGGATGAAGAAGAGCCTGAGGACCTGGGTTTGCAACAAGCACCTCAATGTGATCCTGGCACAGGTGGTGACAGGCCACTCTGAGAAACACAGCCATATGATGATGACACATTTTTGGACCATGTGAAAGGCATTTTAATTTGAGTTTAATGCAGATCATATCATTGACTCATTAAGATCTGGGACTGAAACATCCTCTGTCTTAATACCCACTAAGTTGTGGTGAATCCTTTTGTCAGCATGGGTAAAAGAAGCCACTAACGTGCATTTTACTCTTGTGGATTGGAAAACATAATGCTCCTTTTAAAGACAGCAGGTCTGCTTGAGGGTAGAATGAATACTTCACTTGGCTTCATAGCTAAATCTTAAAATTTAATTATTCAAGCTCAGTTTTTATTAAGATATTATAAAAGAAGCTCACAAGAGCCAACGAGATGAAGGCATCAGAGGAAGACATGCTTTAATTAGAAAATGGCAGTCAAATATTTTATGCTAAAAGATAAGTAACATTTCCAGATTAATTGTTTCAACTTGTAACTTCTTTTAATTTGATTTCAGGGGAGAAAAGACACATATAAAAGAAAAACCATTCACAGAATATCTCACACAATGCCAGGCAAAATAGAAGACATTACTCAATTTGTTAGATGGGCCTGGGAAGAGGACAAATAAAGTCTTTTTTTTTTTTTGACTTTCTACTATACACGATAATCTAAAAGATAGGCAAACGAACACATATATTTAGGTTCCACACTTGAATCCTGGGAAAAATCACAGAAATAAAACCAGGAATATGATGTGAAAATAACTGATATTAATAATTAACTTATCTATAGGTCATTTAATCTAGTATTTCAAATATCCCCAGTACAGCCAGGAACCCAGAATGAGTAAAAAGAGGACTCTGAGATGTCAAAATACTTGATAAAGTCCACATAGTATCATTTATACCTTGTATTTGAGAGTGAGGACCTTATATATTTACTCAAAGCTTATTTACTCTAACTTTAGGGACAAAGCTAACAAAAGTTGTTTATCAGGTTTTGCCAAATTTGCAGATTAGCATTATTACCATTTTCCATTGAAAATATTGTTACATCTAATAAATTAGACAACCTAATGTAACCCCACTTACAATCACAGACCAAGAACAGAAAGATGCTTAATTAATAAAGAGATATACACAGATAAAGAGATACACATACATGGTTACATGTATACAATATTAAAACTGAGATTCTATATCACTTGCATCTTCTGAAAGGGTATTTATGAGAATTAAATGAGTTAATGTTTTTAAAGAGCTTGGAATTGTGCCTGGCTTACTATTATTGTTATCATCATAATTGCTACTAGGTGGTAATAAAGTGGTAAGCTTAGTCATATAACTGGACTCAATTTCAGATTCCAAGCCTTGCTTAATGTTTCACCTTGGGCAAGTGGCTTAGTCTCTTTAATTCTCACTTTCCTTCTCTGCAGAATCTTAGTATTCACTTCATAGGGTTGTGATAAGGTTTAAGTATCATAATGCAAAGGTCTTAGCCCTGTGCTTGCCACAAAAGAAGTACTCGATAACAGTTAGCTGTTATTACTGTTGGATTTTTGGCTGGAAGGGAAATATTAAAATCTCATTTTACAGATGAGAAAACCAAAGCTCAAAGATGTTCAATAATGTGCCCACAGCAAAGGAAACTATAAACAAAACAAAAAGACAACCTACAGAATGGAGGAAAATATTTACAAATGATGCAACCAACAAAGGACTAATTTCCAGAATATACAAACAGCTCATACAACTTAATAATAAAAAAACAAACACTCGAGTCCAAAAATGAGCAGAAGACCTAAATAAGCATTTCTCCAATGAAGACATACAAATGGCCAATAGGCACATGTAAAAATGCTCAATATCACTAATTATCAGAGCAATGCAAATCAAAACTACAATGAAGTATCACCTCACAATAGTCACAAGGGCCATCATTCTAAAGTCCATAAACAATAAATGCTGGAGAGGGCATAAAGAAAGGGGGAGCTCTCCCATACTGTTGTTGGGAATTTAGTTTGGTGCAGCCATTATGGAAAACAGTATGGAGATTCCTTAAAAAACTAAAAATAGAGCTACCATATGATCCAGCAATACTACTCCTGAGCAAATATCCATTGAAAATTCTAACTTGAAAAGATACATGCACCCTAATGTTTATAGCAGCACTATTTACAATAGCCAAGACATGGAAACAACCAAAATGTCCATTGACAGATGACTGGATAAAGATGTGAATATATATATATAATGAATACTATTCAGCCATAAAAAAGAATAAAAGAATGCCATTTGCAGCAACATGGATGGACCTGAAGATTGTTATAAGTAAGCCAGAAAGAGAAAGAATACCGTATGATATCATTTATATGTGGAATCTAAAAAAAAATGAGACAAATGAATTTATTTACAAAACAGAAACAAATGCACAGACATAGAAAACAAACTTATGGTTACCAGGCGAGAAAAAGGGTGGAAAGAGATAAATTAGGAGTTTGAGATTTACAGATACTAACTACTATACATATAACAGATAAATAACAAGATTCTACTGTATAGCACAGGGAACTTTATTCAATATCTTGAAGTAACCTATAATGAAAAAGAATATTAAAAGGAATATATGTATGTATATGTATGACTGAAACATTACACTGTACAACAGAAATTGACACAACATTGTAAACCAACTATCTTTAATTAAAAAAATGGGAGAAAGTCTGCCCAAATTTACAGATATTAGCTGAATAAATCAAGAGTCAAATGCAGGTCTCTCAGAAGTCAAGATTTGTATCCTTTTCACTGTGCCAGTCTCCCTCTCATTAGTCTCAATTGCATCTTGAAGATATATGTTCAGCAATTACCAGTTCTTAAAATTTTAAAGTGTGCTCAATAAACATTTGTGGATTAGTCTTCGTCACCAGAACCACACTTAGAAGTCAGCAATAAAAAGGTATGATTTCCAAAATCCCAAGAAATTCCTTCCTCCACAGATAAAAATTCACTCTTCATCTGTACTTTATTGCCTGATATTCTACAATCACTGATTCTTTTGTTTCTGTAAAAACGTAAGTACCCTACATGAATCATTTGCCCTTTAATGTGTAATGAGTTTATCATTTGGGGTTTTTGTTTTGTTTGTTGCTGCTATTGTCATTGTTGTTCATTTCTGTTGAATTTAAAAGCAGATATTGAGTAAGTTGCTTAGGACCTAATAAAAAGTGGAGAAAAGAGTAACAGATTGAGCCTAAACTCTTTAATATGATCTATAAGACTTGACATAACCGAGCTCCTGCTTATTTCTAAAACTTCATCTCTTGTTACTCCTTTCCTCTCACTTTACATGGTCAAATATATTATTGTTCCCAATAGTCTCTTGCCCTCCCATTAAAAGGAATATAATATCCTGGTCATTGCCATCAGAGTGGTAGTATCCCCTAGGGGAGAGGAATACTTCCCTGCTCCACTCATGACTAGCTTGGCCATATGTTTGCTTAACCAATGGAATGTGAGTCAATGGGATTGTGATTTAATCATTTCTATTTTTCTCCCATGAGAGTGTTGTGTCCAACTGGGAATTGTTCCTCCAGCCTTGGTCCTAAGATGAAGACCCAGTGAGTAGCACCACAACACAATAGCAGATCACCTGCAACATGTGTGACAAATAAACCTTTGCTGTAACAACCAAGATGGTGAGCTTGTTACTACACCATAACAGTGAAAGTTGACTAATTCAGCTCTTCATCCACACTGTGCTATTTTTAATTCCCTAATTATGTTACACTTCCCCTTACTTAGCATTTGTACTAGCATTTCTTTTGTTTAGATCATACTTCTTCCCCGTTTTTTGGCTGTGTAATTGTTATCCAGCCCTTATGCCTCAGCTTGTAAACCTTCTCTGATCCCCCAGATTGTGTAAAGTGCCCTCCAATATGCTCGCATGGCAACCAGGCTTCCCCTATCCCAACACACACCATGCTGAATTGCAATGCCGGTTTATTGGTCTGTATTCCTCCTGAGACTGTGAGCTTCATGAAAGAAGGGACAGCATCTGTTGTGCCTCCATTGTTCCCTCAGTGCCAAGATTAGTTCCTGGTTCATGATAAACTCATAGTACAATTTACTGAGGGAATAAATGAGTGAAAGAACAAGAGAATAAGAGGCAGTATGGTGAAAACATTAAGCATAAAGTCTTTAGACAACCTGGATTCAAATACTGGCTCTTTCACTTACAGAACTAGCTACATAATTTGTGAAGCCCAATACAAAATGAAAATATGGGTCCCTTGGTTTAAAAATGATTAAGAATTTCCATATGACAACAGCAGACCATTAAACCGAGCATTAGCCTCTTCTAAACATGGACCCTGTGAAACGGCACAGGTCACATGCCCATGAAACCAACCCAGCTGCCTAGCTGTGTAAACACATGCAGCTAATATTTCTAATGGTTCTGTTTCCTTACATGTAAAATGAGATTAAAATAGGACTGCTGTGAGAGTGGAACAAATTTTACATAAAGTCCCTATAATGGTGAAACCTACGTAAGTACTCTTTATTATAGATAAAAGAAACTATGGATGTCAATGCAGATTTTGATAATTTCACGTCTGCCCTTAGGTCTCCTACAGGATACAGGAGATTGTACAGAATGACCAATCTAGATCAGGGGTTCTCAACTGGAGGTGATTCTGCCACCCAGGCAACACTTGACAATGTCTAGAGACATTTTTTGGTTGTCACAGCTGGGAGGTGATTCTGGCAGCTAGTAGATAGAGACCAGGGATGCTGCTAAAGTCCTATGATGCACAGGACAGTCCCCACAACAAACCATTATCCAGTCAAAAACGTTAAAGGCACCAACACTGAGAAACTCTGACCTAAGGATTGATTTCTGGACTTCCAGAAAGGAAAAGTTGCTGAATTTTTCAGCCTCTCACTTTCTTCATCCATTAAAAAAATGGCCAATAACATCCAAGCCTACTTACTTTGCAAGGATGTTGTAAAGATAAATTTAAGAGCAAAGAGCCCAGCTCTCAAAGGGAAAGGGTACTATTACAGCCTGAGGTGTTATTATCAAGCTGTGCAGCCACTTTCACTCTCAGGAAGCCAAATGTTCTACTTGGAAATGATAATTTCCCTGTACTAAATGAGCATTTTACTTCCCAGAGGGAGTAATTTTATTCACCTTGTGCCATCATTGGATTGGGCCCTTTACAGCTATTGTTCTTACCTTATTTGAAAATTCATAACACACATAACAGAACCTCTCCAGGAGGAATGCACAGCCCACAGTAACAAGCCACACACATGTGCCCACATGAAAACAATCTGCTAACCCAACCAGCTGTGGGTGTTTATAAACACTGTCCTCACATCCAAAAGCGTGTCAGTAAGACTACTGAGTAAGAAGAAAAAATAATGTTGTTTTGAGTCATCCTTCACACCAACCACTCTCCCAAATTACAACGTGAGTTAGCAGATAAATGGTAAAACACAATTCTGATTTTCTATTTATAAGGCAAATGCTTTCAAGACTAATTGGAATGGCAATAGGTGGTGGGAAGGTGAAGAAACAGGGAAAAGTTCAGGCAGGGAAAATAAAGAAGAAAATCCTAGGGAACCACAAATGCACTCTTCCAAAACTCTCAAACATCTTAAATGTGTAATTAATCAATAGTTTGTGCGTGAAGATTGCACTGCTTGCATGAAATCAAAATGAAACCACATTATAGCAATTAGAAGGAACAAATGTCAGTGCATGAGTTCAGATCAATTGCTTTCTAACTAAATTTGTGTTCACAAAATAATTCCAGGATGAAAAGTACTAGCAGGGGAAAGATTTACCTAATACGAGTATTGTGTCAGCCTCCTGCTTTTTTTTTCCTTCTTTGTCTGATAGTAGATTAGCAGAGCTGCCACAGGCATGCTGTGCAGAAGACTGAAGGTGAAAGCTGAGAGGAAGAGCCGCTGAGAACTCTAGAGTATGAATCAACTTATCAAGCGCTGCCAGTACCTGCACAGGGGGACCCATGGGTGTGAGAACATCTTTCTATGGCTTCCTCTGTGACCAGCAGAGGGAGAGTAGGCAGGAAATAGTAGTGATGACAGCAAACACTATGGAAAGTATCAAAAGCTCTGGGATCATGTAGAAATATCTTAGCTTTCCACTTTCCAGTGGTGGCACTGCTCCTGTCTGGGTGTTCAGTCCTGTCTGAGGACTGGCCACTGTGGTGCAATGGAGGCGGAAGGGGGATTGGACTACAAGGGCCAACACCTGGGATCCAATTTCCAGCCCCCTCCAGCTATTCGACCCAGATACTAAATATCTAAGTCTCAATTTCCTCTGTAAAATGAGGAATGACATCTGACAGGACTGCTGCAAAGATTAAAAGAGTTGGTGAATACAGAAACTCAAAATACTTAACATACAATTATCACTCAATGGATGCTTATTTATTCATTCATAGGAAAACCTTTTATTTCCCTACTTAGAAGTGGCAACCCTCCTATAAAATCCTATTTTAAATTTATCCTTTCCTAAAACTATCCTTGAGTAGCTATGCAGCATTCACAGCTCTCTTCTACATCATATTCCTTACCCATTAGGTACTCAGCTGGAGCTATTACACTTACTCCAGTTGGTGATGCACCTACTTCTGAGGTCCCTCAGCTTAGCATTTGCACATGTCCATGTATGCCATAAGCAATGCTGAGTTTCTGTTGACTGTGACCTTTACCTATCTTGGAATTGTTAATAGGAGGATCTAAGTGACTGCTGTCAATTGAGTAAACCTTTACATGACCACATTACTTGGCTTGGTTGAGGGAAAAACAAGACTGAATTGATTCCATCTCATCACAGGCCTCTCTCCTGTGAACTGAATCTAGAGCCTGAGGCCATGCTGGAGTGAGGTTAGAATGAGTAGAGAGTTAAATAAGTGGAAGGATTCTGCCAATTTAGACTCCACCCCACCATCTATGAAGAGCATGTTTCTGTCTCTACCATATATCCTTTTCTCCTCCTCTTGTTGTAAATTAATGTTTTAAAAATCTACAGTGCCTTTTAGGAATGTTACCCTGAAAATTGATTCAATTACAGTAGATTCACTAATTAACGGTATGGAATTTTGCATAAACTTTATTTCTCATGTACTTGATACGCAGAGTCAAGTAAAGAAATATACAATCCAGAAGAATGGGAACATTTATTATTTTGCCAAGCAAGTAAGACTTACTACTTCTGTCAAATAAATTAAGGTAAACTACCAAGTGACATCCAAAACCTAAATTGCTGTGCACGTGATATTAAGTCCCTGATTTGTCAATATGGCCTTTTTAACACCACTCAGAACCAGCTAAGGAGCCCTTTTCCAGCCTCACTATCCTATTCTTTTATTTCACATCTTCAGTGAATAGACTCACTGCTTTATTTGCTACAGAAGTAATACTTAGACATTCTACCCAATAATAGCCATACCAACCCCTCTTAAATACTGACAACTGCATGTTGTTGTTTTTACTAACTGATTTTGCTGTTACTGAACCAGAATCTTTAAAATATGTAAATGTGAAAGAAAGAACAAATTTTCAGTCTTCCAACTGTGCTATGATCAGCTGTTTTGCTCAAGTCTTACTTTTTCTAAAGCCTCCCTGTGTATTTCTTCCCCTATGTTCAGATATAGAACTGGACAAAACTGCACCAAAGAGCAGCTGCATAATTAACAGCAATTAACCCTGAGTTCAGTTTAACAAAGGCAACACAATACTCAATTTTGCCCCCGATTCCCAACAATTTAGTCAGAATTCTAACTCTGTAATGCCAAGAGATGCTAAAAACAGGTACTACCATCAGAACTGACAGAGAACGTTAACACAGTAAACTTAAATTTGATTCAAGGCTTAGGCTGGTTGTCATTTGAAAGATGCTTCATCCACTGCTAATAAAAGCAATGCTTCAGTGGCTTTCCTAGATCAGCTGTCTAATGACAGGATTAAAAGTCAAAGATTACTAGGTTACGAAGAAAGGTTGTTTTGTTTTGTTTTGCTTTTTTACTGTCCACCATGCCATGCTGATCATAAATGACCAAGTCATCTGTGACTAATGCTGGACAACACACAATCAACGCCATGCATGTCTTGCTGCTATCAGACAGTGCTTAGAGTTCACCTGGCTCCCCCAAGAGAGAACAGTAGTCATACGTTGTCCAGCTACCCCCTCCCAGTTCCCACCTCTCACAATCACCACCAAAAGAATAAAGTTGCTAGAAAAGCTCCCATCCAATCAGCAGAGTCCAGGCCAGATGGCGAGTTTTGCTGCAGGAAAAGCTAATGGCCTCTTGTGATAGTGAGATCCTCCTCCAGCTTTTCCAGAGAGGAGCCGGTGCTATTGAATTAGCTTTACAAAGGATCCTCTTTCAGTTTAATCAACATTTGCAGAGGGAGGAATTAAATTGTACTGTCTGTGAATTCAGCCAGCCACCTTCTGTAGTCAGACACTGCTGCTCCTGATCCCTATGGAGAGTGGACTTTATTTATACAGCCAGGTCAGATTCACGTGTGTATTTATCAGCAATGACGATGGTTCATTTCAAACTCAGCATGTTTGCTTTGAGAAAGAAAAACAAGTAGAAACCTGAAAAATTAAAACATAAAATTGCCTCCTAAATGCAGACTCAGATTAACAGCTACAAGACAAAGACAGTTGTTTTCTGGTTGACATTAAAATTTGGAGTTTTTAAAATCTATAGAACCCATTGAAATTTCTGAAATCTGTTGAGTTTGTTCCTCTTCTAATTAAGGAGCATCTTCTTTTCAAAGTCTGAGACTGTTTAGCTCATTGCTTAGAAGACAGTATTAATATCAGTCCTAGGAGCAACTGCCTTTCTTTCAGTCTATGGCAGTGAATTTCATCCCTGTACCTAGTCAGGGAAATTCCCATTGCTGTTCGTAAGTAGTTTAGATGAAACAGTTCATCTAAGTGGAAAGCACTGATCTGAGAGCTCTGAAAGATTGACCTTAAGTTACCCTAAGTGAATTCTGATTTTTCTAAGTGCAAATACCTGCATACAGTAGGCATTTAATAAATGTGTGTTGGGTAAATGAAAGAATTTCTTAGTTCTTTCAAAATCATAGGGAAAAACCTGAAGAGGCATGTTTCATTTAAATATATTTATCATAGAAATATAGCACAATTGAAGCATATGGTATTAAATCCAGATATTTGGAACTATTTTAAGGGCACTTAGTCTTAAAGAGAAGTGTAATAGTCTTCTCTACAGCAGATTTATCCCCTTATAAAGCAGGGTAATCAACTTGTGCTAACAGAAATTTTAAATCTGAATCAAAATAACATTTTTCTTTCCTCTTTCCAGTAATCTTCACACATCTCAGCCTGGAAAGCAGAAAAGGCCACCTCCCTAGACCACACGTGGACCCAGTCAGTAAGCGGCATTCAAAGCATCACCTGCACCACTAGTAGTCTTTCCTTCAGCTCTGTCCTACTCTGTTCTCCTACACTTTGTTTAAGTGAATGAGGCAAATGAACATTAATCCTTGAGTACAGGTGCAAAAATTCAGAGAAGTCACTGGATTGGGGATTTAGAAAATTCCAAATCCCAGAAAGCACTAATTGTGTTAAGTAAATCTGAAGCCTTTTAACAAGATGAGAGAGAGTTCATTCCAGCACAATTCAGGGTACCTGATTCCTTCCCAATCTCTGCAGTGCACAACTATAAATACTATCAAGATATAAGTGAGCAAAACAGGAACTGTAAACAGAAAACTCACAAAGAATTAAAAACTAAGATGGAAACATAGCTCACATTGTAAATAAAGAGTTGTTATCTATGAAATAAAAATTAAAGAGAGAATACTTTTTCTCATATAAGCATTTTTACTCAAATCAAAAGACAAAATTCCCAAAAATTTATTACTGATTTCTTTAAAATCTAAATCAGTACACATTATAAGATAGTGGTTAGTTTAAATTATGATACTATTAGAACCAAATTGTTTACTTCAGTCTCATATTTCAGATAAAAGGATATATACTGTAACATGTCTCTAATTTTATTGAATAGATATATTTCTGATAATTTAAATATATTCACTACTTAGTCATTGTTAGTTAAATCTTTCATTATAACTGAAGGTGCATGGAAAAGAGAAGTGTAGTCTCCCATCATCACTGTCATCTTTATCTTCATAGGCATCATTAATCATTGTCATCATCACAAAAAACCAGTATTTACTGAACATTTTCTAAGTGCCAAAAACTATGTTTACAAAATCACTACAAATTAGAGATTATTATTATTATAGCTGACCAAGTCACAGAGCTTGCTAGTATAGAATTGGAATTTAAGTCCATCTTACTCTAAAGTCCATGTTTACACTGATAATTAAAACATACAGCATATTTTAAAAAGCAAGAAAATACACTGTGAAAGAAAATATAAAATGCAAAGGGAAAATATATTCTTTATGTAAAATAGTAATAGAATAATGAAGCCAGCTATTCAATAGGAATATAACTGGTTGTTTTTTGTATTTGATTGTACCAAAGTTGGATAATTGGAAACAATTTCTGTTATTTATTTCTATAACTAAAATTCTTTCCCCCTTAAGAATTGATAATATTCAAATAGTCTTTGCTTAGTGGTCCTTATATTTTAAAATATTCAAAATAACTAATTAGGACTCCTAACTGCTGGTGGTAGACTTGCTGAGTTACCACTTCCCTGCCCAGCCTAATGCTTGGATATGCCACACAGGTAAAAAGAAAGCATGAAGATCTGATATACCAAAGATCCTGAGGAATCCCTAGAGAGATAAAAGTTTGCTGCAACATGGTGTGGAGAGGAAAATAAAGTCTGGGGCAAGTGGGGGCTTGGTGCCACAGGAGAGGGATGCATGTTAATGAAAAATCAACAAATTGAGCAATCTAAACTGGGATCAAATATAAATGTAACACATATGAAAAATATGAAATAAGTATAAATATACTTTAAAGATTAAGGAAAAAGTAAGATTAACCAGAAGTATAAAATGATTTTGACAAGATGTACATAATTATAAAACAAAACTAAAAAATAAAAAAGCAATATAAATATTTTAAAGAAAAATTAAACAAATGAACCTAAACATATATTCAGTTTGTGGCATAATCAAAGAGAATAACCCTTCCTAATGACACTAAAACAAAGATTGACAATACATCCTTGGAGTAATGTATCACAAGGACAAAAAGAACTGAAAATAATTTTCAGCAATCATATTGTAGGTGGTAGTATTGATACTCAGTCTATGACAGCTGCAGTTATATTTTAGAATAAAGCAAATAAGAAATCACATGAGTACAGAGATACTGGAATTAGGAACACGGGAAAAGGAGAAACCTATGTAAATAGATGAGCTTAAGTAAAAATCCTATAGTCCTGAATTTGAGTCGGAAATGTTGATATGAGTTCATAATGTATTTGATCCTAAAAATATATGTATATATTTCCTAGCTATAATAAAGACAAACCTAGTAGCTATAAGCTTCCTTGGTGCCCATCTTATGGTCTCTAAGTACCATTTTCCCTAAAGGAAACCATAGCTTCTTAAAGAAATATGTGATTTGAGGTCTCAACTAGTAAATACATAAAATGAACTTGAAATATCTTGTCATATCAATCAATTCACAAGGAAATTATCAAAGACTTCTGAGAGTGAGTCAAAAGCACTTAGGAGCCAACTGAAGAGCCCAAAGATGGAGTAATACAAACATCAAGAATTGCAATGCACCTAAAGACATAAAATATGTTTAAATCCATTTGTATATGATATTTAGTATGAAAAACAACAAAAACCGAAACAAAATGAAAACTTCACTGGTCACCTTTGGAAAACACTACTTAGAAAACTGGCAAACAAGTGGAAAGAATCAAGCAAATATTCTTCCTTTCCTATATTTAATTAACTTTATGGTAACCTGAAGAGTTGATGAAGGAAGATAACATAGAATATTAGTTTTCTAGGGCTTCTGATAAAAAACAAAACAAAACTATGACAAACTGGGTAAGCTTTAAAAATGAGAAATTTATTCTCTGGAAGTTGAAGGCCAAAAGCCCAAAATCAAGTTTTGGCAGGGCCAAAACTTCCTTCAGAGCCCCTAAAGGAGGATCCTTCTTTGTCTCTTCCAGCTTCTGTTAGCCCCAGGTATTCCCTGACTTGTGGTAGCATAATTTTAATCACTGTTTCTGTCTTTACATGGTCATCTTCCCTGTGTGTCTGTGTCTAAGTCTGTATCCAAATTTCCCTCTTCCTATAAAAACACCAGTCATACTAGATTAAGGACCCACTCTAACGACCTCATCTTAACTTGATTACATATGCAAAGATTCTACTTCCAAATAAGATCACATTCACAGGTACAGGAATTAGGACTCAGCGTTTTTCAGGAACACAATTCATCCCATAACATTCCAGCTTATAAATGAGGGTGAGTGAGAAAATAAAATATCATCATTTTGCAGTTCCTAATGAAATAATAAACCTAGACAATGATGATCAATAAATGATATCATCCAAAACCTAAAAAGGCCTTTATGGACCTTCTGATAGAAGTATTCAATAATTATCTATTGAGAATTTTTGTCCAAAATTCTAAACAAAATCTATTCAAGCTTCTAGTACTTACTATTAATTTACAGCAAATACTGCCTTCACAGAAATGATTTTAAAGAACACCACAGGGTTGCAACCAACAAATTCAGACTGTGGGAAACTATACAAAACAAGTAACTGATTTCTTTAGTAAATATGAGAGAGAAAGAGAAAGATCTATATAAAGAGATTGAAGAGAAAACTCAAGCAATTGCAATATAAACTCTATTTCAATACTGACTTCACCAAATAAACTATAGAGAATAATTAAAGAGAGAATTACAGATAAATTATGAACTTTAAGTTCTGACTGGATATTTATTAATGGTGAGGAATGAATGTTAATGATAATGGTATGCTTAGAAATAATGGCTTTGCTTAGAAATAATTCAGATATGTAGGGACACATGCTGAAATATTTATAGATGAAATGTTATGAGGTTTGGGGTTTATTTCAAGATAATTTGAAAGGAGGGAGAAAAACAGGTAAGGGTAGAAATGAAACAAGATAAGTCATGAGCTGATAAATGTTTAAGCCAGTGATGGATTAACGGTGGTCTATTCTCTTATTCTGTCTACGTTTTTATGTTTAAAATATCCCAAAATAAAATATTTTTTCAAAAATATATATAATAGATAAAATATAAATTCAATACTGAAGATAAAAACCTAATCAATAAAGTCCAAGAGCATTAGTGACTAGGGAGATCAGACTGAGGAACACTTCAGATGAACTAAAGATGTGAAACATCAAATTTAAAAGAATAAGCAAAAGAGATTATTTTTTAAAAAGTCAAAGGACAAAAATGAAACATCTGGACACATTATATGAAATTTAACAGTATCAAAATGAAAAAAAATTGAAAAGTTTTTAGAGAGAAAAAGATCACTCACAAAAGATAATTATGGGATTATTAAACTTTTCAAGAGTTACCCTAGATATAATTGAATATTTGAGCAGTATGTTAAAGTTTTGAAAGAAAATAAATTTCAAAACAAAATTTTATACTGCAACTAAACTATTGTTATAGATTTGCCTATTCTAGACAATGGAATCATATAGTATGCAGTCTTTAGTGACTTGCTTTAATTTGGCAAAATATTTTCAAGGTCCTGCCATGTTTTAGTACAGTTCAGTCTTTCATTCCTTTATATAACCAAAAAATATTTCACTGAATGTATATACATTTTGGTTATCCACTTATTGGTTGATGAACACTTGGGTTGGTTTCAAATTTTTGTTATTATGAATAATGCTGCTATGGACATTTATGTACAAGTTTTTGTGTGAATATATGCTTCCATTTTTCCTAGATGTATACCACAGAGTTGAATTGCTGGGTCAAATGGTAACTCTATGTTTAACTTTTTGAGGAACTAACAGATGGTTTTCTAAAGTGGCTACACTATTTCACCTTTCCACTAGTGTGGTATGAGGGTTCCAATTTCTCTGTATCCTTACCAACATTTGATATTATTTCTCTCTTTGATTACAGCCATCCTAGTAGGTTTGAAGTAACATCTCACTGTGGTTTTGATTCCATTTCCCTGAAGGTTAACAATTTGAGCATCTTTCCATAGCTATTTGTGTATCACCTTCAGAGAAATTTCTATGCAGATGTTCTGTCCATTTTTAAATTATTATTTGTCTTTTTATTGTTGAGTTCTAAGAGTTCTTTATATATTCTAGACAAGTCTCTTATCAGATGCAAGATTTGCAAATATTTTCTTCCACTCTGTTGTTTAACTTTCTTGATAATGTCCTTTGATGCACATCAATTTTTAATTTTAATAGTACAATGTATCTATTTTTTCTTTTTTGCCTGTACTTTTGGTACCAAATCTAAGAGCCATTGCCAAATCCAAGGTCACAAAGATTTGTACCTATGTTTTTCCTTCTAAGAATTTTATAGTTTTAGTTCTTACAGTTAAGTCTGTAGTCCATTTTGAATTAATTTTTATATGTAGTATAAGGTAGGGGTCCAACTTCATTATTTTGCATGTAGCTAACCAGTTGTCCCAGCACTATTTATTGAAAAGATTATTGTTTCCCCTTTGAATTGTTTAGGTACCTTGTTAAAAATCAAATGACCTTAAAAGTAGGGGTTTATTTCTGAACTCTAAATTCTATTCCAGTGATCTGTATGTCTATCCTTATGCTTTTTACCACCCTGTGCTGATTACTGTTGCTTTGTAGTAAGTTTTAAAATCAGTATTGTGAGTCTTCCAACTTTGTTCCTATATTTAAGATCATTTTGTCTCTTCTGGACTCTTGAGTTTCCAAAATGAATTTTAAGATCAGCTTGTCAGTATCTACAAAGACTTAAGTTGGGATTCTGATTAAAATTGCATTGATTCTGTAGATCAATTGAGGGAATATTTTCCTCTTAAGAAGATTAAGTCTTCTAATCTATGAACATGAGATGTTTCTCCATTTACTCAGGTCATCTTTAACTTCTTTCAGCAATGTTTTATCATTTTCAGAGTGCAATTCTTCATCTGTCTATTACTTTATAATTATTTGATTCTTCTGTATGCTATTTTAAATGAAATTGTTTTCTTAATTTCATTTTTCAATTGTGTATTGCTAGTGTAGAGAAATACAGTTGGTTTCTATATATTAATCTTGTATCCTGTAACCTTTCTGAACTAACTAGTTCTAAAAGCGTTTAATGGATTCCTTATATTCAAGATCATGTCATCTGTGAATAGGGGTAATTTTGCTTTTCCCTTTCCAATTTAAGTGCCTATCATTTCATTTCTTGCCTAAAGTTTCTCTGGCTAAAACTTCTAGTACAATATCGACTAGAAGTGGCAGTAGACTACATCTATGTCTTGTTCCTGATCTTAGGGGGAAAGTATTCAGTCTTTTACCATTCAGTATAAAGTTAGCTGTGGATTTTTCATAAATAGCCTTTATCAGGTTGAGGAAGTTACCTTATATTCCAAGTCTGTTAAATGTTCTTATCATGAAATGGTATTGGATTTTATGAAATGCTTTTTCTGCATCTATTGAAATGATCATGTGGTTTCTTTATTCTTTATCTGCTTGTATGGTGTATCATATTCAGATGTTAAAGCAATTTTGTTCTCCTGGGATAAATCTTTTTGGTCTTGGTGTATAATTCTTTTTCTATGTTGCCAGACACATTTGCTAGGATTTTGTTGAGCATTTTTACATTTATTTTCACAAGAGATACTGATTTGTAGTTTTACTTTTCTTGTTATTTCTTTGTCCGGTTTTCTTACCAGAACAATTTATATTCTGAATATAACAATTTAGATGCCTTCCTATCAAGAACAGAAAAACACCACATCCCCACAAATACCATTACTATTTAACGTAATACTGGAGGGCCTTGCCAACTCTTCTTTTTTTTTTTTTTTTTTTTTGCCAACTCTTTAATACAATAAAAGAGTGAAAGAGTTTTAAGTATTGAAAGGGGATAAATTAAACTTTCATCATTTGCAGACATTATTTACATACACACTGAAATATATCAATATGCAAACTGTTAAAACTAATGAGAATGCTTAACAATATTGCAAGGTGCAAGTTCAACTTTAAAAATGAACACTATTTCTCTATACCAGTGATGACTACCTGGAAAATCTTGTACAATTTGAGACACCCAAAATAGCAATACAAAATTTAAATAACTACCTAAGAATTATCAAATAATCTTTTAAATCAATTAAAACTCTATTAAAGCACATGAAATTACATTTTTGTTTGTCTTAAAAGGCAAAAGGAAGATGTGAAAACTAGAAATGCATGTTTTTGAATGTGATAATTTAACACTTATTAGATCAGTTATCTCAGATTAATCCACATACTCAATGCAATTTTTATCAATATTATAGTCAGATCTTTTGAAGAACTTGACAAATCTATTCTCAAATTTATATGGAAGAGTAAACATCACCGAATAAGTCAACTGAGAAAAAGGAAAACACAGAGGTGAATCACTTTACCAAATATTAAGGCATACTACAAAAATTATAATAAAAATATATATGATGCTTACTTAGGAACCAATAAAACAACGGTACAAAATAAGTTTAAAAATAGAATCATAATTTTTACTTCTACATTTAGATCTTTAATCAAATTGAGGACTGTATTTATGGTGCCAGGTAGGCATTCAGCTTTATTTTTCTGCACTTACTGAGAAGGTTGTCCCTACACTATCCATCAATCTGTCCTTCCCCTAACTGGTAGCTGTATCATATATCATATTTTTATATACACACAGAATATTAACATATAACCAATTTGTAAATTTATGGAAATGTGGAAATATCTGTAAAATAATGATAATTTTCTGGTATTTGATATTTTTACTTCAAGGGTCACATCTTTATAAAAACATTACTAAAATATTCAAGTATATACTACTTGGGCAGAGGAATTAGGTAGACATTTTTCCACAGAAGACAAATAGTCTTCATATACCTGGTATATGAAAAGGTGCTCAACATCACTAATCATCAGGGAAATGCAAATCAAAATCACAACGAGGTTATCACCTCATATCTCTTAGAATGGTTATCATCAAAAAGACAACAGATAACAAATGTCGGCAAGGATGTGGAGAAAAAGAAACTCTTGTGAACTATTGATAGGAATGTAAACTGTTGCAACCACTATAGGAAACAGTATGGAGGTTCCTCAAAAAACTAAAAATAGAACTACCATATGATCCAGCAACCCCACTTCTGGGTGTATACCCAAAGGAAACTAAAACATGATGGCAAAAAGATATCTGCCCTCCCATGGTCACTGCAGCATTATTTACAACACACAAGCTATGGAAATGACCTAAGTGTCCATCAATGGATAAACAGATAAGAAAGATGTGCTATACACACATACACATACACAAAGTGGATTATTATTCAGCCATGAGAAAGAAGAAATCCTGTCATTTATGACAAGATAAATGGACTTTAAGGTCATATTCTAAGTGAATTAAGCCAGACAGAGAAAGACAAATAGTATGTGGTATCACTTATATGTAGAATCTTAAAAAAAAAAAAAAAAAAAAAAAGTCAGAGCCTTAGAAAGGCTGCCAAGGGCTGGGAGGTAAGAGAGAGAATTTAGTAAAAGGGTACAAACTTTCAGCCATAAGATGAATGAAGTCTGAGGATATAATTTAAAACACGGTGCCTATAATTGATAACACTGTATTATATCATTGAAATTTGCTAAGCGATTAGAACTTAAATGTTCTCACCAAATAAATAAGTATGTGAGGTTATGGACGTGTTAATTAACTAGGTGATGGTAATTTCACAATGTATACACATATCAAATCACTATGATGTAAACTTTAAATATCTTACAATTTTATTTGTTAATTACACCTCAAAAAACCTGAAAAATAACGTTCAAATATGTATGCCATTAGGATGACACCAAAAAACTCAGGGTAAAATGAAGTACAGTGATACCTGAAATTCCTGATATAATACTGTCAAAAAACTATTTCCAATTCATTTATTTCTTTTTCAAAAGTTGTTGTTAATGAAAACTATACAAAAATCCTTTCAGAGTATATTTTTTAAAAGACTTTGAACTAGATAAGAATTAACGAAATATCTTGTGTTGAAACATCTAAACCCTAACGTCTACCACATCAGGAGAAATACATTTTTGCATTCAGTAACATTTACTGAGTATCTTTGTGTGTTAGGTAATGGAGGTAAAAAGTGGTCCTGCCTGAGCTCAGAGGCCATGGCAAACAATTATTATTCAGGATGGTAAGTTCTAGGATAGCAGAAAGCACAGAGATCTCTGAAAACACCAAGGAGACCACCTAATGTTGCCTGAAGTTGCCATTGATGGTAAAACCGCAGAAGTAAGAAGTTAGTCCTGTGAACAAGTTAGAGAAGGGTGTTCTAGTCAGAGGGAACCACAAGTGCAAATACATGGAAATGAGACATAGAATGGAATATGCAGAGAAAAGAAAGTAGGTAGATATGGCCTAGAAGTGAGGATGATATGTTCAACTTTCATGTGACGCAAGCACCCTTTTTCCATTTAGAAGACAGCACGGCTGAAAACAATGTTTTTCACAGCATTTAGTGCAACTATAGAACTGTTTAGCTTGAAATGTCTGCTTTAGATCTCTAATTACCAAAAGTAATAAAGGGATACTGAAGTGAGACCTGAGGCTGATGGAATACACACTAATTACAACTGCCTTCAGCTCCAAGCTATTATGCATTATTGAATCATGCCTTGGAATAGTTTGAGAACCAGGGATTGAATAATAATGCCCTAACTTGAGTGGATTCAGCTCTAAAATGTACTGGAATCTCAGCAAGAAGATGGTAGAAAAAGGTAAGGAAGCTACAAATGAAAGGGGCCAATACAAAACAATTGATATGCATGAAGGAATCAATTTCAACAGAGGTACAAATTAGAATGTCCGAACTGTATAATGAACTCAAGTTCAGTATTTGTAGGGGTCTACAATCCAGGGCATCCAATACAGTGAATGAGCAGAGAAGATTTTCAAGCAATGGCAATATTTAGAGTTAGGCAGGTAATTCTTAGTGGAACCCAGAAATGACATTAATAGATGGTGATATAAGGACTCAACCACCATGGAAAAGGAAGAAATGGTGGCAAGGGATATCTGTACAGTGTCAGAGCCCTAAACTAGAGTAATGAGGTCCACCAGGAGAATTAAAGAAAAAATAAGGAAATCAAACCAGAACCCAATCACATGAATGTGGAAAATATAGTAATGATTTTAAAAGTCTGCCTCTCAAGTACCACAGGAGCCAAGATTAACTTCAGCTACTATGAACACCAGGCTTAAAACAGCAAAGCGAACAAGGGCTTCCTCCTATGGCTGACCATGGGCTTCCTAAAGTACTGACCACCATCAGTGATGGAGGGCTGACTCAGAAATTTGCAACACCAAGTCGTCATGCCAAAAACGTCAGGGACTGCAAAGGCTAGGGAAGACAGAACTAGATAACAAGGTTAAACAACACCAACTGTATTCCACGGAAATTTTTGGCTATCCATACATTTATTCTACTTGAATAAACATGGAATAAATTTGAAATGTACATTAGTTCAAGTCGTAGGTTTCTAAATATATATGGTATAAAGTTGACCAATAGCCAGATGATGGGCTGAGCCTTCACTGTGGGTCTAGAGATCTTTTGCCATGCTAAAATACCTGCTGAATATATACTCCATAACTGTGACTCTGCAATGTATACTGCGTCATACCCAAATAATATGGAAATACCTCCCCCAAAGATGAAAAACAGGTTACTAAGGCAGGAATAAAACTGAATTACTATCTACTCATGGAAATTCATTTTCCATTATCTTACAGTATTTTTGTGCTACAACATCATTTTTATATTAATTCTGAAAAAAAATCAGTGCGAGCAACAGGATTTTTAAAAATAAATGTATAACCTATCAAAGGTCATTCTTATGTAATCAGCATTGACTTTCTCAGAAAACGTTTTACCCATTTAAAAAATTTGCTTCAAGTCCAATTTCCAGCTCTACAGCAAGATACACACAAGTTGGAAATGACAAAACCACCCATCAGAAAAGTTCTTTTTTGAATACTTGCTGCACACACAGGCTGCTGCTGCTCATTGAGTTAGAAAAAGGAAGTCTAAGAGTACAATTACCCTGACTTCTAGAGAAGGGGATTCTGAGGCGTTTGAGCAAGTACTAACTTGGTTAGTTCATTGAATCTAAGTGAATCTACTTCTCTTTATCTTTGTAATAAAGAGACTTAATAATATTGTAAAAAATAGGAATCATGGAAAACAGTTTGGGAATGAGATAGGAAGAAAGACTATTATCTAGTTTCTTTTAAAAGGGGGTTTTGATAAGAACATAAATACAGACTTAGAGAACTATTAAAACTCCAGCTATAAAGGAAATGAAAACTTGAATTGTCTGTATTCCTGTCATCTCCTCATCCATCCATCTTATAACAGCCTTATTGCAACCAGACATGGGGTGATGAATGCAGAAATGTCAGACAAAAAGGAACGTGTAAAGATAAAAGGCTAGAAGGTAAAAAAAAATATTTTTAATAAAAAACCCACAAAACAAAGAAGTGACTGCATGTTGCTTTTGTTATCGTTTTGTTTCCAAACACTGTCTGGGTGCTAGTTAAAAGTCAGAATTCCATAAAGATAGAAGCAATCCACAAAGGACCCTGAAAACCCTGATGTTTCTGAAAAAAAAAAAATTATAATAGAGGAAAAAAAAGGATAAATCTACCACCAAATGTTCCCTCTTTATCTTTAAAGCCCTAAACTCACATATTGAACACATTTTATTTAAGGATCTCAAAGCACTTTACAAACAAGTAACTACACTACCATTTCCTATCAGTTGTAAGCTTGGAAACCTTTAGAGTCAAGTTCAGCAGGAGTTTTCAAGCCCTATTATGCAAAATTATAGGGTGTAAGTTACCTATTTGATGGCCACAACCATAAATAGGAGACCCACTGTTGCTTCCTTCTGCTTCAGCCACTTTCTCTTTGTCCCTAAAATTGCTATTGCCATAGAAAAAGAAACCATCTCCTAAAGAGTCTTTTCTCTGTCCAGTCATTAATAGTACATACCAAATATGCATCATCACTTCTATAGAATATATTTTAGTTAAACCAAATTGCTTGTAGAAGAATTTCTCACTATTAAAGAAAAAAAATCCTAAAAATCATTATCAATTTGTTTGTAAGAACTCTGCTCCCTCCATATTCCCATTTACCCAAGACACAAATATTTATAGACTCTCTTCTCCAACTGTACTTCTTCTTATTGCACATGAAAATTATCACATGTAATAAAAATGAGACTATTCCATTATTTTCCCAGCTGGAACTATGGATCCTATTAAAGAGTTTTTTCAAAGGGAAAAAAAATCATTTATTTGTGATAAAAATGGAAGGTCTTCCCCAAGAGACTGAGTAGTATTAGCCAACGTAAAGGTTCAACAGTAAGAGGACACATCTCTGCACAACAGAAAGAAGTCTTTGGAGCTTGTGAAGAGTATCTAGGACTGAAAGACTGAGAAGTGAAAAGAGGGAGGGGAGAAGGGGAAAAGAAACCAGGCTAGGGACAGTAGCCCGTGGATTATGAATTGTTACCCATTCCTATAATCCCACTCCACAAAATAACTTCACTAACATCAATTAAATAGTCTACTCTAAGATGTAAACTAAGGCATTTGTCACAGATCCCCTCCTTAGCACCAAACCCACCAGATGAATAATCAGAATGAAAACTGGGCATGGGGGGTGGGGTGGTGAGATGAAATTAAAAATGAAAATGAGTTGATGTTTTTGCTTTATATTGTTAGGAAAAATAAACAATTATAGGTCTCAATTAGTGGTAAAGAATAGACTATTAAAAATAGAGTGTACTCTTTCCAACCAAGGAGACACATTATTTATTTTATAAATAAAATTTGAATATAGAAAATTTTATCTCTATCAAAAGTGAAAAAGGAAAGCATGGTAACTATGAATACAAAATAAAGTGTTAGAAATAGGTCCTTATGTAATTAATTACAGTAACTCACCATTTATCAGACATAAACTCTGAAAATAAATTTTTTCCAGATAAATTCAACAGTATGTTATCCTAGGGACCTAAATATCAAAGAAATATTCACAAATTGATGGAGAACAAAGAAATTAAAATATATAGTAAATAATATGTACCAGCCAAAATACAACTTAAGGTTTAAAAAAATGCCATTAGAGATAAAGATGAAAATTTCACACTGAAAAAGAAACAACATACTGACAACATACAAAAATCATGACTATACACTCCCAATAGTAGAATCTCAAAATATGTAAAGCAAAAACTGAAATAATTACCAGGAAATAAAAACAAGTTTTAGTTTTAGTCTAGATTCTAACACATCCATCTAAAAGCTAATCAAGCAAAGAAAAAAAGGAGATAGAAAACTAGAATTATACTTTTAACAAATTTGACCCAATGAATGTCAAAAATGTATGCCCAGTAAACACAGAATGTACATTAATTTTGCAGATACAGAATATATTCAAAAATCCATCATCAAGTTAAAAAGATATGCTGATGAGGCATGCATTACTCTAATACCAAAACCAGACAAAAACATTACAAGAAAACTACCAACCACATTTGATGTTTATTAATTAAAATTTTTCCAGTTAATTAAAAAAATAGAAAACTACAGACCAATATTTCTCATGAACAGAGATGCAAAAACCCACAACACAATGTTAGCAAACTGAATCCAACAATGTATAAAATGACCAAGTGAGATGTATCCTAGGTTTGCAAAGCTGGTTCAACATTCAAAAATCAATCACTATAATCCATCACATCAGCAGGCTAAAAAAGAAAAATAACATGCACATATCAATAGACACAGAAAAAGCATTTGACAAAAACCTAACACACTCCCATGAAAAAAGCTCTCCGTATATTTGGAATAGAAGAAAAAGTCCTCAACTTGATGAGGAGTATCTACGAAAACCCTACAGCTAACATCATACTTAGTGGTGAGAAACTCAGAGCTTTCTCACCAAGATAAGGTACAAGGCAGGAATGTCCTCTCTCACCAGTCCTTTTCAATATCATACTGGAAGTACTAGCTACCACAGTTAAGACAACAAAAGGAAATAAAAGATAAAATGACTGGGAAGGAATAACTGCCCTTGTTTGCAAATGATACAATCATCTATATAGAAAATCTGAAAGAATTTACCCAAAAAAAAAAGCCTACTGGAACTAAAAAGTGATTACAATAAGGATGAAGAATAGAGGTTAATATACAAAAGTCAATCGTTTTACATCAGCAATGACAAATGGAATTTGAAGTTAAAAACAATACCATTTACATCAGAACTCACAAAAATGAAACACTTGGGTATAAACCTAACAGAAGATGTACAAGATCTATACGAGAAAGACTCAAAACTCTGATGAACAAAACCAAAGAAGAACTAAATAAGTGGAGAGATAGTTTATGTTCATGGACAGAAAGACAATATTGCAAACATGTCAGTTCTTCCCAACTTCATGTATAGATTCAATGCAATCTTAATCAAATTCTCAGCCAAGTATATATTGTAGATATTGACAAACTGAGTCTAAAGTTTAAATGGGGAAGCAAAAGATCTAGAATTGTCAATACAATATTGAAGGAGAAAAAGTTGAAGGACTGTCACTACCAGACTTCAAGATTATAAAGCAACAATAGTCAAGATGAAAGAATTGGCATGGTATTGGCAAAAAAATAGACAAATAAAGCAATGTAACAGTGTCCAGAAATAGACCCACATGAACAGACTCAACTGATCTTTGACAAAGGAGCAAAGGCCATATAGTGAAGAAAAGACAGTCTTTTCAACCAATGGTGCTGGAACAACTGGACATCTGCATGCAAAAAAAGAAGGAGAAGAAGAAGAAGAAGAAACCAATCTAGACATAGACCCCACATTCTTCACAAAAAATTAACTCAAAATTGACTATAAGTGTATATGTAAAATGCAAAACTATAAAACTCTTAAAAGATAACATTGGAGTAAACCTCGATGGCCTTGGGCCTAGCAATGACTTTAAGATAATCCATCAAAGTGAATGGAATATTATTCAACACTAAAGGGAAATGAGCTATCAAGCCATGAAAACACACGGGGAAACCTTAAATTCATGTTAGTGAAAAAGCCCATCTGAAGGAGGCTACATACTGTATGATTCCAACTGTCTGGTATTTGGACAGAGTAAAAAGAACAGTGGTTTGCAGGGGATAGAGTTGGGAGGGATGAATAATCATAGCACAGGGGATTTCAGGGTAGTGAAAATGCTCTATATGGTGCTGTAATGATGAATCTATGTCATTATACATTTGTCCAAACCCATAGAATGTACATACAACACCAAGAGACAATTAAAACATAAACTATGGACTTTGAGTGATAATGATATACCAAGTAGGTTCATCAGTTTTAGCAAATGTATCACTCTGGTAAACCCTGAGGCCCTAATCCTCATCGACACCTCCAGGACACCTTAGTTAGAGTCACAGTACAGCAACGCCTCTCCCAGTGGCCCAGCCAGCTGTGGGGTTCCAAGCTCCACCCAAAGGCTGTACCAGGCGAAACTGCCCAGAAGTCAGAATACGGGCGAACTGCGCATGCTTGGGCAGCAAATCTTCCAGGAACCCAAAAGCCAAGCGGTAGCAACTCCGGTTACTGACACACAACCCTGGAACGCCAATCCCACCTCTGCCAAGATCCAAAGCCACAGCAACCTAAACACACAGTTCCATTCCGAAAACACCATATAAGATATGTCAGGCCAGCAGAGGACCTGACTGGGAGCTCACCTTATAATATCCGGTGCTGTCAGCTTTGGCTGCCTTCCATCATCAGTCTCCGGCCAGCTTCCTCCTTCCCCTCTTCTTGCAGACCTGAGTACAGTGCCCTTCAAACACTACTTGCCTCTACATCCACGAAAACCACCCTCAATGGCGGCAGCTCGCCGGGGCCTAGTCCGCGTGGGTGGAGTATGCCGTTTTCCAGGAAGGCAAACGGTGCTGTTGAATCCCTCAGGGTACGTTTTTGTGGCTTTGGGTGGATGAGGGGAAATAAGCGCAGGTCCTGACAAGCGCAGGGAGAGAACGGGCTGGGAAGAACTGAGCATCACGGACACCTCAGAGGACGATGGAATCCCGCCTGAGACGCCGCGGTGACCGCTGTTCTCAGAAGAAGCCAGATACAGCACGGTCTCGCGAGATCTAAAGGGAACAGTAGGGGAATCCTGGATGAGAAACACCTGAACGCCCCAGCTGCTGGAGGCCCCGCATAACAGGCTCGTCCTTCAGGAGCCCGGCACATGCCACTTAGAAGGCATACCCCAATCCTTACTGACACCACCAAGACACCCTAGTCAGAGTCACAGTGCAGTAGTGATTCTCTCCTCAGTCACGCAGCCAGGTGTGGGGGACCAAGTACCAGCCCAAAGGCTGTGCAGGGGATGGGACTGCCCGACATTAGATGGGGGAGTGAATTGTGCATGCTTGGGCAGCAAGTCGGTTGCCTTACAGGAAACCAAAAGTCCCAAGTAGCAACTCAGGCTTCTGGCGCGGAAACCTGGAATCCAGTCCCACTTCTACCAAGATCCAAGGCCACAGCAAAATGAACACATAATTTCATTCTGAAATCAGAAAATGAGGTGTGTCAGGCCAGAAGAGGACTTGAAAGAAAGCTCTCTTGATAATACCTGGTGCCGTCCGCTTTGGCTGCCTTCCGTTGCCAGTCTCCAGCCATCCGCCTTTCTCCTCTTTCTGCAGACCTGAATAGGGTGCCCTCCAAACACCACTTTCCTCTACGTCTGTGCAAACCAAAGACTCACCTGTTTCATGCCTCCTATAGCTACTGCAATATTAAAAAATTAGAAAACAATTGGATACAAAAGAAAGAAAGACAGACAGACAGACAATGTAATTGAAAATCCATTATCCTATATCCAAAAATCAATGGATCAAAGAGTAAATAGCTAAAATTATGAAATACAGTTTAAAGATCATGAAAGTACTGCACATCATAATTTTGGAGGTAAATTGATATATGTATAGTTAAGTTTATGGATGTAAAAACAGTAAATAAGGATGACCAAAAACAAATTAGTTGAGCATTCAACTTAAAAATTAGAAAATATAGAAAATAAAAAAATTAGAAAATTAAATGCTTTTTAAAACTGTAAGAAATCAATAATTAATATAAGAGCAAAAATCAGTGAAATAGAAAAATAAGGAAAAGAAAAGATTAGCAAAACTCTATTTTTAAAAGACAACTAACATAGGCAATTCTCTAGCAAGACTGATCAAGAAAAAATATAAAATTAATAAATAAGCAAAATTCAGAATGAAGGAGAGAAACAACACTACTTATAGAGCAGAGATTTTTTTTAATTGTAACTGAATCTTTTGATTGCTAAAATTGGCCAGTAAGAAATAGAAAGCTGGAATAAATCAATAACCATTAAAAATAATAGGATGATAGATGAAAACTTCTCTCCAAAAGAAGTCACCACCCAGATAGTTTATTCAGGCAGTTTTAATCAACCATCCAAGGAGCACATAATAGCCTACAGCTTCTATAATTTCTCCTAGAGAACAGAAATAGAGACAAAGCTGCCTCTTAATCTTATGAGAACAGTATAACATTTACTGTTATACTGATATACATTCAAGAAAGTAACACTGTAGGTCATTTCCATTTGTGAAAGTATTCACAAAAATTCTACATAAAGGACTATGTAAATGAGTCCAACAGTATTTTGTAGAAACATGTAAGTTGTATTGTTTTTGCAAATTGTTGTATTAATTTTCTAAATTGAAAGATACCTCAAAATTAGATAATTTATTAATTAGAGTAATTGATTAAAGAGGAAACTATGTCATTATAAATTGTGTAAAAATAAAAGCATTCAATAAAATTTAACTTTTACTTATTTTTTAAAACCCTCAGCAAAGCAGACAGAGAGAATCTTTTATAACTGTATAGTAAGTGACTAGAAAAAACATACTGCAAATACTTCATGGAGGCCCTGGTCAATGCAGTAAGATAACCAAAAGATTTAAATATTCCAATAAAGAGTTAAAATGTCATTTGAAAAAGATATGATCATGTCCATAGGAAAAAAAATAGATGAACTGCTAAAATTAATGACACTGTAGCAATATATGAATGTCATCTCAAAAAATCAGCTAAGTTTACCTATACTAGTAGTTATCATTTAAACAAAATTTGTAGAGTATCTAGGAATTAATCTAACAAAAGTTTTACAAAACCATTCTTGAAAACATGTAAACATTATTAAATGACATTTAATAAGACATCCAAATATACCAAAGTATGTGGAGAAATATACTATACACATGAAAGAATGAATGGGTGGGTAGAAAACTTTATTCATTCAGCAATTATGTACTGAATTCCTGCTGGGTCAGATTCCCATCTAGGTTCTAGTGTTAGTGAAGTGAAAAAGAAACCAAACTAAAATTATATCCTTATAGAATATATATAAGTATATAATTACACAAAGCCTATAACAATATTATAAATATGTCAACTTCTGCCAAATTAACCTACACATTCAATGGCAATTGCAGTCAAAATATTTTAAGAGTTTAAAGGAATTTATCACAGGACTACATTGTTGCAGTTTATGTATTACGTAAATGGTGCCCTTTGGACTTATGCAATGTGGCAATCCTAGTTTGCAAATTTTTAAATTAATATGGAAGGATAAAATTCTAAAAATAACTATGATAATCCTGAAAAAGTAGAGCAAATAGCAGAGCTTAATTTAACAAGATTAATATATTTTACAAGGTTATAGTAATTAAGGCAGTGTTGTAGTAATAGGAAAAAAGCGAAATATAGAAACAGATGCATGTATGTTCAGAGATCCATTATATATAGCATATCCACTTTATACCAATGTGACAAATGTAACAATTAGACAACATGAAATATTGAAAAGGATTGTGGGATTATGCATTAGTGGAGTCATTTATGGTACAATTAGACTATAATGTAACCGAGTACAGTATGTGCACACCTTATGCTCTATTCCACTCTTTGCTTTAAAAGCCACTCTTTTTCACTCTGGTACCCTAGAGAAACTTCTAAAGATAAATACAAAGATAGAGGTACAAACATGCTCTTTGTAGCATTGTTTGTAATGGAAATAATTGAAAGCATATTTAAATACCTATCTAGGTGAAAATAGAAATAAAATGTTATATTAAGTATTCCCCCTGAATGCTAAAATTATATATATCAACATTGATAGATCTTTAAAAAAGCTTTGTTTAAAAAACTTAGAACAAGAACTACATCAAAATATCTCTGTATGAATGTTTTAAATAAATGCAAAACATACATATTAAACATATTATAAACACAAAATATATCTTACATATTCTTACACATTTTATCATATGCATTTATATAAAACTAAATACCCAGACAGCAGATACACATGGAAAGTGGATGTAAGTGAGAAATGACTGGGAAAGATTCTTCTTTTTTTAATTTAAAGAAAAAATACAAATAAAGTCTAGTAAATTCAGGAATACATGTTAAGTGATGTTTTGGCAATGAAAATCAATTAAAGAGCTAGATTTCACCTTGGAGCAATACACTGTAGAACAGAAACAAACCACGAGGATGAAACTAAGAAGCAGAGAATCCCAGCTGGCCTATATCCTCCATCACTCTCTACACAAAGAAAAAACAGAAATATTGATGGAAGCTCCAGATTTCCACAGGCCATGGATTTGGAGAAAAGAAGTCACCACTGTCCTTTAGAAAATGCAGGGCTGTAGCAACTCCCAACTGACATCTCACTTAACATTTATAACAATCAACCTTTTATTGAGGGCAAGGGCTGTGTCTTAATTTAGTTAAGTTCACTAACTCACAATAGGTTTCTTGTGTATAAGATATTGTGCTAAAAGATGATAGAAAAACAGAAAAAATGTCTTTTCAATTATATTTGTAGAATGTCCAAAATAGCCTCACACATACAAAGTACCCATCATATCCAGAGAAATTAAATGATCTGCCCAATAATAACAGTTAATAAATGGAGTGAGAGTGAGAAATTGAAATAACAAAGTTCTGGGCAATTTAGATAAATGCTAAGAATAGGATCAGAAGAATAAATGCACAGCACTCTTCTACTTAAACAACAAGAACAGATAATACAATATTCAGTATGGAAGTGGATATACTGAATGATGTGAAAAGTATAGGAATATGATATTGGATGGGGACAAAAGACAGAAGCAGGTCACTATAGATGTAAAGACTATAAATTATGAGAATAACACATCCACACTAGATGACCTATTTTTCTCTGTCTCCAGTGTAAATGGCTTGACCTCACTGGGATGCCTTGCTTAGACCCAACCTATCATCAATTGGGCAGTCTTCCAACACAGGGCCTGGATCAGCAGGGTCTTTTCTAAATCAGACAGCACCACTGCTCTTGTAGCATGATCCACAGCTTTGAGGTCACTATGGTGACCTTGTTTGGGTAGTAATAATTGCATTACCAGTGTTAGCAACAATTATTCAATTAATCATCTAATTGTTAAGTGATCCCAAATCGGGATGAAGAGTAACATGTGATGTTATTTTTCAGCTTACCACCAGGACTTTGGAAACTATGGATTTATTGGTGAGTAAGGGAGCACTATTTGAGAATGAAAAGTAGTTTCAGGTTTCAGCATAGGCAGTCTCTGGGGCAGCATTTCCATCCCTTGGACAGGAAATAATAGAAAATTTTATTCTCCTTGCCAGCTCTGCCCAGAGCCACAAACAGAAATGTGAAGATTATTGTTCTCCAAGAAAGAGACATGTATATCACCACAGGCCGACAATATCATTAGCTACCCATTCAATACTCCAGCAATGATGGATGTGAAAGGGGAAGCTTCAGTCTCCTGGAATCGTCCAGAATGGCTCATGACAGTAACAGCATTACTGTGGTCAGCCATAAGTCATCAGTGTTACTGCATTTCCCTTAAAAAACTCTCTTCCCATGGCCTCAAGGATTTTCACAGTGCATCTACCTTTCATATTTAACAAGGGCATTTTCTTTCAATTTCTGAAAGGGGTGGTATTGAAATAGGAATTTAAAGTATAACTTTCTTAACCATGAAAGGAGGTAGGTAGTTCAACTTGATGTCCTTAAAGTGCTTTATTATTTGAAATCAGGATTTTTCTTATTTACTCAAAGGGATTTTATTTACTTCCTCTCCTGTATTTGACTTCTTATCTTGGTGTTCTGTGGCCCAAATTGAAAGGAAAGTTTACTTCCGAAGAGTATGTTTGGGATATACAGCATCTGAACTAGAGCAAGTGTAGGTTCCTTTCCCAAATTGAAATAACGTTTTTTTAAGCACACACACAAAAAACAATAAAAATTCTGTAATGTCAGAGGTGAGAAGTGCGATAATTTGTGAGCAGTAAACACACACTTTTTTCCTGCTAAGGTGACACAAAGATGATGTGGAAACAGATGGCCTCATGAATGATCATTTTGAGGTTGTTTTTTCTGAGGAACAAGAAAAAATATGATGGCTTGGTGGAGTCCCTAAAGTTGTTTCTCTAATAAATGGAGGAAATCACGTAAGAAAGAGGGACATCTAGTTCACGAAGGAAAGAGTAAATGCATTCACTTGTTTTCCCTCCCAGAGTCCCAGTGAAGTAGCAGAAAACATAACCAAAACTAGTATCTATGGTTTTTAAAAATGATTACCCGGACAAAAAAAATTATGAGAACTTTCTGGAAAAGAAAGACAGCATTTGGCATCAGCTAGATGGAGAAATAAGAGCCCAGAAAATGTAAGCCAAAGACACAGAAAGGATCTGAAGAGACCAAGAGCCATTTTTTCCAACAGAATTCTGGATTAACTTCACACAGAGTCAGGTACAGAAGGTGGAAACAGATTGTGGGTAATTAGTAATTGTACCAATGGAAATTCTGAACTAATAATCCTACTTCTTCTGTGTGGGAGATCGATGGAGACGTGGACTGCAGTTTGGCCCTAGAAAAATCCACAAGACAATTTCTAGAAATAAATAAAGTAGATGGGGGAACAGTTATTTCCTATTATGAGTGTACATTAACACAGACACAGACAACATATATATTCATACATTTATAAAAGAGTTTTTCATTCTCTTATAAAGTTCTGAAGCATTGAAATTTAAAAAAAAAAAAAATTTAAACCCATAAGTTTGCCTGTCATGTGCCAAATCTCAGAATATATGTTAGAACGTCTAAAGAATAGGAGAGATTGCTGTGATTAACCCATGTGAACTAACGGATTATTTTCTAAACATTACATCTATTTAACAAGACTCACTGGTTGATTTTCAAGAGAAACTACTTGACTAATTACAACATGCAAATCAATTAAGAAAAGATTAAAACTACAAGTTTTACCAAATAGGAAACCTTGAGATTACTGGATTTGAGCGTCAAAAAAGACAGTTTTAAGTGTGTTACAGAGATCAAGATTGCAACCATGAGTTGAGAAATGCACTGGGTTATCATTATGGCCTAACAGCCACATTTTCTCACATTTTCATGATGATGGTTGAAGAAAAATATAGTTTTTTCAAAAAAGTTTGAAATTACATGGCTAAATCCATAATGTATCATTTAGTTTTCATTTAGCTGCACATTCCTAACAGTAGGCTAAGTGATCAAGACATTTAATTGGCTCACATAACAGGAAGTCTTCAAGTAAGCAGTTCAAAAGCTTATGGAGCAGCCCAGTGACTTTCAATAACAGTTCTGATACAAATTTGTTATAATTTAAATATGTGATAACACTATTGTATAAAGTAACTGAGAAGATCATCAGTTAAACAAAAACCTTGAATACATTGCTAAGGTTTACATCAACTGAGCTGTACATCATAACTTACTCCTCTACCTGGCAATTTGGCAGTTTATGAAGTTTTGTTATTTTGATTAAATTGTGTGCGCCAATTTCTGGAATTTCTGAACTTGAAAGAATTAAACCTTATAAAGAAGGAAAAATATATAAATAAATAAATACATTATAGCTTAGTTCAAAATAACATTTTCAGATACTCAAGGACCCAGAAAGTTCACCATCCATATACTCCTTCAAAAAATGCATTTCTGAACAAACTTCATTAAAGTAAAAAATCCAAAAGACAAACAGGGGATCTAAGAAATGGTGAAATCACCTAATGTATCAGTCTGCTTTTGGCTGCCATAACAAAATATCATACACTCAGTGACTTACACACAAAGACTTATTTTCTCACAGTTCTGGGGACTGGAAATCTGAGGTTAGGATGTTAGCATGATTGGTTTCTGGTGAGGTCTCTCTCTTCCTGGCTTACAGATAGTTGCCATCTTAGTGTGGGTTCACATAACCTCTTCTTCATGCACATGTGGAGCTAGAAAGAAAGAGCTCTCTCTTGTCTCTCATAAGGACATTAATTCTATTGGATTAGGGTTCCATTCCTAAGACCTCATTTACCCATAATTACCTTCTAAAGGCTGTATTTCCAAAACATAGTCACACTGGGAGTTAAGGCCTCTGTATATGAATTTTGGAGGGATAAGATTCAGTCCAAATCTTCTAATATATGCAGTTTTAAAAATCTCTATATGAAAGTTGTCTTCAAAATTAAAGTATTACTATGCTATTTTACAAGTAAGAATGTACAAATTATATTATAACGTGCTGCTAATAAGAAGGTATTCCTCTTCTTATCAACAAGAAAAATGTTTTAAATTAGAAACAAATAAAAATAAAACATTATAACCCAAACAAAGTAGTATATGGTATGATTTAGAGTAACTGATAAGAATGTAAGTAATAATGCTTTATTAAATAACAAAGCCAAAACATTTAGTCTTGTAATTCAGAAGGATAAATGAGACTAACTAGCACTCTTAATTTACAGTTTGTGTGTTTCCTAAAAGTGATTTGTCATTTGACCATACATTTTGCTTACAGATTAGTCTCTTCATATTAATTTCTCTTACAGAGTAATTCTAAAAGTAGACTTGAATTTTGAAAGGTGGTCTGATTTTTATGAGATAGTAAGTTTTACTATCTGGAAATTCCATGCTGTCTAAAAAATGTGAAGATCCAAAGTCTCAACAACAATAACCACAACAATAAAACATATCCAAACACTTTTAATTTTTTTCTTAATCTTTTATTTTAACTTTGATGGAACCTCCTAGCAACTAATGATACATATTTTTAAATGAATTTACCCCCTTCAGTTACATTTTAGTATTTTTTTCTTCTGTCAAATTCAAGTAAAGTTTAAACTTACTGTTTTTTTATATATATATATAAATGGCAACCATCATTCTTTAGATAGCATGGATATCAGTGATTTCAATTTTATCTTTTATTCTTTTCTATATATTTTCCAAATTTTCCACCATAAATAGATTACAATTACTACTTTTAAAATCAGAACATTCATGAATGCTATTTTTAATTAAAATGTCAAAGAATATTAATATTAAAGATGAAATAGAAGAGAAGAGGGGCTATAACCCAGTCATGGCTCTAAATTATCTGTGCACTGGAGACAAGAAAGACAAAATTAAAAGAAACAAGAAAAAGAGATATCAGTAGATTTTTCCAGTGTTGGAAATGATTGAGAAGACTAGAATTCAACTTCAAAAATGTGTGGATGTTAGTCACGTTGGTAAGTTAAATGAATTTGCCTATATGCTCTTAATACTTTGGAAGAGCTTTCCTCCTATCAATTTTATCCTTTTTGGTTTTCCTTGATATTTTCTGGAATCAACTTGAATTATTTATGGCAAAAAGGATGGGTGAAGAGAGTGGTCAAAGTCAATCCTCTGTCAACAAAAACTGACATTTTCTAAATACTCTATGACAAGGACTATTTTAAGCACTTTATATTCATTAGCTTATTTAATTTTCTCCACGCCATCTAGAGGCAGGTGTGGCCACCCTCACCTTACAGATAAGAAAACAGAGACATAAAAAGTTTAAGTCACTTGCCCCAGGTCACTCATAGCAAGTGGGAGCTCAGTTCTAATTCAGACAGTCTGACACTTGAGGCCAGCTCTAAACTACTGCACTAAGCTGTTTCTAATAGGACAAAAACGGATGATCAACACTTGTTCCCAGATAAATGGAGAACCATGTGAGAATAAAAGGGAGGCTTGGTTTTCAATTTCCAATCTGG
This sequence comes from Camelus ferus, assembly GCF_009834535.1. Classification (NCBI taxonomy): domain Eukaryota; kingdom Metazoa; phylum Chordata; class Mammalia; order Artiodactyla; family Camelidae; genus Camelus; species Camelus ferus. The sequence goes on along the minus strand of NC_045697.1, from coordinate 54,832,808 downwards.
TTTATTAAAAAGACCCAAAGCTTTTTTGTGTGACTAAACTTGCTCCAACGAAATGAAATTGGTTAATATTGGAAAAGCATCTTACAGTTTACAAAGCACTATTACATGTTAGAACAACTTAACTGGCGTCAAAATGTGAAAGGATCAGTAGTATTATTATTTTATAGCTGAGGAATATGATAAAGCATCAGGGAGCAGGGATGACTTACCTAGTCATAACAGTCAGAACAAAACCATGTGTTCTAACCTAGATCCTATGCTCTTTTCATTATCATTTCCAAGATGAATGCCAATGAAAAAATAAAAATGAAACAAATCTTTAAAGACTATCTTCGCTTGAGAAAGTCCAGGAAAAAAAAAATGTGAAATTCTCTTTATTTGTTGCTAGGATATGTTTTCCCCCTTATTCTTGCTCTCCACTTCAGTTCCCACCATCCACACCTCCTTCCCCTAGGCACCTGCTCTACTGTTTCAACATATGTCCTTCAATTAGACCAGCAATCCACTTCTGGGTACATAACCAAAAAAAGCAAAAACACTAATTTGAAAAGATACACTCCAGTGTTCATAGCAACATTATTTACAATAGCCAAGATATGGAAGAAATCTAAGTGTCTATCAAAAGATGAATGGATAAAGAAGATGTGGTGTATAGCTACAATGGAATTCAACTCAGCCACAAAAAAGAATGAAATCTTGCCATTTGCAATAACATGGATGGACTTGGAGGGCATTTTGCTTAGTAAAATTAGGCAGACAGAGAAAAACAAATACTGTATGGTATCACTTATATGTGGAATCTAAAAAATAAAAAAAAGGGAATATGACAAAACAGAAACAGACTCAGACATAGAGAGCAAACTAGAGATTGCTAGTGGGGAGAGAGAGGGGAGGGGCAATATAGGTGTAGGTGGGTAAGAGGTACAAACTATTAGGTATAAAACAAGATACAATAATATATTGTACAACACAGGGAATATAGCCATTATTTTATATTAACTATAAATGGAGTATAACCTTTAAAAATTGTAAATCACTATGTTGTACACCTGTAACTTATATAATATTTTATATCAACTACACTTCAAAAAATAATACATTTAATAGTTAGCATGTATCCTTATAAAATGGTATACTGAAAAACTCTCATGTTACTTCCCTACTACTCACTATACTTTTGGCCACCAAATGTGTAGGTTTTTTCCCCACACTGACCAATTTTCTGACACCAGCTAGGTGTCCAACAATTCAATTCAGTTCTGATACTATCTACTTGGAGTTAGTCAGATCTCACAAGGTAAGAACGTCTTCCCACACATAAGGCTGCCCCTACTATAAAGGCCAATCACAAGTCCAGGTTGTCATCTATACTTCTGACCAACTGGCTATAAATTTGTCTTATAGCCCACAACGCCCTCCACTGCTTTAATAATTTGCTAGGTTGTTTCACAGAACTCAAGGAAACTCTTATTTACACTTACTGGTTTATGATATAATAAAGGATATGATAAAGGATATAGTATATAGATGAATGGCCAGATGAAGAGAGATATAGAAGGAGCTTCTGTCCTTGTGGAGTTGGGCTGCACCACCCTCCCAGCACATGGATATACGTTTCCCAACCTAGAAGCTCTCCAAACCGATTAGTTCAGGGATTTTTAATGGAGGCTTCATCACACACATGACCAATTATTGACTCACTCCGCAATCCCTCTCTCCTCCCCAAAGGATGAGGAGTAGGACTTAAAGTTCCAAGCTTCTAATCATGGCTTAGTTTTTCTGGTGACCAGCCTCCATCCTGAAGCCATCCAGGAGCCCACCACAAGCCACCTCATTAGAACAAATGACATTCCTATCACCTAGGAAATTCCAAGAGATTTAGGAGTTCTGTGTCAGGAACCAAGGCCAAAGACCAAACATTACAACAAAAGATGGTCCCATCACCTTTATTACTTAAGAAACTACAAAGGTTCTAGAAGCTCTGGCCAGGAGCTGAAGACAAAGACCAAATACATATTTCTTATAAGTCATAGTATCACAAATAGGTTTATATCTCATGTGCTAATTTACATAAATGGCATTATGGTGTGACTCTTATTCTTCTTAGAACTTAGAACCAGCTCATTCACTGGCCTGGGGAGAGCAGAGGCAGGGCAAATTATATGCCTTCTATGCTTGGTAATATAGAGAACTCTGGATACCAAAGATGTATCTCTGCCTATATTGACTGGCTACCCTCACGACCTTCTTTCATTTTTGTTTCTCTTAGCTGAAACAAATAAATTACTAGCCTGAATCAAAAACACTGGCCTACCCATCCTCCACTTCAGGGTTTCTTAAAACTCTACTCATTACTTGGCAAAGCTTGCCACTAACTTGCTCTGCCTATGTAAAACATTGGTCTTCCTGAGCTAAATTCCTGAGACTATTTTTTAAAGAAGAATTGCATGAAGAGACAGTCAAAACTATTATGCAGCATGAATAATAATGTATAGGTAATCAAATCTCATGCTTCAAGAAATAAAGTAATTACTGCAGGAATTAGGAACCAGAGCCTACCTCTTCTGTAAATAGCACTGTCCAAATCACTGGAGGCTTTGTGTATAAATGTGTGTGTGTTTAACTATGAGTGTTTATGTGTGTTTGTGTGCAGGGGAGAGACAAGTCATGTATTTTAATAGGGGCCATGGAGTGAAACACAATATGCTTCTTCCTCCTAAACTCCTGAAATCAGCAGTAGAAGAAATCAGAGCCTAGAATGCATAAGGTTATATTCTATGGACATAATAAATCCCAGTTTTTCACTGTTCACCCAGGCTGCATCCTCACTAGAGAACAATCTCCCCTGAGGCCATGCCTGGGTCAAAAATGTCAACCAGCATTCATGAAAGAGATTGCTTCCAGAATTCCTCTTGCAAAACAGTCCTTTCTCCCTCTTGTGGTTTGGGTACACTCGACGGTTGGGAGTAAATCTAACATTTCAACTGTATCACTACTGCATAAAATACTGTAAAAAACAAACACTTCTGCCAGGATTTTCTCTATAATGCAAACCTACTTCTTTTAATGCTAATTCAGCTATCTACAAGAACCACTTAAATGACAAAAGCCCCTTTTTGGTGGAATTGTTATTCCAAACATGAATCCTACATGATAGGGTGATCTCACCACCATCTCAGCTTGGGATAGTAATAAACCAGAAGCAGACATGATGATCATTGACCTATTTCCAAAAAATTAATAAAAATCAGATTTATCTAATAAAAGGTTATAGGACAGCTTAAAACTTAAATGCCTTTTGCTTTTGGATTACATTATATAAGCTCAGTGTATATTGATTTATCTTTCCCACTAGACTCTAAGCTCCTTGGAGTCCAGGACTGTGCTTTCTTTATCTTTATATGCTCAGTGCCTGACATGTGACAGACAATTGATAAATTATTTATTCAATTTGGCTATTAATATTGATCAGAAGCTCTGACTGGCAGTTTGATATTTTATTTACGATAAAAATATGGAAACTACAGATTAGTGATTACTTTTTAAAGATAGTTTGTCTGAGAGATAGCATCTACAGAAGAGGGGGATTAATTTTTTTTTAAGTTGGGGATCATGCAATTATACCAATCACTGCATCTCCCAACTTTGGACTTCTCCAGTGTGGGAGATGAATATTGAATGCCACAGAACATAAAACGGATTTAAGAGTAACAGTATAACAAACATGGTTCCTTAAATATGTGGTATTGTTTTCTTGGCAATTCATCTTTAATGTAGTTATGAGCATTTGTGTAGAAATTGTGAGGTGATAATATAATAAGAGAATTCCATAATCTGAGTCCTATAGACCCCTCAAACCCCAATGCCATGGTTCCTAAGCCTTTGTCTTCTTTTAGGTTCCAGCTCATCATTTATTTCAGATATGGTTTCCATATCCAGTGTGGGATATTTGATTATTCCTCCCCACAGTTGAAATTACTCACTTCTTCTCTGGCACTATCATAACACAAAGTTTAAAATGTTCTGGTATTTTTAAAAAAAGAAAGAAAGAAAATAATATACAATCCAGGGCAGAACTGATTGCACCCAGAAATACTTCACCAGGAATTAAGTCTATTTTCTACTAATACAAATAGGCTGCTAAACTTTTTAAGTGCTATCAAAAAGCCAGAAATATTCAGGGAAATTTAAATGTATATGGCAGTCCAGGTGAGGTGGAAACAAGAGGCTGTGCTAGGGTAAATTTCATAAATAAATTAATTCAAAAAGGAATGCAGTGTAATATATAGTAAAAAAAATCACTCCACTTCACAGAAGAGAGTACCATAGATAGGAATGGAAAAAATATATATCAATTTGCCAAACTCAGCTGCCAGGCATTAAAAAATGTCAAAAGCAGCCATCAAATGGCTAGAACATTTTGATCTTTTTTGAAGTAGCCTTCTTCACAAATTCTGCCTTCCAAAAAGAACACAATAACTGGCATATGGAAGCAGGTCAACAAAAGTTTATTAAAGACATATGAGCAAAGTTGGCAAAGTTCTCACCTGTTAGCAGTGTGTCCTCCATTTATCTGGATCCTTAAAAATAGAACACTGCTTGCTAAATAGAGAACACAGTTGGGGTAGGGTGGAGGGCATACATGAATAAAAGGATGGAGGTCCCTATTCACCAAATCATGACTCTACCCTTCCCTACCTTTTCTCAGCAAATTCCACTGAGAGTTTCCTCCATGCTCAGATTTTTTTTTTTATATTTACACATCATTGAATAAATAATTCTCTAGATGTGAGATTAAAAATCTGATCAAATGAAGAGCAATCAGTTTGATTTCACTAGACTTTGCATACAAAAATTTATAGGAAAATGCTGAAGATTTTTTTAATGGCTCTGACTGTGTCAAAAAGAGATAGAATGTAAACTTAATGGTATTTACTCTCCTTCAAAATTTTCTTACTGGTATTTTTAGGAAAAAAAATTAATCTTTGAGGTGACTGTGTTAAGACATGGCCTGTTAAGACATGGCCTGTTCAGCTCACTTTTTGATCTCTTTATCCTAGGAACTTCAAACACTGTGGCCAAGCAAGGAGAGAGAGTCTGGGTGGACAACAAATATTAACAGAGTTAATTACTGGAAGGGTGTAAATTTGGGTCATACCAGGATACAGCATTTTAAAGGCCTAACTGAAGATAGTGCTGTACAAAACTTATTCTCATATTGCTGAAAACATACTTACTGGCTGAAGTAAAGCATTCATCAACCTACAAGCAGGTGGATTTAAGTTTTCAAACTCATGGCTTCTACAGGCACAGAGACTATATTTTCCTTGTAAACCGAATCAGAGCACATCTGACTCAAGAATTTTGTACACCTTCGTGATGCAATAGGCAGTACAGCAAATGTTATTTGGATGCTTAGGACAATTCAGTGATTTGTGAAGCTGCAAGGAGAAATTGGGACAGTTCTTGGAAGCCCGGGACGTATGATCCCTATAAGCATGGAAATGAAAAAGTTAGAGGCCACGGCAAGGAGAAGGGAAAGGAAAAAAGGAAATTCAAGAGTCAAACTGCCTAGGAGAATGGTATTACTTTAAATAGAAAGCTTTGGAACATCAAGATTTAGGCATAGAAAGTCTTCTCATGTGCTGAAAATGTGTTTTCTTGTGAAAACTGCAATTAGCCTAATCAATTAGCAAAATATCCCATGTACCACTAGTGGGCAGAGGGATTTTTATCAAAGAAGACTAACACTTTTTATGGATGAAGCATTTGCCTAGTTAGGCAAACTCACTACAGCAAGGCTGGGTCACCTAGAAAAGAAAAGAACATGGCTAGCAGAGAAAATGTACACTAGCTAGAACAAGACGTAAAATGGAATTTGCACATTCCCAAACCACATACACCTCCCTGCTCTTTCTCCCTGCAATAAATAAATAAATAGATAAACATAAATACAAAACAGAAACAGGCTCATAGACATAGAATACAAACTTGTGGTTTCCAAGGGGGCAGGGCTGGGAAGGGACAGACTGGGATTTCAAAACGTAGAATAGATAAACAAGATTATGCTGTATAGCACAGGGAAATATATACAAGATCTTGTGGTAGCTCACAACGGAAAAAAAAATGTGATAATGAATATATGTATGTTCATGTATAACTGAAAAATTGTGCTCTACACTGGAATTTGACATTGTAAAATGACTATAACTCAATTAAAAAATGTAAAACAACAACAACAAAAAAATAGCAAACAAAACAAAAAAACAAATAGAGTAATAAATTCTTTAAGAAAGGTGCCTTAGCAGGCTTGCCTGCACGTGAGCAGCCTGAGAGCTATTGGTCGTCAATGTCATTCCCGTCACTCCGCCAATATATGCTTTTTTTTTTTTTTTTTACCTCACACTGATTGGAAGGGTTTTCTAATTTCAGTCGCCAGTTAGTCTGCTCATTCAGGCATCCTCCTTCCATAAGTGAATTCCTCCTCATTACAAGGTCACTTTCACCTTACATCTCTGCCTTCTATTTGGCTGTGAAATATCCAGGTGTTCGGGATTATTAAAACATACGCACAGCTTACGCTGCTTGAGAAAGATTATATTCGTTTTTCATGGGGTTTTACATCTCATAATAAGCTACTTGTGTGATGATCCATTTTCATTTTTAATTAGGTTGTCCTCTGAATTCCCTTTTTGCTCCTACAGACAAGTAAAAAATTAATCAAGAAATGTCTTTGTGAGCTCTGAAACAATTAACATGCAATTCTTGTAGGGGCGTTATCAAATCAAGAGAATCTGGAATGAGTTGTTTGGTGTTATCATCACCAAAGCCAAACTCTCACTCTACATGTAAAACATGTCTGATAAGCCTTATTACATAAAGTTAAAATAGTGTTTTTGAGAAAGAAAATGGATCCCTGAATCTGGTTATGGGAAGCTAGTATCAACTTAACAGAGTGTCTATTATCAACGAGTGATTATGATAAGTGCTGTCTTAGAGGGGAGCAAATCCTGAGAAGTAATTGGATTTGCTAAATCCAGACTGGCTTTGGCTTTGGTTCTGGCACCTGCAACAAAAAAGGACAGCTGTTCTGGACACCCACCAAGTAAATACTATTAAGCTCATTAACACAAACCTTTTGGCTATGATCAAGTGAAGCATCAGCTTAATCTATTATATGTCTTCTGTCAAGGGACTCACTCGGTCTTGCCCTGCTACTTAGAGAGGTTGTAGGGTGGGATTTGGCAAGCCAACAAAATGTTTTCCATTTTTAACAGCTATGAGTTTTATTTATGATCCAAGTGAAATGGCATGATAATGCTAATGATAATAATACCTCGGATGGATAAACACCTCAATCCTAAGGAGCTCAGAGAGCTCTGCTGATATTTACCTAATTAATCCTCACCACATGCTTGGTGAGTAGGCATGTGGGATTATCCCTGGTTTACAAATGAAAAAAAATGGGGCAAAAGTGACCAGCCTGGGATCACTGAGTAAGCTTAGTGGAGAAAATAATATAGCCAAGGATTCTTAACTCCCAATGCAATCTTGTGATTAAAATAGCAATTGTTACAATTTTAAGATTCCTGGTAAGAAATATATATGTAACTGTGAAATATGACTACCTGGTAATTGCATGAGATTGCTCAGGGAGCATCAATCAATTAGAGTCAACTAATAGACAAGATAATGGGGAATGTGGAAGCATTATATCCTCAGATGATCTATAAATTTCTTTTTATCCACATAGGTTGACCATTGTTTTTAGACCAAATTCCAACTGATTTCAAAGGGAGAAGTGGGGCAATAACTTAGGAAGCCTTTTGAACATCACTCCAAAAGAACAGAGAAATGACAGATAAACCTGTATGTTCTATAAACAGTTTCTTGCTTGCTGTTTAAGCCTCAGAATTTTATCACTTTAAAACCTCATGGGCATTGAAAACAAACTTATGGTTACCAAAGGGAAAAGGGGGTGAGGGAGGGATAAGTTAGGAGTTTGGGATTAGCAGATACAAACTACATTTAAAACAAACAGGGTCCTACTGTATTGCACAGGGAACTATATTCAATATCTTGTAATAAACCATAATGGGAACGAATATGAAAGAATATATGTATATGTGTTTATAACTGAATCACTTTGCTGTACACCAGAAACTAACACAACATGGTAAATCAACTATATGTGAATAAAAAATAGAAATAAAAATTTAAAATTAAAAAACCTACATGGAGTGAAACAATGATTTTATCCATATTATTAAAATATTGTCATAAATAAAACAACCTGGCAGATGCTACCTGAATCTCAGATTTAAAAAAAAAAAAAAATCTCAGCTTAAAGAAAGGTGATCATACAGATTTAGCTCTGAAAATCAGATACAGAAAGTGTCAGGTTCTCTATCCTCTGATTCAACCTTTCCTGATCCTTATAGGGTCAATTGAGCATTCAGTAACAGCCATTGGAGCTAATCAACTGAATATTAACATGATTCTGACAGCCTTCAAAACAATTGAAATTTGACCGATTGCAAACTATAAGAAATCTATGCATATTTTATCTGGAGCTGTTCTTTCTTTTTGCAGCAATGAGTATATTTCAGTTTTTACCTATCCATAGCTAGCACATCTCTCTACAATATCATAAAATAAGCAGAAAGAGTAGAATTGGGTTGAAGTTCAGAAAGAGGATTTTGTTTCCAGTCCAAAAGCCAGATGGATCACAATTTAACTTTTTGGAGGGCCTCAGTTCCTTAAAAACAAGAGACAATGAAGAAAATATGGAATAAATAGAAAATAGGCATATTTCTGTAACAGAACATATAGTATCTAGCATAAAGCCAGTAGCTGAGTCACCTTTGAGAAGAGTATTTTTAGTTTTGTTACTCGGAACTCCTGGGGTCCCTGGACTGTCCAGGTACATTTCAGTCACAGAATAAGACTCTTAATAAGATAATTATTAGTTAAATGTTGAACACTTTTAATATGCTAACACCACGCAAATATATATCATTTCTCATATGCCAAGCATTGCATTAGGTACTTTTACATTTCTAATTTATTTAGTCCCCACAACAAATCTATTCTTCACAGAGGTAAACATTCAAAAAATGTTGGTTGGATAAATGAATGAAACAGATATTACCTTAATTTTACAGACTAAAGTTCCTAACAATAGAGTGATTTGTTTGATGTCATACAGCTACTAAATGACCAGGCCAGTGTTCAAATCTTGATTCTTACAATGAGTGCAGAACCTCTCTAATGAGTGTATAATTGCAGAATTTCAATTATTCAAATGTTTCCCCAAATAGGCAACTAGTTTTTTTAAATGCCTATATGGGATGCTTTCTGAGTGTCATTTCTGAACCCCTAATAATTAAAAGTGGGAGACAAGTAATACGTAATCTCATAAAGACAAAACTAAGTCCCCCAAATATGGAGTTCAATTAATACCTTACTTCCTGTCTCCTCTATTTCTTTTAAAATAGAGATTTTGCTCAAATGACTGTGGTCTTAGGAGAACAAAGATAATGACATTTATCCCCAGATAAATGATGTTGTTTATCTGCCTCCATGGCCATTAGAATACCACTGAAGCTCCTCATGCCTCCTCTGGTCCCAAGTAAGTGTCCAGAAAATGAAACTGCTTCCTACATCTGACATCCAGAGGAAGCTGACAAATTAGAGAACTATTCTTGAAAAAGTCATCAGAGTGAATGCATAGAAAAGAACTACAGATGTAGGAAGGAGAAAGAAGACCTAAGAAAGTGAATAAGGAATGTTTGTGCTCTGTTTCGTTTTAAATCATTCTCAATGGACAACTCTTTCAGAAATGGTCTTTGAAAAACCAAAGGCAAAAGTGTTTCAATGGCAGACAATGAGAGGTCTATACCTAAACTCAACACAGAATGTTCGAGCTTTGGTGTGCGTGCTCATTTCATCAATATGCCACATGCAAGCAATTCCAAATGCGAACTTCCAAACATTTTGCATTTTACTAATGAAGTATTTGAAAAATACACAAATTTCACAATCACATTGAGCTTAAAATGATAAAGTATTTTTAATTAGAAATATGATGGTCTGCTGTTACATAGTTATAGAACTACTAAACAGAATTATATTGTCATTATAATTTAAATAGGAATATTAACAATTGAACACTTATGTTTGCAAAAACTTGATGTGTGTATAATGAGTGATTGAACACAGAATTTGTTCAATTGTTAACATTTCTGTGTATGTTATAATAACACAAGTGAACCTCTCAGGTATAAAAAGTATGAGGCTTCAGTTTTAACAGACTGTTGAGGGTTGACGAGGGACCCAACAGAAATATCAGAACTAAACCATTATAAATTTTTTTAATGTGACATTGTTATGGATTTTTGTCCTAATATTTTTTTTAACATTACCTGGAGAGTACCCTAACAAAATACCATAGATGAGGTGTTTAAGAAAATGAGAACTGTTTTCTCATAGTTTGGAGGCTGGACATCCAAGATTAGAGTGCCAACGTGGTCAGTTTCTGATGAAAGTTCATTCCCTGGCTTGTAGATTTTCACCTTCTCACTGTGTCCTAATGTGGTGGGGAGAGACAGTGAGGAAGCTTCCAGTTTCTCTTCTTATAAGGGCACTAATCCCATCATAAGAACCATATCTTCATAATTTTATCTAAAACTAATGAAGTGCTAAGGGCCCCATCTCCAAATACCCTCACACTGAGGGGTTAGAGCTTCAACATATGAACTTTGTGGGGTGGGTGGTAGGAACAGAATTCAGTACGCAGCAGAGACCTGAATGGTGTCAATGAGTGAAGACCAGATGGAGGAAATATTCCAGGTGGAGAGCACAGTAAATGCAAATGCTCTGAAGCAAGAACCAGCTTCGAGTGTTTGAGAAACAAGGGCAGTAGAGCTAAAACAAAATGAGCAAGTGAGAAAGTGATAGAAATGAAGTTAGAGAGACAGACAGGAGCCAGATCACATGATATTGCAAGAGCAATGAGGAATTCAGATATTATTCTGAACACAATGCAAATAAATAGATGGGTTTTGAGGAAGAAAATTATTTGATCTAATTTATGTCTAGAAGAAAATCATTCCTGCTGCTCCAGGGAGAATTGAGTGAAGGGACAAAAGTGAAAGCATCCTAGATTGGAGGCTCTTGGAAAGTCTAAGTGGAAAATATTAGTGTTAGTTTAGTAGTGGTGGAAATGATCAGAGGTGGTGGGATTCTTAAAGGTAAAGCCAACAGGACTAGTTGATAGAATAGATGTCTGAAGTAAAAGAGAAAGAGATGGAGACTGAGGAATGAAGACTTACTCTGAAGTTTTGGCCTCATCAAGTACATACATAATTTATTGAGACTGATTAGACAAGAAAAGAAGTAATGGAGTGAAAATTAAGAGTTCAATTTCACATGTAAAGTCTGAGATGCCTACTAGACATCCACATTAAGGCTGGATGTTGGAAAGACCAAAGAAAACGTTAGGAATGAGCATATAATTTGTAAGTCATCAGCAGAGAAGTATTTAAAAAGCTATGGGGACTATATTCAATATCTTATAATAACTTTTAATGAAAAAGAATATGAAAGTGAATATATGTATGTATATGTATGACTGGGGCATTATGCTGTACACCAGAAATTGATACATTGTAACTGACTAAATTAAAAAAAAAGCTATGGAACTGAATGAGATCACTCAAGAGACACTGGAGAAAGAAGAGACCAATAGCTGAACTCTGGCATTGCACATTTAGAGACAGGCAGCAGGAGGAATAGTCACCAAGGAGATTTAGGAAACGCTGGCAGAGCAGTAGAAAGAAATTCCAGGAGAGTGTGGCTCTACAAATTCATTAGAAGAAATGTATTTGAACATGTCACATTCTGCTGAGACTTTAAGTAGGAAGAGGACAGAAAATGGATCATCTGACTTGACAAGATGGAAGTCGACTGTTAACATCCATTTTTAGTGGAGTTTTAGTAGAGACAAAAGACTAATTGGAATAGGTTAAAGAGAGAATTGGAAATGAAAAAGTGAAGAATGCAAGTAGAGACAATTCTTTCAAAGAGTTTTGCTTTAAAAGAGAACAGAGAAGCATGGCAGCAGCTGAAGAAGGACAATGGATCAAGGGAGGATTTCCTTAATGCAAGATAATAGCAAGTTTATGTGCAGATGAGACTTATTCAGAAGAGAAACTGATTGAGCAGGAGAGAAAGAGACAATAACTACCAAAAACCTTAAGTATGCAAGAGTTAGTGAAATGCTGTGCCAAGGCAGTGAGGTTGCCCACATGCAGTAACAGAGAGAAGTCCCTTAACCCAACAAGAGGAAAGTCAAGGTATGGGTTCATATCCAGGTATGTTTTGGAAATTTGTTGGATGAGATATGGATTAGTTGCTTTCTGAGTAAGGAAGAGGAGATGGCATTGGAAGTTTGAAGAGAGAGTGAGTAGGAGGTCATTATCACAGTTAGAACATAAAATTTTATGATATAATAAAAGTGAGTTTCTCTTGGAACTTAATTCCCACTGGCAACATTGTTGGTATGGATAATTATTTCAAATAATGTCATTTATAATAAAGCCCACATTTCCAGGAAATATAACCCTGGTGTTATTCAAATAAGTGGAGTATTCCCTTCTCACAAAACTAATAATACTACATTAATGAAATTTTGCTAACAAAGTCCACAAAGTTGCTCATTACCTCCTATTAAGAAAGACATTATTATATCTAATACCCTTTTCTATTAAGAAACTAAAACTAAAACCCTATTAAACCATATTTAGTTTCTATTTTGAATGAAGAAAGTTCTGATTATTCAAGCAAAAAGCAATTCATTCACAGACAATAAATTGGCAATGAAAGATCTCAATAAGGTGAAAAACAACTTCTCACTGTGTCCTAATACAGCAAGGAGGGGGAGAGTGAGCAAGTTCTCTTCTGTCTTCTTTTCACTGTATTTTCTGGAAAACACATTCAACATAAATGTTAGGGAACAAAATACCCAGGGCAGATTTCCCTGAAAATTTTAATGAAAGATTCAGATATAAACCCAAAGAGTTCAACTTATGTTTTAAAAGTTACTATTTTTTTTCACTGTTATAATAATAGAATTTTATCAACACAAAACAAAATCAATTTAACAGAGTATTTCATAGACGTAGATGTTCTATAAAAAATATAATCTCATTTATTTAGAAACTGTCATCTATAGCTCTAGTTTATTGAGTTATATTTTATCATATATTTTATATAATATTTATCATATATTAGTGTTCTGTCCTCTTTCTACAATCACTATGGAATTATTTCAACCAGGGAATACTTGTTCAACTCTCCAGATTATATGCATACTCAGAATGTACACAACCTAGTTTAATTCACACATTCAATTAGGACTCAAGCATTAACAGTTGCTGTTACTTAGATTTCCTGGGTAGTAGACTCTGAAACAGGGATTAGCCCACAGGGAGTTTGCTAGGGAGTGCTCTAGATATTACCATCTGGAGGGGAAGGAAAGGAAGAGGGAGGGTCTGGGCTGCAGGACATTCTCAACAAGGGCTCAGCTGAAACCACAGGAGCTCTGAAGCTAAGATGGCCCTTAGAAGTTGCCCCCAGCTGGGGAGAGGGAGAGAGGCCTTTGCTTCCCCAACAGAATCTGACTTGGGTATCAGTTGCCCCTGTGAAGGGGGCATACTTTGAACAAGGTAGCTCTCTTTAGCTGAGGACCATTCCCAGCAGAGATCTATCAGACAGCAGCACTCCCAGCAACTGGAGGAAATGTCCTTCAGTCCTGAAGAGGGGTCAGGGGGGTCCGCTACAAGACCAAAGATAATCTTTGTAAAACTGAGAAACTATATTTATAAATAATCATTTCAAGGATTCCCTTTGAAAACATAGAGACAACTTAGTTCACTCTACAGCTACAATTTGCTCTGGGGTGGGTATGAGCAGAGGATTTCCTCAGCCAGAATATGTGCTAACCTCAAAGATTCAGAGAGGTCCTGATAGCTATTCAGAGCTGAGAAGTCTAATATGCACAAGATTCTCTATGACCAAGTGAGAAAATTTGGAAGGAACATGACAGGTGCCACCTTTTATCTTTGAAGACAGGCATCTAAAAGTCAGCACAGGGCATTAACTACAAGTTCAAGGATGGCCAGGCTGATAGCTCTGCTGAGCTCAGCAAGAGTCAAAACCCTGGTCCCCTCTCACAGACAGCCCCGACTCCCAGGAAGAGAGAACATTGAGGATTATTAGGGTAGCACTCCTCTGCTGAGGATCTGGAGAACTTAGAGAATAATAGGAGTCATGGTCATGGTAACAGTAACAGTAGTTGTAGTAGTAGAGGCAGGAAAACCACTAATCTAGTAATCAATACTTTCTACATCCAGGCATTGTATTAGGGACCCTAACTGAATTACAAAAAGTAAAATAATTTCCAAGATTCCCTGCTAATAAAGAACAGAACCAAGATTTGGATACCTGTCTATCTTAACTCCAAATATTCTTTTTATTACATAAATAAAGTTTTAGGGAGAAAAAAGGTTACAATCCCAAGTGCCTACAGAAGTCACAGAAATAATAATGAGTACATAACATACACAAAAACAAACTCAAAATGGCTCAAAGACTTAAACATAAGACAAGACACTGTAAACCTACTAGAAGAAAACACAGGCAAAACATTTTCTGACACATATCTTAGCAATGTTCTCCTAGGGCAGTCTACCTAGGCAATAGAAATAAAAGTAAAAATAAACAAATGGGACCTAGTTAAACTTAAAAGCTTTTGCACCACAAAGAAAACTATAAACAAAATGAAAAGACAATCTACAGGATGGGAGAAAATATTTGCAAATGATGTGACAGACAATTGCTTAATTTCCAGAATATATAAACAGCTCATACAACTCAATAACAACAACAACAAAAAAAAAACAACCCAATCCAAAAGTGGACAGAAGACCTAAACAAACATTTCTCCACTGAAGACACACAGATAGCCAATAAGCACATGAAAAAATGCTCAGTATCACTAATTATTAGAGGAATGCTAATCACAACCACAATGAGTCACACCAGTCAAAATGGCCATCATTAAAAAGTCCATAAACAATAAATGGAGAGGGTGTGGAGAAAAGGGAACCCTCCTACACTGTTGGTGGGAATGTAGTTTGGTGCAACCATTATGGAAAACAGTATGGAGTTTTCTTAAAAAAACTTAAAGTAGACTTACCATATGATCCAGCAATCTCACCCCTGGGCATGTATCTGGAGGAAGCTCTAATTTGAAAAGATACATGCACCCCAATGTTCATAGCAACACTATTTACAATAGCCAAGTCATGGAAACAACCTAAATGTCCATCAACAGGTGACTGGATAAAGAAGATATAGTACATATACCATGGTATACTACTCAGCCATAAAAAAGAATAAAATAATGCCGTTTGCAGCAACATAGATAGACATGGAGATTATCATACTAAATGAAGTAAGCCAGAAAGAGAAAGAAAAATACCATATGATATCACTTAATGTGGAATCTGAAAAAAAAAAAAAACAAAGAGAAAGAGAGACAAATGTGCTTATTTACAAAACAGAAACAGACTCACTGACATAGAAAACAAACTTATGGTTACCAGGGTGGAAAGAGGTACGGGTGGAGAGATACATTGGAAGTTCGAGATTTGCAGATACTAACTACTATATATAAAATAGATAAACAGAAAAGTCCTACTATATAGCACAGGGAACTATATTCAATACCTGGTGATAACCTATAATAAAAAGAATATGAAAAGGAATATATATATATATGTATACCTGAATCTCTATGCTGTACTCTAGAAACTAACACAACATTGTAAACAGACTGTACCTCAAATAAAAAAAAGAAATAATAATGGCTGAAGTAGACTGCACATAACTGGCAATGCAGATACTGTATGAGTAATGGAAGCTTTGATAAATCAGAGAAAGGGGACAATTAATACTCCACTCCGGTCAAAAGTTACCATTTGGAAATGTGAGCCCAATTGAACCAAAGATACAAACTTTTTAAGAAAAACAAAAAAATCCATAGTATTAAAAGAATTCATCTATTGTCTTTCAAGGTGGCTTAATTTTTTAAATAAATAAATTATGCCTTGTGAGGCAAGGAAAACATGTTGAGAATAAGATTCAGCTACTTCTGAGTCAGAGTTTGTTCTTCTAGGTGTCAATCTATTCTTGGTTGGCTTGGTAGAATTATAACCCTAAAGCCAGAACCTTGCACATTTACTTGTATCCACACCAACGGAATGGGGCAAAAGGAAAAGAGGACAGGCTGGGAGCTTCAATGGTAAACTTGGAGTAAAAGCAAAATCACTGATGAGACCTCAGAAGGTAGCCAACATTAGTAGTCAAGAAGCATTGATATCTAACCTTTAAAAATTGTACAATAAAAGAAAACAAAATATTTTCAAAAGAGAAGCATTGACATCAATGCACTTAGATAAAAAATGGACAATATCAGTCCAGCAACTGCAGCAGGACAGGAGCATGATGAACAACTGGAGCAGCAATCTGGGGAGCTGGAAGACTCTTTATATCTATCATCAAAGGATATTACCCATGAGAAAGAAAAAACTTCAAGAGTAGTAGATCAGGCCACATGAGGATATGGCAGCATTGAATATGGCCCTGGAAATTGGTAGTAGGAATTGACAGCTAGATTGTTGCCCTCTGAATTAAAACAATCAGGCTGAGAAGATCCTAGAGCAGCTGTCACTTGGAAACTCCATTTAGCAACCTGACATGGGACCTGGTCTTTGAACCCATATAAATACCAGCCAGTCATAGCTAAGGTGCAGGGTAGTCAGAGGGTGGGAAATTGATGTGTGAAACACTCCTTGAATGGAGCTTGAATACAGACTAGCACTTGGCCAGAATTCAGTAAGTAGTATAAATTGGGGTACACACAGGAAAGAAAGGAGATCACCCTGAGCAGGAACAGAAGGATAAAAATATTTCTACTGACTCATACCTCAAGACTTCCTGAAATGATAAAGTCCTATCATTAGCATCAAAAGAGTCTAAGCATTATGATAAAGGAAAGCAACAAATTAGCTAATCAAAATACTAGTAGAAATTAATATAAATTAACTATTTACCACCATCTGCAACAAACTAGTGGACATTTTCAGGGGAAAAAAAAAGAAACAAGAGGCAGATACATTTTAAGTCCACAAGATGGTCAAGAAGTAGAGTTTTTGCCTGAGAAGCAAGAGGCCCTAACCACTCTGGCTACATTATGAGACACCAGGAATCTGGGCTTAGTGAGGGGATACAGAGAGTTGAAAAACTGAAAGAACTGAAAACATCAATGGCCAACTTCACATATTGATAACATTGCCCAGGGATAGTCCAAATAACCCCTTTCAATAGTCAACTCAGTAGATCAAAAAATGCATGAATCACTAGAAGAGTTCATCATTTTAAAGAAGCTTTAGCTCTAAAAGATATACTGACCTAGGATGGAGACAGCCCTGGACTGAATATTCTAGGAATTCTAGTCCTAGTGACCACTCACTAGTCATGTGACCTTGAGCAACTAGCTTAACTGCTTGATTCTCAGTACCTTTTTCTGAAAATTGAAGATAATTACACCTGCTTGTCTTCTCGTATAGTTATTAATGAGGATTTTGTTAAATAATAAATTCAAGTATCTCAGGAAACTATGAAATCCTGTACCAGTATATCATTCTAACAGTTATATTCCTATAAAAATTCCATTTTTTTGATACTGCCACACATACTCCAAACATTCAAGGACTCTCCATTGTCTAGAGAAAAAAAGCATCTTCAACAGACCTAGTCACATTTTTGGTTCCCACAATTCAGTTCTGAATTCTCCAAGCTAGCAAACAAATACTGTTTTTCTGACCTACTGCTTTTACTCAGTCTGTAACTCCAGAAAAAAAATTCTTCAAGACTCAACTCAGGTTTGTCTGCCTTCTCAGATGGACCTGGTCCATAATGATCTCCTTTCATGTGAATTCCAACATCCTTTACTATTGATATCGTTAATTTAGTAATTAATAGTATTCTAGTTTTTAAATCATTTTTCTAATGCTGTTGTGCACTTTTATTTCATTTGTAATTAAAATCTTTCCCTGTTTGTGTCCTACCTCCCCAATTAGACTACCCATAAATGGAAGACACAGAGAATATGCCTTTGATGTATTTGCATTTCCTTTATCACTGGGTGGTAGAAAGCTTTCTCAAGTGGCTGAACCTACTTCACTGCTGCTGCTGCTGTAATCACAACAGTGTTGCAATTCTGCCCTGCATTGTAAGGACTCCCGGCTTCACAGTCACCACCCACTGCAACTGAGCTTGGCCTCCCAAGTGCAAAAAATCAGTCACAGTAACATTCTCACTTGGGTTTATTCTAGGACTCATCTGACTCATCATGACCCCGCCTGTGTCATAGCCCTCCTCACACAGTAAGGACTAAAGGGTTACACGTGATCACTGAGCTTGCTCCAATCACTAATGCCCCTCCTTCCCCTCCAGGGAGGTGTTCTCAAGCAGGAAGTATGGCCTGAGCAACAAATATTGCCATAAAATTCAACTTTTCTTTCCACCTCTTCCAATATTTGATTGACCCAGATGGTTGTCAAGAAGCAATCACTTATTGTTCTCTTTTTAGACCAGAGACAAGTGTGTAGCTAAGGTTTTTAATGAGACTAAGTAGGTAAAGGCTAAAGCCCATGTGCTCTGGACACTTACTTCCTTGTTTCCCATCTTTTTAGCCCTGTGATGTCTGATACCAATACCCACTAGCCACATGTGGCCATTTAGCAGTTGAAATGTGGTTAGTGTTACTAAAAAACTGAACTTTTAATTTTATTTAATTTCAATTCATTTAAAATTATAAAGTGAAGCAGGGTAAATCCTTACACAAGACTTTATTGGTTTGCCAGGACTACATTTTACATTATCCATTGAAAATGTAGCATTCAAGTCAAAGTGTGCTGTAAGTAAACAACACACACTGAATTAAAGACAGTAATGAGGTAAAAAATGTAAAATAGCTCTTTGATAATTTCCATATTGATTATATGTTGAAATGATATTTGGACATAGTGGAGTACATAAAGTATATTATTGAAATTAATTTCATCTCATATTCTGTAAATTAGCTACTAGAAAATTTTAAATTAGATATGTGGCTTGCATTATACTCCTCTTGGATAGAGTTCTTTTAGCACATCACCTAGTATTTTGTAAAGCATTAAATAATAGCTAAGAATATTATATACACTATTTCATTTCAAGCTCACCAGGTGCATGAGGTACTATCCATTTTATAGATGATGAAGTTAAGGTATAGCAAGATTAAATGACTTGTCCGGTATCCACAGTTTATAAATGGTAGAGCTGGGATTTATCCTTAGATCTGACTCTCACCCAAGCCCACACTGAATGATTGATTGATTGGGATACTTACCTCCCTTGAATTATAGAAGTATTGAACAAATATGCTCAGAAACTTTTTTGAATATGGCCTAAATCACTCAGCCAATTACAAACATTGGGAAAACTCAGGCAGAAGCTGGGCACAATTCAGTCTCAGTAGTTTCCAAAACAGAATCCAAATTGGACCAGCCAAGAGTATGATAATGGCAAAACAGTGAGAAACAACTGACAGGGTCACAGCAACCAAAATTCAAATTAGGCATAAGTTTAAATATTTCCCAAAGCACTGTGTCACAAACATGTACCAAAACAATGAGTAAAAGTGATGCATTTCTCACAGTTTTCTCATCTCATTCCTGAAGGAATTTTTCCAAGCAATTCAAGCTCTTGGCCAGTTGGCCCTCATCAGAATAACAGGGAGAATAGGGGGATAGTTTTTGAAGGTGAAGAATTGCTCCACAGGAGGCTAATTATTGGAAACTTGAATTTAAACTCACTGCACATTAATTTCTGCATTTTACCAAGCTCTCAAACTTTCTTTAGAAAATAATAGTGACAGTGAAATCCAACCAGATTGCGTGATGCTGCTTCAGGGCACATTAGCATCTAGAAATGGAGTATGATTCTCTCATTCATTTTGTAAATCTAAATTTTTTTTTCTACGACTATGAAAAGGTGAGAATTTAAGACCGACAAATGAGACTGGCTGTAGAGTTCAGCATGTCATTGGAGGTGCTGATTTGCCTGGTTTATTTCCTGAGTAAATAATATAGTAATGTCTGAAACTCTGTATCTGAACTCTGTGAATTATTGGTCAGCACTAAGAAGCTGAAAGAAATTCCTCTGAACTTAACTGTTTTCTCAACTACAAATACACATGCACACACACACACATTTGTGTGTATACCATTACATATATATATGTACCTTTGCTTGAATATGGTACACTTTTCGTTAGGATAAAAATTTTTCCATGGAATGTATCAGATGTACAATTTGAAATGAAGTTACCTGTCACTTTATATAATGACACTAGGTAAGACTGGATTCTTTTTGTCAGTGCTAGCTCTATCTGAATTGTAAAACGGAAGAAAGGAGCAACTCCCAACTCTTTAGAGTACATTGGAATCCATTTTCCTCCTGAAATCTGGAGTGTAGACCACCTGTCTGGTCTGTGCCCCTTTCCAAAATGGCCCTGTGCTTAACTAGTCAATTATAGTATAAATCAAACAGATTTTTAAGATGTGTAGCTTCACAAGAGTTATTTACAAGAAGCTCTTGAAGCCTGAAAAGGTTCATGGTACTTGGGAATGAATATGTGACAGTATAAATTTCACAGACAGGTACTGGGGAGAGAATCAGGAAACAGACCAACTTCCTGAAATGTTGCCTTATTGCATGGTACCTACTCACAATACCAGTCTTGCTCTTGTGGTACCACTTAGTTGGAAATTTACATGTAAGTTTTACCCTCTAACCAATTTTCCCTCTCATTTTTCCTTCTTTTCTTCCTTCCACAAATATTTATGGAGAATGCCAAATATTTATTACCTATGCCAGGCCACGTCAATATACACCTTTTAGATGTGGATTTAGGTGGTGTGTATCAACATAAAGAATAGATGGAGTTGGCAAACTTTAAGCCCTTTGGAAAGAATGGAAGAGACAGAAAAATAGTTGCCCAAAGCTCTCCGTTCTGAGAGTTTCCCAAATATCACTGACCTAAAGCTGGAATCTTTCAGCTCTCTTTGAAGCCACTGCTGCTTGTTTTGCTCCTGCAGCTTTCTCCAGCTGCTGTCACATCTGTCTGAGATCACAGTAAGCCTGGCTGCTTTAGTACCTTGGTATCTGTTATGTTAACTCCTGCCAGAACCTGGCACCTCCACTCTTCTATCAGCCCTGATCATCATCATTACCATCCAGGCTGACCTCAGTCCCAGCCAGCGGCTCTCATGTGGACTCCCTGTCAGAGGCACACCTCAGGCAGCCGACAGTCACAAACCATTCCCCACCGCTTGTGGAAAGAGGTGATGAGCTGCTAAGCTCAGTCATATTTTATCAAAGCCTTTGATCTCTGGTTTGATCTTTGCCAAGATCTGTGACACAAACAGCTCTCTGCTCACATGCCAACTGGTGCTTACTAACTCAGTTCCCCCTTTGCCTTTGACATCTTGCCGCCTATATATTAATGCCGTCTGACAAAATCAAAGGTCAGAGTAAAAATAGTCACTTTGTAATAGAGAACACTTTTTCATTCACTCTATTGGCTCATTCCAGAGCCCCATACTTTGGTACATCTCTCCTTTGTTCCTGCCTGAAGGGCATCATTAGATGATTTTCTGTCAGTGCCTTTTTAGCTCGGAATAGGTAAGTTTCAGAGGACTACAAGGTAAAATAATTCTATATGTGTTGTACATTAACTTTATTAAATAAACATCTAATATGTTAAAGATATCATGAGTGATTGAAATATACTTCAGCACAAAATAACCAAAAAAAAATATAGTCTTGTTTTTCTTGTATTTTGAATGGCCCTTAAAAACAATGGGTCTGCTTAAAAGAAAATTTGAAACAATAGTGAAGAAGAGAATTCTGGAAACCTAAGAAAAGGGAAAGAAGTCAGACATGTGGGATGGGATGAGAAAAACGAAATCATTCAGAGCTTAAGCACCTGACATGGGTAAGGGCTGTGAACCTGACTCTTTAGGGAATAGGAAACCCATGTAAGATTTAAGAATAAGAATGGAAATGCCAGAACCATAGAAAGGGTCATTTGCACAGAGGCAGTAGGCAGAAATGGAACAGATGGACTGCTGACAGGCAAAGTGTTTCAATGACGAGAATCATTCAGGTAAAGACTACAGCAGCGGTGGAGGAAGAGGAAAAAAGCTGCAAATATAAAGTGAAGCAGCAAGATTTGGCAATCGATTCAACAAGTAAAGGGCAGAGGTATGTAGAGCTCTCCCTGAGGTTTGGGGTTTGGATGTCAGAAAGAAAGACTGAAACATGAAGCTGCTGCCTCCTGTGAAGTACCATTCAGGAGATAATTACAGTGGGGAGGGCATGTACAAGAAGAAAAATAGTAACATCTTACCCTGGTTCCAAACATCAGCCAGCTTGACCATCACCAGGACTTAATAGGCACATCAAAAATAGAGTGGAAAGGCATTGTAAATTCAAGAAATCTACAGTTTCAAATACACGAGAAAAACAGGACCAAACCATGATCAAAACTAATCAAACAGGCATATCAGGCAATGGCACCAGGCAGGAGATTAAGTCACAGATTTAGCCAGTATTTCACCCAGCTTTTCACTTTTTATTTTGCAGTAATGTATGAACCATAAACAGAATTAGGAAGGCATGCAGCACAGCATTATATAAACAGGATTTGCCTAAGAGCTGGGTAACCTGGGATTTAGTGTCACTTGTGGAACTCCTGGCTTCTTAGACATCACCTCACATGGGCTTTTTTTTTTTTTTTTCTTCCAAAAGACTTCTCTGCCTTTATTCCTAGCTATTCCCTTTGCTCAAATTCTTCAGAGCCTCAGGATTTAGCCCTCAGACCTCTACTCTCTGCTCTCCCTCCTTAAGAGATCTTATCTTGTCCCATGCCTTCAAATACCATTAGCGATAATTCCCAATTTCTGTCTCTAGCAGCTGACCTCCTTATTCCAGTTCAGACTCATAATCCAATAGTATGCTAGGCCACTAGACATCTCTCTGAAGATAGCCAACAGGCATCTCATAGTTCATGTGTCCAAAACAGAATTCTTGATTTCTCCTGCAATCCATCTCTTCTTTCCCCAGTGTATCCATCTCAATTTACCAGCATCACCATCAACCTAAATAATCAATCAAAAAACTCAGGCAACCTTGATTGCTCTCTTTACTTCACCCTTGATATTCAAAATATGCCCTATAACCATCCTCTTCTCTCAAACCCACATCTACCACCACAGCCCACAATGTCATTACCTTTCATGTGACTTAAATAGCCTACCACACAATCCTCCTCTTGCCATAATGATCTTTCAAAGATATACATCAGATCTTATCATTCTCAAGCTATGTGTGTGCACATATACATGTTATATATAATAGGCAATAAATGTAAGTATAAATTTAAATATATGTCCACAGAACTTGGAATAAAAAATGAACTCCTCACCAGGACCTGAAAGCCCTCTGTGATCTGGCCCCTCCCACCTCTTCAGCTTTGCCTGGTTACTTGCTGCACTCCAGAGAATGCTGGAGGAGGTCACCAAGAGGACGTGACCACTGGTTGACCCTCAAGATGGACCAGGGCAATCAGAGGTTCCATGCCCCTCTCCTGTCCTTGGAACATACTTCTGCCCACCATTCCCACAGTGGGAGCTGTTCCAAGAATGCAGTCTTGAGAGAGCAAGATGTTGTTGAAACCATCTGGATGGGCATACGTAACTAAGGCCAGTTAAGGTCTCTACATAGACTTTCCTCCCCTTTTCTTTCTTTTTTATTTATTTATTCTTTATTCATGCAGCCGCCCACAACACGACTTGTATGTAAGTTCCCTCGTTCATTAAACCTACCACCTACCAGTCTAGAGACTTCTGCCTCTTTGGTCTCTCCTTGCCCTCCACATACAGGGTCCAGTCTGCAAACCAAGAGACACAGGCCTTCTTGCTGTGTTTCTTGCATGCCAAACCTGACTTTACACTTGTTCCTCTATTTAAAATGTCTTGCTTCATGTCTTTGTAAGCCTGGCTTCTCCTTTTCATTCAGGTCACAGTTGAGTGTCACCTTCTCAAGGAGACTTCCTTAAACATCAGCTCTAAAGTGGCCAGTTCTCAGCCAGTCATGCTATCCCATCCCACATTTCCTCATCTTCTTGGCTCTTATCACTACCTGAAAGTATCTTGTTTTCTTAGTCATTTATTCTCTTTCTCTCTGTTCTTGAATGTGCACTCTCTGGAAGAAAGGTTCTTGTGTTTTATATGTCCACCACTCTACCCTCAGCAACTAGGAAAAAATGTTCGGCCCGTGGGAAATGCCTAAGAAACATCTGTTAATCAGTCTAGGCTTCAGTTTTCTCATTTGTTTAAAAAAAAAAAGACTTTATTAAATGACCCTCAAATTTCATTCAAGCTCTACCATTTATTTTAAATAAAATTGGGAAAAGTTTAACCAATGGACACCGTAGTTAACACAATGTAGCCATTTAATAAGTGTTTGCTAAATAAATACAATTGTTTCCAAGCTGTTCTTTTTAAAAGCAAAGATGTAGTCACCAGCGCCTCTGACATCCTGCTGTTCCTCTGTGTGCAAAAGGGAGGTTTGATTTGCCTCCCATTAATCTAATCTCTTCTAATTCTCCAAAGTAAATACCACCTCGGGCAAAACCTCACAAACCCCAGACAATGACAGCTGACATCCAGCTGGCAGGCACCAGCAGTGCTATATTCCTTGGTTATAGGCAGCATCTTTTTTGATTGGTTGACCTCCATATGTATGGTTGTTAAATATTTTGACTTTCCTACATCTAATTGTTCTCCAATCCAAGGTTTTACTTAAGCATGTTAATTTCCATTACTCTTTTTTTTTTTTTTCAAGTATGGCTCCTTTATTTGTAGAAAAGATTGTGGAAAACAAGATACATTTTATAAAAATTACATTCACTCCCAAAATGAAACTCATCCCTGGTGGTAAATAAGTAACTAAAGTAACAACCAGTTTAACTGGGATGGTTTGTCAGGATGGTCAAGGGAGACATTACTTGGTACAGCCCCTGTTTGGACCAAAATAATAGTTACTGACTTCAGAAACTTATGGAACGAACCTTACAAATGGTTTTCAGATACAACTTCAATTTTTGGAAGTATTTGAATGGGATTTTTGGGGATTAAATGAATGAATTTTTTTCATGTTTTTTTAATTGAAGTATAATTGATTTACAATGTTTCAGGTGTACAGCAAAGTGATTCAGTTATACATATACATATGTATCTATTATTTTTCAGATGCTTTTCTATTTATTATAGGTTATTAGATTCACACTACTGTATATGAAACAGATAAACAAGGACCTACTGTATAGTACAGGGAACTATACCCACTACTTTTAAATAAGAGTCTAAATGAAGGCCTTTCAGTTAATACTATATTAGGCAACAATGGACACTAAGCCAATTTACTACTCTAAACCAAGTACCAGAAAGAGTGCATGCAGAGTATTGGTCATATTTGTGTATAGCGTACGTGTGACAAAATAATCAGTACTTGGTCTCTCCTAAAAGCTGTTGTTTGATTCTTCATTGATTGAAGTTTGTGGGTTTTCTTTTTCTTTTTGTTTTGTACTTTTCTGAATTGGATTTTGATGAGCCTGTTCTGCCTCGTGGAAATAATTTCCCAAGTTATTACACATTTGGTGGTATAACGTGTGTTTGTAGGAACCACAGCTGAGATGCATTTGAAAAAGTGATTTAAAGATGTGATTGCTGCCATTTGCTTATGAGTTTACTGAGGAAAGCCTGGAATCATATGGATTTCTGCCATATCAAGAATTACTTTGTCTTTAAAAAATTCAACTGATGTAGCTGCATAATGGACCATTTCTTGTGATCGTTTCTCAGTCTCCTCGAAAGATATGGGAAATAAATAAAATCTAATTAGAACCAAAGATGGAACAATTCTTAGGCCAAGCCTCTCAGTACAGCAACAAGTCAGCTTTATAATTATTCTGAAGTGTCAGAACAATTTGTATTCACGCCATTATAATAACTTAACCATTAATTAGTGTTCATTGGCCACTTTCCACCTCTCTAAAATCTCATCATAAGTAAAGATTCTGGTTTATAATAAAATTTCTACTTAAATATCTCAATTCATTAAAATAAAACAGAAAATGGATATTTAATAAAATAATAAAAGCTGTCCAGTATTTTTAATGAAGCTAATGTTTTAAGTTCTCAATATTCTCTTTTTATTTAAGCCCAGAAAAATATTAAATATACCATCAAAATCACTCACAAATCCTTGTTTCCTTTTGATGTTATTTCCTGGTGAACAACACAAGTGTAAGGTATCACCTGCCACTATAATTATCTGTCAGTATTTTGTCATACACAGTAGATTGTGAGTTTTTCAGGAAGATGGCTTGTGCTCTGGATCCCCTGTGATGCACAGTAACTTGCACATGATAGGCACTCAGTTTGAATGGAAGCATACATTTCACAATACACTTCTTTTGCTTGGGCAAGCAAACATCAATGAGGCTGCTTGAATTCTTTTTTTTCCCCAGCCAATGACATTCGAGAGACATTGGCCAAACAAACCCACTTCTCTAGTGGTACTCCTATTCATGTTCCTGGAGTTGTCGCTGTTACAGGCAGCAACAACTTTAGAAATGTCAAAAAGAAATTACAGCACAGCTGAACACTGAGATACAGTTTAGTTCCATCAGTTCAAAGCTTGGTTTGAAAAACTTCCTCTAGTTTAAAAAAGTGACCTATCAGGAAGCCCCAGATTGACCAATTTTCCCAGTATCTTTTGTAGTTTAAGTTTGCATCAAAATAGTCTCCTCACAACATCTTAAGACAAGTGTCAACTCCCTGGCCCCATACAGACCCAATGGGTTCCTCTATCGTGAAATATCAGCAGAAGCTATCTAAAGTGCTCATTTTGTAATATTAAGTGAATAAAACAATATACATTCTAAATAAAATAGTTAATACGAATGGAGTTTATAAAACAAAACATTTGTGCATTTATATACGTAGAAGGCAAGACTGGAGAGACATACTCCTATATATTAATAATTATTATCTCTAGGTGGAAAACATCAGTAATTTTATTTTTGGCTTTTTTTTTTCTGTTTTCCAAAAGTATATCTGTAAGTTTCGTAGATTTGTAGATTATTTATAAATAAACACATATGCCTGTAAGAATTTGAATGCACTCACAAATCATCTATCATATGATGTACAGATTTTTTTAGATATGTATATATGTGTGTATTTGCATAGTATATGTATAATAAATTTGAAGAAAGTTATCCAAAAAATGTTAAACAGTGTTCTAGACTCTTTTCCAAGTACTTTAACATAAATCTTAGTCCATATGACATATATATATCTATCCAGTCTACATCATAACTTTACTAGTTACACTATTTTTTAACCTTTTCACAGATGAGAAAAGTGATGGCCTTGTCCAGGTTCATACCATATGGTAATGACAAAATCCACTGGGACCCTCTCAAAATTCTCCCCTGCCCTCTTTCTGTTACCTCATGTCCCTTACACTGTTGGATGCCCAAAAATGGGATGAAATGAAGACCCAGAGTTAGTGTCCAAAAGTTTTACCTGGCACTTTGCCTACTGCTTATTTTAACATTTTCTTGGTGTCTCCTTTAGAGGCTCCGTCAAGAATTGTGACCTTTCTGATTTACTACCTACTACTTCACTCCTCCCTGAAAATTAAAACTACAGCATCATGTCTATGGCCAGCTAGTTATAGGGTATAAATTTATTTAGTGAAAATAAGTTTAAGTAAAAGTAACTTATAAAATCTTTAATTCAGTTAAATTACTAACTTAAATTCCTAACTTAAATTCCTTATAAGTTAACAAAATAACACTCACACTTAGCCAGTTCTACTTTTAGTTGCCCCTTTCTTCTACTTCCATCTCTAAAAAATCTTTTATTAATCATTTATTTAGTCTCTGTGAAATTAAAATACTTTCCATCTGAGCCACAAGTTTATCCCTATTTTGACAGCAAGACTCTACTCTTCACAACCTCTCAAATCCTAGCTCATTATTTCTCTGAATGTTTCCCAATGAATGTCTTGGTTTTGAATCTCTCTTTGCCATTCTAACAAAGAGAAACATTCAGGAGAGATTGTGTTCTTTTTCATGCTTTCCCTGTTAAGTATTATAGGTTAGCCTTCTTTTACTAGGAACTTTCCAGTTCTTCTAAGTATTTCTAGCACTATTTCTCTAAATCAGCTTTTTTATTTTTATCATTAACTTCCTTCTTCTTCCACATGCGTAGTCTAAAATTTCTAATCTCTAATCTTCCTTCTTCTTCCACATGCATAGTCTAAAATTTCTAATTTATATAAAATTCTAGGATGATTCTACCCTTTACCATTTCTCTGCCAACCAGCACACCCCGACCCACAATCCTACAGCAGTTTACTTGTACCAGTTACAACAGGCTACTGTTCTGATTCTCATGGGAGGGGCTGGCACTCAGAATGACTTGAGGACAATTCCAAACCTTCAGAACCATCCATCCAGCATCATTTCTCAAATACCATCTAATATTAACTTCAGTCCATAAAAAAGTGAAAAAAATTCTATAAACATAATAAGGGATAAAAATGCACTATTTTAAGGAAATTAGGAATTATCAGCAGATTTGTACTCTTTCTTCGTGTTTCTTATATCCATGCAAATTTAAATTGCCCTGCTTTCTCTTTAGATTTCCAAGAGTAGTGAATCAGATTCACCAACTAATTTAGGCCAAACTAGCTTAGAAATGCTTTTTTTTTAATTGTAGAAAATCAAGAACAATACATAACTACTTTCACTTCACAAATGTTAAAGAGAAATGTGAAATCAAACAAAAAAACACACAACAATATAGAGAATATTAATAGGACTTACAATCAAAAAAGGTGAGGGAATTTCCAAAGGCTTTTAACTAACCTAGACTAGGAAATTCCACTTAAAGTACATCTTCAATGCAAAATGTGAAGAAAAGATGTTTTTATAGCAATTCTCCATAAATTTAGAACACAAATATATATCTATGTCTCTACAAATACAGTGGATTAAAAATTAAATAGCTCATGGAACTATCATTTTAGAGAGGATTTAAAATTTTTATTTAGTTTAATTAGGGAAATGCAAATTTAAAACTATAATGAGATCCCACTAAATACCTATGTGAATAGCTAAAATCCAAAAGATGAATAATAGCAAAGGCTGGCAACTAGAATTCTCATACAGTGCTGGATAAAATGCAAAAGAGTACAGCTATTTTGGAAAACAGTTTGGAAGTTTCTTATAAAGTTACCATAAAGTCTAGGAATCCCTTTCCTAGAAATAAAAACTTATGTTCTCACAAATACTGGTATACTAATATTTAGCAGTTTTATTCATAATATTTACTTCATTTCTGCCCCAAGTGAATGCCTGGAGTTAGAATCAGACTCCACAGTTTTAAGGGTTTAATCCTTCATAAGACTGCCCTCACTTCAGACACCAGATGCAAATCTTGGGCTACCCACACTTAAGACAGCCTGGCTACAAATTCAGAGGTTCCCATAACCTCTTCAGATGCTCTAATTCATAAGAATAGCTCACAGAATTCCTGAAAAGGGCTTTGCTCCATTTTTATTATGAAGGATACAATTCGGGAACATCTAAACATAAGAGATACATATGGCAAGGTCTGGGAGGGTCCTGGTTGGGGGGCCTTTCATGCCTTCTCCCTGTGGAGTCAGGGAATGTCACCTTCCTGGGCACATCAATATGTTCACCAATAAGAAAGCTGCATGAAATCTCATGTCCAGAATTTTTACAGTATCATTACTTTGGCATGACTGATTAAATATTGGTCATGGTACTGAAGTCAATCTCCAGCTCCCCTTCCATCCTTGAAATTTAGGTAGCTGAAAGGTCCAACCCTCTGATCATGTGCTAGTCGCTTCTGGTGACCAGGCCCCCATCTGATGCTATCTTGGGTCCCCCTTCAGTATAAATCACCTCATTAACATAACAAAGACACTCCTGTTACATAAGAAATTCAGGATTTTTTCATCTCTGTGCCAGAAACTGTGGACAGAGACCATTATATATTCTCCATTATACCACAATAGCTAAAACCCAAAAACAACCCAAATATCCATCAGTCAGGGAGCAGGTAAGCAAATTGTGGTATATCCACATGACAGAGTATTTCTTAGCAATAAAAAAAAGGAGCAAACTACTGATAAATGCAATAATAGGATGGGTCTCAAAAGCATTATGATTAAAGAAGAAAGCCAGACAGGACTACATACTCTATGATTCTATTTATATAAAATTCTAGAAAACAGAGAACTATAGAACTATAGTGATAGGGAGTGGAGAGGGGTTGGAAAGGTCTGGGATTTAATGTAAAAGAGAAGAGGGATATTTCCAGAAAGAAATATTCTAACCTTGACTGCAGTAGTACGTACATAGCTGTATTACATTTGTTAAGACTTATCAAACCGTATACTTGAAATGATCAAATTTATTGGGTATGAATTATACTTAAATAAAGTTGATATTCATTTTTTAAGTTCTTGATTTAGAAGATGATATCCAGCCTCAGAGACTAGAAAATAAATATTTTGATCCTCTTTTCTGAATAAGCCTAAATTTTGCTAACCTAAATCAATATGGGTAAAAATGATCATTAACTCGATTTTTAAATATGAATAGATTAGAAAAGGAATAGCACAGTACTGATTATGCACAAAGAAAAGTGTGCTTTGCACAACATAACTAAACAACACATGATGACTCAGCATTTAAACATGGTAAAGTAGCAAAATAAAATTAGACTTTATTGGAAAGCATTAAAAACTATATATTATGAGAAGATTTATATGAAATAGAAACATGCAATAATAAATCAGTGAAAATAAAAACACGTCCCTTATGAAAAAAGCACCTTGATAGGGGTCTTGGCAATGATTTTTTGTATATGATACTTAAAGCACAAGCAACAAAATCAAAAATAGACAAGTGGGATTACATTAAACTAAAAAGCTTCTGCACAGCAACAGAAATGATTAACAAAATGAAAAGACAGACTCTGGAATGGGAAAATAAATTTGCAAACCACATATCTGATAAGGGGTTAAAATCCAAAATATACAAAGAACTCACACATCTCAGTAGCAAAAGTACAAATAGTCTAATTAAAAAATGGGCAAGGACCTGAACAGACACTTTTTCCAAAGATGGCATACAAACGACCGACTGGTACATGAAAAGGTATTCAACATCACCAATCATTAGGGAAATGAAAATCAAAAACCACAATGAGATATCACTGCATGCCTGTTAGAATGGCTATCATCAAAAAGACAAGCGATAACATGCTGATAAAGACGAGATAAATGCTGGCAAGGATGTGGAGGAAAAGGAACCCTTGATCACTTGGTAGAATTGTAAATTGGTGGAGCCACTAAGGAAAACAATATTAAGGTTCCTCAAAAAATTAAAAATAGAACTACTATATAATCCAGCATTCTATTTCTGAATATATATCTGAAGGAAATGAAAACACTATGCTGAACTTATATCTGTACCCCTATGTTCATAGATAGCATCATTATTTACAACAGCTAAGGCATGGAAACAACCTAGGTGTTCATCATGAATGAATAGATAAAGAAGCTGTGGTGTATGTATATATGTATATGTGTATATGTGTATATATATATATATATATATATATATATATATACACACACACACACATAATATCACTGAATATTATTCAGTGATAAAAAATGAGGAAATCCTACCATTTGTGGCAACATGGAGGGAACTTGAGGGCTTTATAATAAGTGAAATAGGTTAGACAAAGACAAATATGTATGATCTCACTATACGTGGGATCTTAAAAAAAGGAGAAAAGAGAGTCATAGAAAAAGAGATCAGGTTTGTGCTTGCCAGAGGTAGGGGAGGTTGGGGGGAGGGGAAACTGGACGAAGGTGGTCAAAAGATACAAACTTTCAATTATAAGATAAATAAGTACTAGGGATATAATATACAACATGACAGCTACAGTTAACATTGTTGTTAGTATATATGAAACTTAAGAGAGTAGATTCCAAGAGTTCTCATTATAAGGAAAAAAACCACTTTTTGGTATCTATATGAGATGATGAATTTTTATTAAACTTACTGTAGTAATTATTTTACAATATATGTAAACCAGATCATATTCTGTATACCTTAAAGTTATACAGTGCTGTATAACAATTATATCTCAATAAAAATGGAAGAAAATAAAAACTTAAATTAAAAAACCATTATCCCTGATGATAATGAAGTGTTTTGTTTTGTTTGCTAGTTTTGTTATCACTTTGTGATATAAAATTTGTTTGGAGCAAGTGAAGAAATACTTAGTTATCATGAACCACTTTTAGTAAGCCCAGCAGTCAAATAGGCAACTTTTAAGCACGTAAAAATAAATCTTTAGTCTACTCATATTTGAATGTTATTAAGGTGATAATGATGGGAGATGTTAATTGCCCCCAATAAGAAGAGCCCCGAAACACTCTTTATTCAATTTCAAGGACCTCATTACTAGATATTTGCAGACTTCTAATAAAAGGCAGTCATAAAGGCTGAAGGCTAAAGTGATTCATTCATATGAAAAGGTCAAAAGAACATCAGGGAAGGCACACAATTAATCCTCATTAATCTGGTCTCAGGTTATTCAAAATCAGAGTTTTGTGGAAGTTGGGGAAAACCTGAATTTTGACACAGTCTATGCATGAATGAGTTTGCATTAATGATGATCAAGGGTTACTGAGTATGGTTAAGATGGATAATTTTTAAAAGGCAAGATAGTCCATTCCAGATAAGTTGGGGACAAAATAATAAATTAATTGTGTCTTGTTATGTTTATTCCTCAATTTTGTACATACAAAAAAAAACCCTATTAAAAATCGCTTCACTCAGGGATGCTTTGATGTCTAGAAAATTGGTTAATACTGAACCCATTCAAAATCAGCTAATGTATAAAATATAATACTAAGATTTATATTTACAATAAGAAGATTTTCAAAATAATTGAAATATAACTGACATATATTTCAGAAACTATCTGATAAGGGGTATCCAAAGTATATAATGAACTCACACAACTCAATAGCAAAAAAACACAAATATAAAAATGGACGAAGGACCTGAATAGACCTTTCTCCAAAGACATGCCAATGTCCAGCAGGTACATGAAAATGTGCTCAAAGTTACTAATCATAAGGGAAATGCAAATCAAAACCACAATGAGATATCATCTCACAGCTGTTAGAATAAATATTATCTAAAAAACAAAGATTAGCAAACACTGGCCATGATGTGAAGAAAAGGAAACACTTGTATACTGCTGGTGGGAACATAAATCAAGGCAGCTACTGTGAAAAACAATACTCATGTTCCCCCAGACAAAAAATTAAAAATAGAATTACCATCTGATCCAGAAGTCCCACTTCCGGGTATAAATCCTGAATTGAAATCAGGATCTCAAATAAATATCTACAGGTTCATTCAAGAATTATTCACAATAGCGAAATTATGGAAAAAACCTAAAGGTCCATCAATGGACACAAACAAAGAACAAAGAAAATTTGATTTCTACTACAATGAAATATTTTTCATCCTTAAAAATGAAGGACATCTGCCATTTGCAACAACTTGCTTAGGCCTAAAGGATATTATTCTAAGTGAAATAATTCAGACACACAAGAATAGATACTGCATGATCTCACTTATATGTGGAACCTAAAATAGTCAAACATACAGAAGCAGAGAGTAGAATGGTGGTGCCAGTGGCTGGGTGGAGGGAGAAATGGGGAGGTGTTGATCAAAGGGTACAAAGTTTCAGTTATGCAATATAAATAAGTTCTGGAGTTCTACTGGACAATATAGGGCCTATAATTAATAGTATTGTATACTTAAAAATTTGCTAAGAGGGTAGATCTTATGTTAAGTGCTCTTGCCACAAAAGAAACTAAAGGGGGCAGGAAGAAACTTTGGAGATGTTGGATGAGTTTATGGCATTAGTAGTGATGATGGTTTCAAGGGTGAGTTTATCTCCAAACACATCAAGTTTTATACATCCAATAACCATAGCTTTGTGTATCTCAATCACACCTCAATAAAGCAGTTTAAAAATATAATTAAATAAGTAAAACAAGAAGAAGAAAACTGGATTCACAATCAGCTGACTGCTTGGTGAAAATAAAATGAGGATTGTGCTTCATTAAAGTAAGGATAATCTGACTCAAATTTCAAAGACAGGTTACATTTACTTCCATCCATTAGGCATTGATTCTTGTTAGCTTTAGTTACTATCATTTTCTCACCTTGGCCCTAGATATTGAGATGCATAGTTAACTTTAGGTCATATCATCACCTGTTTAAATTATACAGTGAGAAATAGTATCCTTTAAGCAATAAAATTAAAGCATATTCTCCAATGATTTGGTGATATAATGTATTGTTTTCTACTGTGTAGTTGTATAAAGACTTAAATGTGACTTTAAAGTAGTAATTACTTAATTTCTAAGAAGGAGTAATAAGAGTGAATATATTTTGATTTTTATGAAACAATATCCCTGTTTTACTTTGCTGTTGAGTAGCTAAGTAACTTATTCTTTCAATTCTACCACATGTCACAGTGCTGGGCTCTGGGGATCTTACAGTGAACATGTAGAAGTAGTCCTTGCCTGCACAGAGCATTCTGCATACAACAATGGAATGATATGGCCTGCATTTGTTAAAACAGTATCTCTATGAGGTTCTTCTAATGAGTGAATTTCTCTGAATACTGGTTTAAATCATGTGGTCAGTGAGATACGCAAGTCTGATAGAGTGAGAACTCCCAAGGAAATGGGAATTATATAATATGATTTAATAAGTGAATGCTTAAAGAACATGTAAATTAATTGCCCACTTGATTATTTTCTTGCTATATGGGAGAATAATTGCCAGCTGATTGTGCATTGCCAGGAGCAGAAAGTTATTTGAAATGGATATTAATTTTTCATCATGCCTTGAGCCCAAATATTTTGATGAGAATACTATGAAATTATAGTAAAAATCAATAGGGAAATAAAAAATTATATTTAATTTCAACTTTACAAATCTCTCAAATATATACCTAATATAAACAAAACATTACAAATACAGTCTTCATGATTTTTTTAAAAGAAACAAGAAAGAAATAGTAGTAAAAAATTAAATTAAATAATGGAAGAGACAAGAAAAGGCTAACAGACTATAAGGAGCTAGCGCAAGGAAACCTGATTTTAATTCACTTTCACCAACATGTACTGAGATCCCCGAGGTGCAAGCACTGTGCTAGGTTGGCCAAAAAAAAAAAAAAAGTAAAAAATACCTGTGCTCCCAAGGTTGCACAATTTTGTGGGGATTTATTTTCTTCTCATTCTAATTTCTCTAACTCAGGATGCATACAGAGTATCTGATTCTAAATGAGTATCCAGCCCTCCTCATATATTACTGGATTGTTTGAGAGTTAATGAGAGGTTTAAGAGGAGAAATTAAAACATTCACAAGAGTCCTCCTTTGGTCAGATCCCCTTGCAAAGTGATTGAGCTTTTTTGTTGCATTTTCATGGCAGTATGTCTCTGGGTTGTTTGTGAGTTTGTCTCATCAGTAAGAAGAATCTCATTGTGCCACCCACCAAGCTCGCACTTGCTAATCACTGCTAATTGCCAACAATTGAGATCAGCAGACTGTTCACTGAGTACTGAGCTGGGTACTTAACTTACTGGCACTGAGGTTTCCTGTGTGCCCATTTCCACTAATGGATCATTTGTCCTAGAAATTGGAAGTCTCAGCATCAATCACGTAAACGAGACTCAGCAGGCAGAAACGTTTACCTTCCTCTTCACCTCCAGGAAGAGGAGGATACAGGCAGAAGCTTACATCTGGCCAGAAAGCAGGCAGCCTTGGTGGAGAGGAAAGTCCTTACTGGACTGCTAGAACGCAAGGAAAAGAAACTCCCAGAGCAGCAAACCATTTGGAAACACAGGATGATGAGAAGTGCAAGCCTTCACAGTCAACCTTTTGTTTTCAGACTCCCTGTCAACATGCCACGGCACTACAGGAAAAGTCAAAGGATGCTATGGAGATTATTCAAGCGGCAGAGCTTCTTCATATCTGCCTCAAAAGCTGCTTCCTTGTAAGAAGCCACTATCATTGTGAATCTGGAGACAAAAATCATGGAGATCAGAGACTATTGATAGCATATGGTCCTGATGCAGAAGGAATAAGGAAACAACACCTTCCGTCACCAGTCACTGTGCCTATACATCTTCCTCCAGAGGTCAGAAGGGGTATCGTTGAACCTGTGTTTGATGTGATTTACATCTCCTTACAGTCGTGGCATGTATGTCTAATACTGACACCCCTTTAAGGGGGGAACCTCCCTGGGATTTGTTAGATTTCTTGCATACAGTGAACAGTAAACCTTATCCCCTACAGTCCCAAGCCACCCTACCTTCACCTCCCATGATTACTATTCATCATGAAAGCTTTTGTTTCAGGATGTTAAAGAAAGAAACTATTCTGATACTTGTTGAAACAGTAAGACTTTATTCAAGACTATTCATGATTGATGTCAAGACTATCACAGTAGGGGAGAGAGCGTGTGCTCAACTCTGAATACAACAAAGACAGCTGCAGATATATAGCCAATGGGCAGAATGAGGGTTGTCAGTGGGTGGAAAATTACTACAAGAAGACATCAAGGATAGGGTGATTCTTTGCTTAAGGCAGGCCCGAGGAATCAGGTATCAAGGGTGAGGAGAGATTCTCACTGAACTGACTTAATAGGATTCTTACTACAACTGGACTCAGCAGACTGAAGAGAGGGCCCAAGGCCAATGCTCAAAAGAGTGCTCAGAGGAATCTCTCTAAAGTTTGGTCAAAAAGAGACTCACTGTCAAGGAGAGGCAGTGATCCTTATAATAGTTCACCCCGTGTTTAGAGGTTATAAAATTGAAGAGCAGATTCCTGAGAAATACCTTATTGGAGTTTCCTAAATCAACAAGCCAGCTAGAAGCAAAAGAAGCCCCACTCAAACTAGCTTGAGTTTGGGTTTACAAAAATAGATTATTTTTATACCTTATTTTTTATATTGTTCTGCCTTCCCTCCCCAGTTCATCCCCTTTGACCTGTGCAGATATTTCTCTTTCCCTCCAATTCTTGCAACTATCCCATCCATATTCCAGTCCCTGTTCCTACTTGTAGCTTCCCTGGTTTTCATTAACTAAACACCTCAACCTGCCCCACCTTGTCCCAATCATTTAGTTTTAATATCAATTGTTTTAAGTTCCTGGATCCAGTCCAGGTCTTGTAACTTGGGCCTGAAATATGAATCACCCCTTCCTGAATTTTATTTCTTGTTCTTTTTCTAGCTAATGTGGTCATTATCTAAACTCTAATCTAAATATCCTTTCTCTAAGGCAAAGTCCATCAAGACGACCTCTATGATGTGATTGTTTTATTTCCTCAATGCAAGACAGCTTTGAAAGTATGAGTGCCTCTGCCTGGTCATGGGGATTTTACAAAAGGAAAAAAGACTTCTTTATAAAATGAGGATCTAGGGTCTAGAAAGTTCTTATAGAGAATAGGTCCTTTAAGAGTTTTTGCATTCTTTTTATCAGATTTACAAACTGTCAGTTTGTGGTATGTTATTTTCAATAATTGATTAATTTCCTCACATTTTTTTGGTCATTCCCTTCATCTCCACATCCTTAATATCCCATCCTCTTCTTTCCTCCACTCTAAGCACCTGATCTTGAATGTTAAATTTACCCAAATGGTATTGTACTATACATCCACCTCTGCTCACTTTTTCCACAAAATATTATGCATGTTGTATGAATTCATATTGATATCTATACATCTTGTTCATCTTGTTTAACTGTGATGTATTATTCTATTTTTGGCTTATATAACAACGCTGTCTAATTGAACATTAATTGGACATTTCCATTGTCTCAAAGTCTCGACTACTACAAATAGTGCTCTGATATATATCCTTATCCAGGCTTATTTGGGTACCTAGCTAAGAGTTTCCTTAAGACACATAACCAAGGAGCTGTACTGATGGGTAGTAGATTATGCAAACTTGATTCCACTAAATACTCAAGTTGGTTCCCTGAATGGTTGCTCCAATATTCTTCCTTCTAATAGTGAATGAGAGTTTCTATACTTTCAAATCCTCACTAGCATAGGACACTGTCTGACTTTTAAAGTTTTACTCTTCTGATCAGTACACAAAATCATGTCTCATTTTAGTTTTTAATTCTACAGTTACTAAAAAAAATCAGCACTTCTCCATATAATTATTAGCCATTCAAGTTTTCTCCCTGTGAATTGCCCACACATACCTTTTGTTCACGTCTATATTCGGTTGCCTGACAGTTTCTTCTTAATTTGTAGGGATTCTTTACACTTTTAACCTTCCTTTATTTACGTATTTTTTAAACATATTCTTCCAGGTTGTTTTTAATGTTTATATATAGTACCCAATGTTAAACAGAAGTCTTTAATGTTACTATAGTCAAATCTATTAATTTTCTTCTATTTGTTTCTTATTTTAAAAAATCTCCTCCAGATTCAAGGTTGAATGATATTCTTCTGAATTTTATTCTAATAGTTGTATAATATTTCCTTTCATGTTTGGATCTTTAATTAATTTTGATTTTAATTTTTATAGGTACAAGAATGAAGTCCATTTCCCAGTAGAATTTATTAAATAATCTTTTTTCCACTTAGTTATGAAGCCATGACTGCTGTGCATGTGTGTATATATACATACATGTATACTCACATCTGATTATCTGATTGTCTGGTAAAACAATACATTCTTATCTGGTTGGGTAAGCCTCCTCTCTTTACTTTTACTTTTTTCTTAGCTATTCACAGACATTTAGGCCTCTGTAAATTTTAGTGTTACTTCGTTCATTTCTCAAAACTTTTACATTGGAATTTTTAATACAATTTCATTATGCTTATAGATTATTTTGGGAAGAACCGACATCTTTGCAATGTTAAGTTTTCCTATTCATGAGCATGTTAACTTTCTTTTTCTCCAAAGAGATAAGAAATAATACCTTACTTTTGCCTCCAAAAATCCTTAGACAATGAAAGAATGGTCATAGCTTTTATATAGGTGCTGGATACTTGAATAAAGATTTATTTGGAAGGACCTACTAACATCACTGACGAAAGTGCTCAAGAGAAACAAGACAAGGATGGAACTCTGACATGGTAACAGGGATTGTCCTCCAGATGTGGGTTCATTAGTTGAGCAGTGCTGATTGGTATCCTTTGAGCATATTTCTTCGACTAGCAGTTAATTTCTTTAGTTGTACTAGATTCTAGTCCATATTTCTCCACTATTTTCAAATGGACATAACAAGAACTTCTCTCTAAACATTCTGGGCCATTTTAAGCCTACTGTATTAGCCTAGTAATCCTTTCTGTATTGTGAAAAAAACAAATGAGGTCAGTGTGGTCTAACTTGGTCCTACTAACCTTCCATGGATTTTGGTAATTGCAGTTTCCCACTCACAGTGTACCAAACCATCCCTTTAATTGTCTCTTCTAAAATCATGCCCAAATTTGATGAGAAAAATCTACCCCTGTCTATATCAGGCATACCAAGGCTTTCCCTATGCTTTTTATAGAGTTCACTATATTTTATTATAGTTATTCATAGATCTGCCACTGAAGGTGAGAGCTGTACCTAAGGACAGTGCCTAGCATATGGTATATGAAATATTTTTTGAATAAATAAGTGAAACCCTTCACTCATTTTATCAATTAAAATTAAAGGCACTGACAGGAGTTTAGATTACAGGTGTGGTGAGCAGACTCTTAGGTGGCCCTCACAATTTCTGCCTTCTGCTATTTACATCTTTGATTATTCCCCTTCTCCTAATTGTGAGTAGGACCTGTGATTTACTTCTAACCAATCAAATACAGAAAAGTGACGGGATGTATTTGTTATAAGTATGCAAATGCATTATATAAAATTCAAATGCCCATCTTGTGAGGAGACTCCCTCTTCTCTGTTGGTTGTAAGGAAGTAAGAAGCCATGTGGAGAAGACCCACGTGGCAAAGGACTGAAGGCAGCTCCTAACTAACAATCAGCAAGAACCTGGAGCCCTCAGTCCAAAAACCCACTAAGAACTAAATGCTGCCAATACCACATGAGTTTAGAAGGAAATCCCTCCCCCTTCAAGCCTCAAAGGAGAGCAAACCAGTTGGCCCCTTGATTTAAGCCCCAAAGATGACTCAGCTAAGTCATGCTTGGACTTCTGACCCGCAGAAACTACGTATCTAATCATCCAGGAAGCTTTATAAATATAGACATAATCCAACCTCAAACATCAGAGAATTTTAAAAAGGGTTCTCAGGTAATTCTGATGATTATCCCTGGTTGCAAACCTTTGACCTAAATTAGCAACCAATTTTAATATAAAAATTAAAAATAACATTATATAAGAGTAGATATCTTTCTTATTGTCACAGAACTAATCATTGGCAGAGTCAGGAGTTACTTTGCCCCTTTCATACTAATATGTTTATCCATACCCTATCCTCAAATATGCAAAGGGTCTCATGTCTTAAAAAAAAAGAAAGTGATCTTTTCATGCCTTTCCCTTATTTCTCTTCTATTTATTCTTTTCAAGTTAAATCTAGTCCTGTCTCTGAGGTTTCTGCCATTTACCACTCACTTACTCTCATGCTTTATGACCTTTTAGCCTCACTAAATCCATTCACTGAGACACCCACAGTCTCTTCTAATCCATGGGCAACCGTGCCCACCCTGCTCTTTCCTATCATGGTGGCACAGCCCTAAGTGATTATAAAGAAGGAACAGAGGCAAAGACAAAGATGAAAGATGATGACCTCTGTCTTACTTTGGCTTTGGCTAGCCCAGGTCTTCTCAGTTCCACCAAGAGGGTGACATAGGAGGAGGCAGAAACTGACATCAGTCCCAGAGTTCAGTTAATAGCTGACTTCCCCACTCAGGCCCCTTGCCTTCTAGTGATGAGAGAAGATTTTGCTTTACCTTCTTAGATTCACCAAACAAGAAGTGGGCCAGTGGCTACTTGGGTGTCAGTCATCCAGTCCTAAGAAACTATAAATGCTATCAAATCAAGGCTGGTTGGAGGGGCTGGACCAGGGAAAAGGGATCTGGAAGTCTCTTTCTGAATAGGCCAGGCCTCTTGTGTTCCCATCTTGAAGCATCCCTGTGCTCTGAGGCCTGCAGCAGTGAGAGGTGAAGAACAATTCAGACCCTCCCAGCAATCCACTTAACTTACGTGAAGACAGTATTCCTGTTGGTACATTTTTTTTTCCTTTGGCTAAAAAAGTAATAAACTTCTTCTTAATTAAGTGACAAGTGTAGAAATGGTTAATTTTGGTTTTGGTAATACCACATGAGTTGGAAGGAAAGAAGTGAATCAAATCTAAGATTATAACCAGATCCCTCCACAGCCAGGCAGGAAGTCAGGAGAGAAAACACTGCTGAGTGAACACAGTGCTCTAAACAAAGAGAAAGGGCAGGAGAGAAACCAATTCCAGACATGTCCAAGGAGGGTGTTCAAGGTGTGATTCATTCCCAACCAATCGTGCATCGAGGTCTTGCTTTTCCCTAAGGGCTCTGCAAGTTGGGCTGACGCAAGCCTATCAAGATTCCACTAACAGACACATCTCCACATTTTTATCTTAAGAATCTTGGTCTCCTAGGGCCATCAGAGACCTCTCAGTCTTGATTCCAGAACCACCTTTCTTATCTGAGATTATAGATTTTGAGTGCACCAAGGTCATTCCTGCTTATTGTACAATATCTTTGCCTCTGGCATGCACCTGCCTTAATTGTAAAATAATCCTT
The DNA here is from genome assembly GCF_009834535.1 of Camelus ferus. Classification (NCBI taxonomy): domain Eukaryota; kingdom Metazoa; phylum Chordata; class Mammalia; order Artiodactyla; family Camelidae; genus Camelus; species Camelus ferus. The sequence goes on along the minus strand of NC_045697.1, from coordinate 54,790,625 downwards.
TCTGTACCTTCTCTTCAGTCCCTTTTACATGCCTTCATTTTTAAACACCTTTATGCCATGCACATTAACTCCCTCTAACCACCTCAACTCACACCTTTCAATGAGCACCTTGTGAAAGTCCCTTTCTTACCCTAAAGCAAGAGGCTCAGAAGTGACACTGAGAAAAGTTTCCTTTGTATCAGTGTCTATGGTTGCACTGATGCATTCTTTACCCAATCCACCTGATCTCTGTTATCTCAGCTTCGCTGAAAGGGATAAGCTTTCTATTAACAAACAGGGCAGCCTGTGTTCTCCTGCCTGTCTGCAAACGGGACTATATTTCCAGCAATTAAATTGTGCTCCCTTGATTGGAGAACCAGAACTTGAACTTGAGGCTTCCTTCTGAACGTATAATCACTCTTTCCCTTCAAATCCACCAGCAGCTGACCTCAAAACAGAAAGTTTCCCATCAGGCTTTTGGATTCTCCTTTCCCCAAATCTATTTTGGTTGTTCTCTTTGTCCCAAGACTTATCTGTGCCCCAGAGTTTTGATGGAATCTAAGTTTGTCTCTAAAAGGGTCCTCCCAAAGCAATATCATCTTTTCCCAGATATTTCTGATTTTTTTCCCTTCATATAGTCATTTGGAAAAATTTCTAACTCTTCTCTCTCTCTGTTTTTACTGGGAAGGGAAAATTGCTTACTGCTGATGGTGGTTTACAAAATAATAATTTCTTATTAAAAACAATCATAGGTAACCAGATGCAACATATTTTAGAACAGTACATCAGATTAAATATATAGTAATAATCTTCCAGTAGGTAAGAGTAAGTCACATAAGATTTCTATTTTAAATTAGCTCACTTAACAAGTCAAAGCTTTCTGTTCCAAGACCATAGCAATGAGCACTTGAACTACTAGCCCGTCCATTTACCCAGATGCTAGTGAAAACACAGGCGCGCAGTGAGCTTAAGAGCGAGCAATAGAGTTGGCATCTCCTGGTCCTCTTTGTCTATCCTTCAGGTAATCCCAAGGTTCACATCACTGACAGCACTTCTGTCAGGGTAAGACTACTCCTGCTTTGTGAACATGACATACACAGAAGAAGTTAGGTATCTGCACCAAAGAGTAAAACAAATCCAATTATGTACCAGCGATTTTAATGCCTTTCCACTAAAACCTCAGATTGTAAAGAGCCAGGGAGCATGCTTACTTATTTATACCCTGCTTCCCTCCAAATAGGATTTGAGGCAGCTCATTGAGCATGTTAATAATGCTTATTCTCCAGATCCTATTTACTGTGTTGTGCTGCAGTAGATGTCATTACCCCTGTTTGCTCTTAGAAAATCTGACTCTTTGAAAGGTTGTTTGTTTGTGGAGTTTTCTAAAATGCTGAAGGGACTGCGGTCTGACTTCTGGTACTCCCACAGGGCTTTGAGCTCAGGAAGGAAAGAAACTTAAACGGAGTGGAGCCACCAAGTGGGAAGAAGGTAACATTAACACATCGGACTCTAGGATCCTTGGACAAGTGTTGATGTAGAGAGGTTGGTGGCCATAGAGGAGGTGCCCTGTCTGTGAATGGGACTTGGGGAATTTTTTGATGTTCCTGTTCCTGACACCCCACCTGAGGATGGTACCTATTCACTGGGTTATTAAAATTTTCCTCTTGATATCTCAAGTAAGGCACTGTGGAGTTTGGAAGCCTCCGCTGTTTAGAAATAAATGTTTCTCATGTATCTGGATGGAAACTCAGAGTGAGAGAGAAAAAGCATTGACTGAGAGCTCACTGCGTATCTGGTACTGTGCTAGGCATTTTGCATATAACATTTCAGCTGATTCCTATAAGAAATCCACTAGATTGGAGCTACTGTTCCTTTTTTGCTGAGAAAACTGATCCTGAGGGTGCTGTTTTTCCCAAGTAGAGGCAGTTGGTAAATGATGATGCTGGAAGTGGAGCTTGAATCTATTTATGACCTACAGATGTCCTACCTTTGTGCTAGACAAACTGATACCCAGCACTGCACTTAACATATAGTAGACACAAGGCTAATGTGTGCTTGCAAGAAAGACACAAAATAGAAAACAACTTGTTCAATAGATATTGACTGAGTGCCTACTGTGTGCCAGACACCATGAATCAACATAGGATAAATTTTACACTAAAACTGCAATTCAAATGTAAATCAGCTTTAATCTATGAAAATGAAATCAGGCTAGCAGGGAGGCCATAAATGAGTCTGTTAGAATATATCCCACAAGAGGAAGAGCAGGCAGGAAAAATGAGGTGAAGGGACATTGAGATAATGTAATTTTAAAATTGGCTCCTGTTCTCCTGAAATACTTTTAAGACTTTACTGCAAAATTACATAGTCATCAGGAATATGCCATTTTTAAAAGACTTTCTCACTTGGGTCAGTGAATAAATAATAATACACGTTTAAAAATGCATGACTATTCATTAAACCATTGACCACTTCCAGCCTATTGAGTACATAAGTATTTTAAAAATTACTTTAATACATATTTACCCAATAGACCAGAAAAGTTCCTTTGGTACATGATATGCATTTTAAAAGCTGCCTGCCTCAGGAGTTATCCTATTGGAACCAGACTCTGCTGCCAACTACATAATATGCATTTTAAAGAACAACCTAATTATGTGCTTCCCCAAGAGAACAAAGTTAATACTGAGGGTCAATAATTAGTACCTTCCTTTACCACTTTTTATTCTTTTCTGTCAAATAAAATGGAGGGGGAAAAAAGTTTATAATTGCCCTTCTGTCTATTTTATCTCAACAACTAGTGTCCCATTGCATTTCTCACCTCTACCTTCAAAGAGGAAGAGAGAAGAGGGGGAAAGAGAAGGAGATGGAAAACGTTAAAAACAAAAAAAGAAAAGAAAAGAAAACTATGTGTAATAAAAATTAAGTGCCTAGTCTGCATAAAGGCCCTCTGTTACCTAGTCACTGAGTCTGTGTCCATTGGCATGAGTTTGGGGTGTCTCAGCAGGGAATCCATTCCCATTCACACAAACATAAAATAAAAAGCTGTCTTTTCAACAGATAGACTAATTCACTAATTTCTCCACTCACTGTCCTCATTTTGCCACACTGCCACAGCAGGGCTATCAGTCCACCTGTGAGGGGTCCCTGACAGACAAAACAGCAACCTTGACACCCTCTCCATAATCTTTCTCCCTTAATCTCTGGTGTTGCACAGCTACCCACTTAGTTCTAAAGAACACACCTAGAATGGAAATCTCACTTAGTATTTAAGTATTAGATGTGGGCTGGTTGTAGAAAGTGAGTGATACGTCTGTGAGTACAGATGGCCGCTGTACACACTACTCCTACGTGTCATTCTTCCTCACTCCCGACTGTGATAGCAGACACCCTGTGGTATTTATTTTATTTTTAAAACTCCATTTTGAGCAGAGGTTTGCTTCCTGTTTACCACTACTCCCCCACTGCTTAATCAGTCACATCCATCTACAAAAAGAAACTACGGAAAACTTTCACAAATTCTATTTGAGTCTTAAGAATCATCTGCCTTCTGTTCTAGATGTGTTTATTTTGTTCAGCCTGGAGAAATGAATTCAGGTTTGTTCAGGATGGGTAAGATAACCAAAGTCAAGTTTTTAAAAACAGATTCATCCCAGTAATTTATCATTGATTCTTTCTTTTCATTTTTTAATCATTATTTCATAGTTAAAGAATACCCCAGATTTAAAAGTTGATGGGAATTTCTTAAAGATACTTGGTAATTTTATAAAGGAGGAAATAAGTCTTAGTAGAGGCTAAGTGGACTATAATTAAGCAAGGTTTATTCGCATTAGCACAGTGATTAAAATATACTTAATATTTAAAGAAACAATTCTAATATCAAAAAGGTTTATCTAAATTTCCAGGCAATTGTACTAACGAGCTGAATGGTTCAACTTAACGTACCATGTTCTTCACTCTCCAGTTGACAAGAAGGTGTAATTGGAAACATTTTGTAAATATTAAATCATTATTTTATTGTGGGTATGGATACAGATGTATAGCAAAGAACTATATAAAATTTTAAAATAAGGAATGCCATCATAAGTCTAAACCAGCAATGTTCTGACACAACCACGTCTTGTTACGTAGATTGGCTTGTTTTAGACACATCACTCTCTATAAGTAGTAAATGCTACTTGAGGGTCAGGTTCATTTTATCATTTCATAACAGCTCTAAGATACAGACAAAACATTAGAACAAACAAGAAGGAGACTTAAAGTGTCCAGGCTGTTTGACGTGTTAATCATTTTCATAAGCCTGAGAAATATACCAATACCTGTTTGTTCAAGAGCATGCTCTCTTTTTGTTCTAATAATTTTAAAAATAAATTTTTTATTTTCACCATATTAGGTTTGGTCATAATTAGATTCAATGTAACAAAATAAGACATACCAGAATCTAACTGAGTGCATTTTCTCGGTCACTGTGAGTTTAATTGGTATTGGGGAAACCCATCTTTTATTCACTTTAAATATATTTTTTCCATATACTATTCTTTGGCACTTTTCTTCCAAAAGTTGTATCACCTAAAGCAGCACCAGATCCATTCCTTAGGCAGGATATGATGCCCTCTCGTTGCAGAACTGAAAAAAGGATGACTTGAAAGGGCAATCAGATTTAGCAGAAAAGCTGGGCTTCACCAAACTTTGTTTCTAAAATCTTGTGTGTGTGTGTGTGTGTGTGTGTGTGTGTGTGTGTGTGTGTGTGTGTGTTTGTAACAAAGAAAGAGAAAACATAGATGCTCATGTTTAAGGGCTGCCCTTTTTTTCACTCCCAGTTGGGTTGCCAGATTCAGCAAATAGAACTATGGGACTACCAGTTAAATTTGAATTTTGGATAAACAAGAAATATTTTTATTTAGAAAATTTATAAAATATTATTATATTGTGTTTAAATAAGTATACCCCATACAGTATTTGGCATATACTTTTTTTGATTATTTAAAAAAAATTTTTTTATTGAAGTATAGTCAACTTACAATGTGTTCATTTCTGGTGTACAGCATAGTGATTTAGTTATATGTGTATATATATACATATATCCTTTTTCATTTTAGGCTATTACAAGATATTGAATATAGTTCCCTGTGCTATACATTAGGACCCTGCTGTTTATCTTTTTTATATATAGTAGTTAGTATCTGCAAATCCCAAATTTCAAATTTATCCCTCCCTACCCCCTTTACCCCTGGTAACTATGTTTGTTTTCTATGTCTGTAAGTCTGTCTCTGCTTTGTAAATAAATTCATTTGTGGCCTTTTTTTTTTTTTAGGTTTCCACATGTAAGTGATATATGGTATTTTTCTTTGGCATATACTTTATACTTAAATTTGTTTTTTATTTATCTAAAATTCAATTATAACTGGGCCTCCTGAATTTATCTGGCAACCCAACCACCAAGGTTTATTATTAAAGAATATCTTGGGGGTAAGATCAAGCTAAAAACTCCCCTAAAATTGGCCCAAGTTTAGCAAGTTTTTTTGTCTTTAACTGAAAAAAATTTTTAAACAATGAAGGCAATCTTGAGATGAAAGACTGATGTCAAGTGCAGAAACAGAATCACAGTGAGTGCCACTGGGTTTACAGCACAAGACATTCTCCTCTAGGCATCCAGAGCATGCGCTCCTTTTCTAATAGATTCGCCCCCCAGAAAGGACTTTGGGCCTCACTTTTCCCTGCTTTTCTGGAGATGACTTTTATCTTTTCTGGAATCCTATATTTTGATTTACCTAAAGTGTTTCTGAGTGATTCTAGTACATTGTACACACAAAGCTCATCACTACCTCCAGGGGTTGACATTTTGCCAGTGTCCACTTTACTTCCCTTTAAATTCTTTCCCCCGCCCCAATTACAACCTAATTGTTGCATGTGTTCCCTCTACACACTTTCAGAACCTCACCAGGCAATGTTATGATTTTTGCTTCAATTGTCAAACATAATTTAGAAAACTCAAGAAGAGCAAATCAACTGTATTTACCCATTTTTTTTATTTTTCCATTTTCTTTTTTCCTTCCTGATGTTCTAATATTCCTTTTCTCTTATCACTTCTTTTCTTTTTCAAAACTCCTTTATTCAAACATTATTTCAAACTTCCTTCAGCCATTCTTCTAGGGTGGGTCTGCCAGTGACAAATTCTTTTAATTTTCCTTCATCTGAGAATATCTTGATTCCCCCTTCATTCCTGAAGGACATAGAATCCAGGCTGATAGGTCTTTGTTCTCAGCACTTGAATTATGTTTGCTACTTCCTTCTGGCCTCCATGGTTTCTGATGAGAAATCCACTGTTATTCAAATTATTTTTCCCTTAGAGGTAAAGAGACCATCATTTCTCTCTCACTGCTTTCAAGATTTTTTGTCTTTAGTTTTCAGGAATTTGTTTATGATGTATCTGGATCTGTATTTCTTTGGATCTACCTTGTCTGGGGTTTACTCAGCTTCTTGAATCTGTAGGTTTATTGCCAAATGTGGGAATTTTTCAGCCATAATTTCTTCAAATAACTTTTCAGCCCCATATCATTGTCTTCTTCTAAAACTTCAATGACACAAATGTTAAATCCTTTGTTATAGTTCCCGGAGAGGGCTGCAGAAATTGAGAACTTGACAGCAGATATCCTGTTTGTCTCCATCCTGTGTTCCTTCCCGGTGCACCGCTGGGGGCAGCAGTATTGGCTGATGGCCTGATGGTGCAGTGTCCTTTGTTTACTGATAAGGTAGGCGGCATTCTTAGACCTCTCTACTTCAGTCTCAGAAGTATCTCTTTTTCTGTACGCTCTATAGATCTCATCCTAATCCGTCTCTTTTGAAATCATATTCTATCAAATTTCCCTCTTTTTCCTAAACTCTCAAACTTTTACTTTTTTTAATGTCTATCCTTCATCCTGAATACATACTCACATCCCTAGCAAAAAAAGAAAAAAAGAAAAGAAAAATTCCCTATGTCTCCTTTAGCTGTATCCTTATGAATCACGGTTTTTTCACAGCCAAGAGTAGGCAACAGTGCTGACCTCCCCTTCTTCTCATCACTCTGTGCTAAGCACAGACTCAGAGAGATAGAGGAGAGAGAGCCCATGCATCCTTCATAGGTCAGAATAACGTTCCTAAGTCTCAGTGTAATGTTTCAGTACAAGCACCAATCAAACATTGTATTTTGTCAGAAACAAGATAAAATTTCAAAAAGATATGAAATTTACTACATGAAATCATAAAATTTTTTCATGTTCTATTTATCCTGCAGCTGAAAACCACCTATGTTTTCCATCCAAACAGAAAATAAAAAAGACTTCCATTGCTATCTAACATTATGACCTGTAATTATTACATCCACCTTTTCTGAGCTTCATCTTATAGATTCCTTTATCATGAATGTCTATGTTTCAACCCACTCATTCCTACCTCTGCCCTCACCATCCCCACTGAAGCTATTCTTAATTATTGGCATCAATCTCTTCTTCGTCCTATATGAAAGGAACACCTTTCAGCCCTCAGCTCTTTGAAGTCACATGATTAAACATGGTACTTCTTCATCTATGAAATCCTCTTCTCCACTGGAATATTTAAAGATATTCCTTCCTGTTCATCTTCCTACCTACTCAACTCTTCTTCTCAGTCATGAATGCCCCCTCCTTAAATATTTGTGCTCCCTCACACTCTATACATTTCCCTGGACAAGCCCCTCCATACTATGGTTTCAACTGCCATTTCTGTGCTGAGGACTTCCAAATGTTAATCTCCAATCCCAAGCTCACTCTTGAGTTCTTTCCACCTGGATATTCCCCAAACTCAGACAAATCAAAAAGCAATCTCATCCTCTTTAAGACTAAATCTGCTCCTCCCCTTTTATTTCATCTTTCAGAAATGGCATCTAACTTAGTCACTAAAGTCAGGAACACCTAGCAGAGTGCAATAACAGATTAAGGACCTTTTGCTTATAATGATATTTGTCTTATTATAATTTGCGTGCTAATTCTTATTTTTTACATGATACAGTGAGTTTATTGTTGACTTCCTAAAAATGGCATCCAATACAGTTTTGGTGAGTTAATAAAGGAAAATGGAATTTATCTAGGACAACACTAGTAACCACAAGTCTTCCTTTGGGATGAAATAGATCATTCCCACTCTGCAGGGATTTGTACCTAGGTGTGTGTCCACTGCTGCATGCCAGCATCTGAAACTACCTCGCACATAATGGGTACTCAATAAATATTTGCTGAATGAAAGAATAAAAGTGCTTTTTCATACAGACTTTGTTTTCCACACTTTTCATAAGTCTAAGACTATAGTAGTGTCCTAATTACACTATGCATTAGTTATCTATTACTACATAATAAATTAGCCCCAAAACTTAGTGACCCAAAACAGCATTTATTATCTCACTAATTCTGCAGTTCAAGAATCTGAGTGATGCAGACAGAAAACAAACTTATGGTTACCAGTGGGGAAAGTGAGTGAGAAGGAATAAATTGGGAGTTCGAGATTTGCAGACACTAACTACTATATATAAACTAGATAAACAACAAGTTCATACTGTATAGTACAGGGAACTTTGTTCAATATCTTGTAGTAAACTATGATAAAAATGAAAAAGAATATGAAAAGGAATATATATATGTACATGTTTGACTGAAACATTATGCTTTATACCAGAAATTGACACTTTATAAACTGACTATACTTCAATTTAAAAAAAGAATCTGAGTGATGGTTAGCTGGGTTCTTGGCTCTGGATACCTCACAAGGCTGCATCTTAAGGCTCAACTGAGAACCTTCTCACTCACCTTGAGAGGAAGCAAGTTAGAGGGGAGGAGAGGGTGCCAGCAAGATGAAAGTCACAGTCTGCTGTAGTCTAACCACAGAAGTTGACAGCCATCACTTTTGCCATATTCTGTTTAAGAAACGAGGTCCATCCACACTCAAGGGGAGGGACTTCATGAGGACATAAACACCAGGGAGAAAAGGTAGGGGAGTGTTCATTGAGAGTTATGTCACAAGCTGCCTACCACATCATATATAAATACTCTTCTGAGGAGTAGGAAGCCACTATGGACAGAAACACTGGAGGCCACAACTAAAACTACACTTATTAAAATATTCCAGCATGTGAGGAAACATTCACTTCTTTGCACCCTTATTAGTAAACAAACAATTTTTCTCTAGGGACAAAGAAGCCTTTCTTCTCTGTTATCTGAGCTCAAAAATGTCTTCAAGAATGAGATTTGAAAAAAAGAAGAATGAGATTAGATTAAGTTGCAAGCATATTTTAAAACCCTATAGTTCACATCCAGACTTTCCCCTTCCCTTCTCTACCCAGGCCAACCACCTACATAAAATAGCAATGAGAGGCTAGATTCCATTGTCAATTTGGTCAGACTGATTTTGAGCTGGATTCAAAGTTGAGGACCAGATGTAAATGCAAAGGTCAATATCTGTCTGGCACAACTTCCCACACACAAATGACCTATTGACTACCTCATAGGCAAATTGCCATCAAGAGTTTCAAGTTCCACATAACCTCAAAGGACACTAAATCTATTCATTTCAGTCTTGCTTAGTATCCACAGTAGATGAAAAAGGATTTAGTAACTTGATTAGATGAATGGTGATTGGTTATAGGAGTCAATTCTATTATTTGTTTGGTAGAATTTGGACAACACATTGAGCTTAGAAATTAATAGAATTGTGTGTGGGGATTTAGAGTGCTCAGAGGATTCTTTTGGTCACGGATGGTTAAAACTGCTTGGTTAAAGATTTCATAGGCTTCCACATACAGTTTCTAAAGCAAAAGCTGATTCTTTGTATATTTAGCACCAACTATTCATTGTTGCCAGAAAATGATAACCTTGCCAGAAAATGAGAACAAAGAAGATTTTGAGTTCTTCTTGAAAGACAGTGAATTTGAGATGGCTGATTGTGAGTTAATTGCCTCTGAACATTTTTGAAATTGCTGCTTGTGCATTTTCTTATTGCTGACAGGTTCCCTAATATTGACAATGGGAATTGTTTTAAGCAAGATCGTGCAATTTAGTTTTACCTCCTTTTTTCTAGACCTGTAAGTGTGGAAGTAATTGATTCTCTTTGGCATAGCTCTTGGGGTAAAACTTATGTATTAGTGACCTTGATTTGGGGGACCCACAAAGAGGTGGAAGAGGTTGAGAACTAAAGAACAGTGCTTCTTATATCAAAGAAACCCCAAAGGAAGTGAGGAAAAACAAGTATATGGCTCAAACTCCAAAATAGGGAAGGAAGGAGAGCACATGAAGACTCAAAGGTGATGACCTGACAACAACCTGGCATGGTGGTCTTATGATGGGGAGGGATCTGGTCTGTCTGTGATTTGTGATCTTTCTTCTACCTCCAACCTGCTGTGTGATCGTGGAGCTAGGCTTTGTAATATGCAAAATGAAAGTATTGAAATGCTTGATCTTTAAGGTCCAAATTCTAGCTATAAAATTCTCTACTGGGACTGAGAACGGATACTCAACCAAATCATGAAGTAGATAAATTTCCGGCCTACAACTCCCTATCAATTTACATTTCCTTCCTCTTGGCATCTTTCCCCAAGAATTCTCTTCAATCTCCAGATCTTATCTGGGTGAATATTTTTACTCCTCGGGCAGTCAAATCGTAATTAATGCTCCATAGTTGATTAGTAATAAAGATGTTAGCTGATAATGGCTGAATGAATGACCCTTCTCACAAGTAATAGCATTTTAAACATAAATTGAATTCTCGAAGACTAAAACATCATGACCCCAAAGCCTGAAATTATAGTGACGAACTGAGGGGAAGTAGAGTTAGTTTTTTGAGTATAAGTAATCATCTACCCTGCTTATTCATAAAGCCATCCTGACTGATTTGTCTAGAGTGAGAAGTTCAAGGTAAAAAGAGTTGGAAAAATACCATACTAGCACAACTTTGAGAGCAGACAGACTCGAAGTCCCTGTTCTCCTTTTTGCTAGCAGTTTGAGCAATCTATGAATCTGTCTGATGGTAATTCTTATCTATAAAACTAAACTAATAATACCTATGTCCCAGAATTATTTTAAAGAATAAAGAAGACAATATATCTGGCACATAGTACCCATGTGACAGCTGCTGACTATCATTATTATTTCCTTATTCCTGGGAATGTAGTGATGAACCTCATTTTAAAAAGCAAATAATGTTATTTTCAATCCCGTATGGAAACTCACAAAAAGCTTTGCTGTTTTTTAAAATGAATATATACACCATATAAGAAGATCTCTGACTGTAAAATAATAATACTGGCTCAGCATAAGAAAATCAGTCTGATTATTTTGTGGTTAATTTTAAATAATGGGTTGTTTGAATACTGCTTTACCTTGTGAAATCAAATCTTTCTACTTTCAATGGATAGTTTTCAGTCCCTCATTAATGATGGATAATTTCCCTAAGTCTTCAAAATTATCTGTCCTGTTTGGATAATCTTTAAATGATGGAAATCAATTTAATTAAAATAGAAAAGAACTGACCCCATGCCATGAATAAAACAAGTACAAATGAGAAATTAATCCAAAACAGAAGCTCCCGGGATCTTCACACTTCATTAGCCCTTGGACACTGGCTAGTCAATATTAGTACTGTAGCCTGATTTTAGTATTTAAATCCCTTTAAATTTTATTCAGATCTATAGCTTTTGCCTTTAAAGACAAAGTATTGAGGAACTATGGGGCCATGAGCTGAGTGAGTGTTCTTTCCACCAACAGGGCCAAAAGGTAGCCTCACACAGGGAGACCTGCCTATAAAGTAAAACTGTCCTCTTCCCTCCTCCAGCTTTCCATCTGCAGGGTTCAGAGGGATTCCCAAGTACCAGGCGTAAGCCCATCTCATGGTCCTTCACACCCTCACTGCCTAGTGTCCAGTGAAAATGGCAGAACTTTGCAACTCTAGGTAAGACTGCCATCCTTTTGTCCTGCCTCAACACTGCCAGTTCAGGCTAGCCTTGAGACCATCAGTACTAACTTCATAATGCCTTTAATTACTGTTTGTGTCTTCATCACAAGAAACCCAGGACACCCTAGCCATCCTTGTTCCCTGAACTTTTTTCTTATTTTCCCTGAGAAAAATGAAATAATCAGATGACTTTAACAAGTTTTCCTACTATTCCCACTCCCCTATCCATCTAAGTTCTCTTCCTTCTTTCTCGTTACTATGAATTAACTGTTCATGTTCCTAGCTAAGGTTAATGCCTCTACTTTGCAATAGAGACCATCATCTCTTGCCTGCTTGAATATTGGTCCAGCTGATTTCTTCTCTCTCTTGCATATTGTTCACTTTTTCCAGTGCCTCTCTTTCATCATCATGCAAGCATGGTAATCTTTCTCTCATTAAAACACAATTTGTCTCTTGATTTCACCTCTATTTTCTTTTAAGTTCATTCCAATAAGATTTTTGCCTCCATGATTCCATGAAAAGTCCTCTTACTCTTATCATTGTCAACATGACTTCATCATTATTAAATCCAAGAGTCCATTCTTAACTCTCATCCTACTTAACCTATGAGGAACATTGGACACATTTGATCATTTGCTCCTTCTTGACATGGCTTCTAAATCTCCATACTCCCCTGACTTTCTAATAATTCACCAGGTAGTTCCTATGGTCTGTGTGCTAGTTTCCTCACAGCTCACCAGCATTAACAATTGAGTAACCCAGGATTTGGTCCCTGAGCCTCATCTACTTGGTGATTTCATCCAAGGCTTTAAATATTGCCTCCATGATGATGCCTCCCGAATTTAATCTCCAGCCAGGGCCTCGCCTCTTAACTTCAAACTACCCCTCAACATCTCCACATGCATGACTAATAGGCATCTCAAGGGTTGAATGCTCCAACTGAGTGCCCAAATTGATTCTTCTCCCCAGATCTTCTATCACAGTCTTTCTTAGTGAAGAACAGCTTCTTTCTTCCAAATTGCTCAGGCCAAAACCCTCAGAGTCACTCAACTTTTCTCTCTCTTGCACACATTTACATATTATCCTATCCAACAACAAATCCCACCAACTGTATCTTCAAAATATTTCCAGAGTCCAACCACATTTCACCACCTCCACCACTATTATCCTGGCTCAAGCCACCATCACCTTGTGCCCAGAGTATTGCAATGGCTTCTTAAGTGGTCTCTTTGTGACTTTCTGTATATTCTCAACACTGTAGCCACAGGGATCCTAGGGAAACCTATAAGTCAGATCATATCACTCTTCTGCTCGAAAGTCTCTAATATCTCACTCAGATTAAGAGCCAATGTTTTTACAAAGGCTTCCAAAGCCATATAAAATGTAGCTCTTTGCTGACTTTCATCTCCTATAATCTCACTCCTCTATGTCCCTACCCTGCTGGGCATCTTGTTCTTCCTCAGACTTGCCAGGTACAGTTTCACATGAGTGTCTGTGTTCGCTGCCCTCATGGCCTGGAATGCTCTTCCCACATACACACACACATGACTCAATCTTTCATCTCTTTATGTGTGGTCTTTGTTCAGACTGTGCTCTTCTCAAAAAGGTTTCCTCCAATCACCATATTTAAAAATAGAAACCCCAACTCTGACCCTCTGTCCCCATTCACTGCTTTGTTCTTCTCTTTTTCAACTTTCACCATATAACATGTATGTGTTCTACTTATAGTCTTTATTAACTATCCATCTCTATTAGGATGAAAACCTCATGAGCCCAAGGATTTTTAATCTCATTTTATTCTCTGTTCTCACAGGTACCTAAAGCAAAGCAATTTGAAAAATGGAAAAATTCTTAGATGCTCAGGAAATAGACAAAATAGTCAATTATAGTGATGTTATAATAATAATACTATCCAAATATTAACGTAATATTTACTATAGGTTTTTTTATATATATGCTATTTTAAAAATTAACTCTTTTCATTTTCAAAACAAATCTCTGAGTAGATAGTATTTTTGTCCACATTTTAGAGATGAAGAAATTGACACCCAGAATGGTTAAGAAGCCCACTCAAGATCATAAGATGATGTGGGGAATCATAATTTGAACGTGGAATTTACACTTAACTTCTCTAGGTTCTGCTTCCTCTGTTAAAATTGGGAAAATAAGATGTTCCTTGCAGGGTTGTTATGAGGATTATAGATAATTTCTACAAAGTATAAACACAATAGACTAGCACAGTGTCTAACTCTGGCATGTCAGTACACGGAAGCAATAATTATGCAGCAACTGCTGAACATACAGAGTAAAATCTAGTACAAGGGATCTGAAAATACCTTTCTAAATGGAAGTGCTATGTTATTCAGTCTCTCAGTGTGTGTTTTGATTGGCAGTGCTGTAATGAATGGAGGCCTTCAAAATCACACAAATGAAAATGAGTTTTTTCTGCCTATGAGAAAAATTAATTGGGGTTTTGTTTTGTTATTTTAGCTTAGCAGCTGTATCATGCAAGCCTGCATCCACATACACACCATCTAACAATGCAGGCATATTTGTTTTTCAAGTCCGAAAGAGAAGACCACTCAGTATTCGTTTTATTTGTCTTGGATTAATTTGCTCTTCATGTAAGCTTGTAGAGCTACAGTATAAAGAAATCTTTAAACTCCAGACCTGCTGACTGGCAGGAGCTTAGACCACAGAGGAACCAGAAACAAGGCTCTGTACAGGGGCTCTGAAATGAAGTGGGTAGACTGATGTCCCCATTTGTGTTCCAATGCCCCCAAAATACTGTCACAGCATGTGCAACAGGAGAGGAGCTCTATTGAATTTGCATTCCGGAAAACAAACTAAAAGGTCAGCATGCATGCATATTTATAATGGAATTGGCATGTGGTAATCAATGAGGGGAAATGTTTCTTTCTTAAGCTTTTCTGGGGAGAGCTTGCAGTCAGTCTTAGAAAGCTCTTGTAACTATACTTCAATATTTTCAGAACACTTAGGACAAAGAGTGGCCAAACTAATAAGTCTACTGACTTTACAATCTCAATGCTAAGACTCAAATGCAGTATCAAAGTAGTACACTTTTCATGTTCATCAAAGGGCAAAAATAGACTGTGGTATAATTAAAGTAGAAAGCATCAAAAAAAAAAAAAAAGAACACCTGCTTGAAACTATACTATAGCATAAATTTCTTAGATTGGCAAAATTCCTTAATTGGAAACACTACTGGTGGAGCATGTCAATTTTGCAGGGGACAATAGCTGTCAACCATGTTTATCAAAATAGAGATCGTACCTTTATACAAGTCTTTTTCTAGTGAGAATGAGTAAAGTGGTCTTCCCACAACTCCCAATTCTATAGACTTGGAATTTATTAGTCATTTTATCCCAGATTAATTAGTTTTAAAAATATTTGTTTGCATGACTGATAGAGGTATCTAGAAAAATACATTAATAAGGAAAGCATCACTTTTGTAATACAAAATCAGTGTTTCTCAGTATACCTCCATTTGGTTATCAGACTATGTTGTCTGATAGGACCTTTCTCCAGAACCCATATCCTTCAAAAAATGTGACTCTTGTCACCAAACACAGTACCTGTACCAGACAGAATGGTGGAAATGCTGGACCAGAAGCTTCTCTGTCTCTTTAAGCCCCACTGAGTTTTCTGTGGTCATTATATCATCTGTTTTTCTCTGTCAACCCACTCCGTGAACCCTTTACAATTTCACCTTCAGAGATTATTTTGCATAGGTTACAGTTCTAATTTTCTGAGTCCTAACAATATAGAATAGAATTCCTTAATGTCATTAATCACATAATCCAACCCACACTCCCACTTCTAGGAACATCTGATCATCACCATGATTTATGGCTTCTTGCAAAACTTAATCACTGAAGTCAGTACTTCCTCACCTGACCTCAGCCCCCTCTCACTTGTTTATTCTTCCTCACATAGTACTTAGCACCCACTACTTTACATACAGAACTCAATAAATATCAATTAGATTAAATTGAGCTTATCCTTTTCCTTATGACTGTTTCAGTAACTTCGGACTGTAAATGAACTTCTGGGTTTTAAATGGACTTTAGTTTCAGACGTGAGTGGTTGGGAATTAGTTGATGGAGTAATTAGCAGCAAATTTGAGTTAGTGGGAAAAACTAGGGTAGGTGAATAGGAGGTAAAGATTAAAAGATGATAAGAAAAGCACCCCGTTAAGACAAGGCTGATACTGAGATGAGTCTGGGAAGATTCATAGTTCGTGCAAGTATAGTAATAATAAATTTAAAATTTTAGCTTGCATATGTGTAAAATGTGAACTACAGTGAGTGAAGGCAATAAGCAGGGTGATAAGGTACTGTGAAGAGATTGTGGGCAAAGGATAAATTGGAAGAGGGGATTGCTATGAGGTTATATAGATGCAATTAACATATGTTATCCAGGCACTGGATACACTGACAAGAAGGAGACCTGGTAAGTCAAAAAGTTTCTCACTCAACACAATTGCTTTGTTTCAAATGAGGAGTTAATATTCAGAGCATGATAGCTGATATTTCTCATTTGATAATGTATCAGTGTATGCTGATTGCCTTCATTCTATATTTGTACTGAATTGTTTGGGGAAATGGAAGAACTAGTCATCCCATCCCTTAGACTGACTGAAAAAATGTAAGAAAACAAAAAACAATCTTCCTGGGAATTTGTGCAAATAGAATTTAAGTGGAAGTTAGACAATTATTTGTGTACATTATTGTAGTAATCCTACATAGAGGAAGCTTTGTATAGCTTTCTAAAGCACAGGCTTTGGTGTCAAACTAACCTGGACCCCAACCAGTGCTCAACTAATCCCTACCTGTGTGCCCTTGGGAGAGTCATGGCACCTCTCTGGGCCTCAATTTTTTCATCTGTAAAATGAGGATAACCCCCATGCCACAAGGTTCTTCTGGAAGTTAAGTGATGTGATGTATGTAAAATTGAATTATTTATGGCAATAACGATGGTGGTAAAACCATATTTTAAGAATATCTGAAATTTAAGCCTATAAGTCTATATAACCAGCAGGCTGTGGGCTGCATTTTCTTCCAGGCTACACAAAGGGAAAGCTCCTCAAAGTGGGGGCAGTGTAGGGTTTAGTATATAAGCATTGGGGAAGTGCCCTACTCAAAAGCACCATCTCCCCTACATCTTAGACATTTGCTAATTTAACATGAGTGTGTGAGAGCAGGAGCAGAAATCCTGAGGCTACTGAATGAGTAGCTACTGAAAGAAGCTCTTCTACATAACCACTGGTCCTGTGCACACTTAAGATCTCACACATAAACATGTACGCACACATGTATATATGAACTCATGCATGCAGACACATATAAACATGCACATGGCTAAGCCCAGGCCAGCTGTCAGCTGCCCTGAGGTCTCAGAACCCAATTTCTAACCTCCAAAGGGGGGTTAGAAGTAGGTGGCAGGGGTGAGTGCAGGGGTGAGTGTGTCAAGAATGTGTGCCATGTTAGTGGCATGGATAGTGCCGTTACAGGGGTGTGAGTGGATGAGAGAGTGGTGGGTGCACACAGTCAGTACTGCTGCCATATAGGGCTCTTGGGGCCGTACAATCATGGGAAGAAATCTGACTTAAGCAAAGAAATCTCTTCTAATGCAAACAAAGGTGTTAAATGGGTGAGTGCTCACCCTAATCCTGAGGCTTCACCTAGGAATATGTTACGACACAAAAAGAAAGGGGCAGGAGAAGTGCATATGACCAGGGAAGCTGGCAAATCAGGCACCAGCTCCTAAAATGGATGCAGACCAGCAGGACGATGGATGGCAGGAACAGAGAGCAGAGACAGGATATGTGGATGCCCCTGCAGAAGGTTGTGTCCTGCTGCCGCTTTCCTTGGCTGCCTCTGTTCGAATCCCTGCAGCCACTTACCATGTGATGACTACAAACAAACTTTTTAAACAACAAGTGCTTCTGTTTTCTCATCTGCAAAGTGGAGATCAAGATACTACATCTGTCACAAGGTTTGCATGCGTGTGTGTACCAAGTTACTTAATACATGTAAAGCAGCACATGGAGAAATGCTGTTATCATCAGTGTCATTTTTATTATTATCATAAACTTTTTCTGTATGAAGGAGGTGTTGCTTTTTTTAATCAAGATCCATTTCCATCAAACAAAAAGTGGAGTTTATGTTCAAAGGAATTGAGGTCCTAGTGGTCAAAGACAGCAAAGTGAAGATGAGATTTTTATAAGGACTTCCTTTGTACAATGGGTAGAAGTGGGACTTTGGAGAAAACCCTAGCAAATGTAAATTAATGTTTTCCTTCTCCTAACCCCTTTCTTGATTATAGCTCTGAATCATCTATAAATGTATTCACAAACTTTTGACAGATTCTCAAAGCCATGGATTGCTTTGTACCAAAGTCTTCCTCACTGGCCACATCTATGCCATGAGAAATTTGTATCACCACGTCCCTCCCAAACCTGTATGTTCCAGAGGATCTTCAAGCAGGACCAGAGAGCAGCAGAGAGAGACAGATCTTGACAGGCAACTGGGCCCGAAAGAAAGCTCCCTGATCTTGTTTATCTCCTCCAAATTCCAAGTCAGCAGACAGAGGATAGTACCCAAAGCCACGAAGTCACTTGTCTAGGAACTTGGCCAGGTGAGCAAAACTGAGTGCACAGAGTGCAATTAATCATGTAGAGTTTTGCAGAGTTGAATACAGTACTATGAATGGGCAATGATGTATTCATACTAGAATATACTGACCTAACATTTTCATTAAAACACAATGCACAACATGGTCCCTAAATTCTGCTTCTGGGGAGAAACAATTTTCAGTGGTGTCATGATAAAAAGCGTATAAGAAGAAGTAAAGGCCTTATTAGGAAGCAAATCAGATAACGTCAGTACATTTCAAACTAAACCTAAAACAATATTCCTTATTTAGGTGATCTGAATCACCTTAAAAACCATAAATAACACATGAAGTATCTAAAACCCCTCCAAGTACATAACAAACTCAGTGTAGAAGCACAAGATTATGAGTCATAAACAAGTTTACCAGGACAAGAGCGATGTACATCATAGCAAAGCCCCTATAGCATCAAAAATAATAATGAAGCACCACACATTTGAGCAGGGAGCTGCAGCAGCTGTCAGAGCAGGATGGTTTATAGACAAAAGCCGCGGAGCAACTGTGTCTCAGTGGAGTCACCGGGCCCACTGTGTACCTAGGAATTGTGGCAGACAATGCAGATAGCATCTTTAATGACTATTCAAATGAAGATAGGATGATTGATGATATCCTTTCTTGTTTTCTTGAAGTACCAAATATGAAGCCAATCCTACATAAATCCCCATAGCTTGCAGACTGAGAAATAATCTCTCATTATAATGTATTCCTTTAAATTATGCATCACTGCATGGTAGAAACAGCAGGGCTCTGCCTGTAATTCTTCTGTGTGTATGTGTGCGTGTGTGTGATAAAGATAGAGAGAGAGAGAGAGAGAGAGAGGGCTGCCATCTACATTATAAAGTTCTTTTAACTAAAGGTGACCTGCCATCATGTGTTCAGTAATATATTTCCTTTCTTTAGATATAAATGCAGTAATCATAGGCGAGCACAATGCCTGCATAGTGGACTTGTTTAATAAATATTTGTTTAAGAGAAGGAGAAAGATAGAAAATAAAAGAGCAAGGAAAAGAAAAGTAAGAAAGAAGAAAAAGGAAAGGAAAAGGAAAGAAAAATTATCAAAAATGTTTTTAAATCACTCTGAACAGCAGAAAGGCCAACTCCGCGTACGTTTCACATGAAGAAGCACAAAGAGTGTTGATGGAACACTACTAGCTCTGATCACATGGTTCCCTAGTGAGATACATGAAGATCAAATAGGTCCCCTAACTGAGCAGTGGCAGAGCTAGAACTGAGTTCCAGGTATCCTAGCTTCAAAATGCTTTGACATAACTTTGGTGAAAGCTTAGGTATTATATGCTATCTAACCCTTTTTCAGGAGCCTCTCACCAATTTGATACGGTGTCAGAGGACAAGACAAATATCAATTCTAATTATTTCTACTGGGCAGTCATATTGAGTTGGTTTCAAAGCCAAACAACTGAATTATTTCTGCCTCTTCAATTGATTCCCACCAGTTTTTCTCTTGTAATTTAGGAAACTTTCTGAATTCACAGACTTAACTTCTTGGGTAGCTCCATACATCTGTTAGGTACTTGACTAATTTAATAATCTGCCTTGCATCCATCTCAGCTTCATTGTTCACTGCCATCCATAATGTTATCCCCAATCAGCAAGTCTTTTTAATATGTTGAACCTTTAAGGTGACTGATATGGGTTATGGAGTTGTGGCTAAAGTGGATATAGAAGAAAATTAATGTCACAAGTCATTTATATCCATTATTCTAATGGAGTTTAAAATAATGAAATTATTTTTTTATCAAGCCATACTGAAAATGCACACAGTTTAGAAACCATTTGACTTCACATAATCTATATTTTAACATTTAACAATGTGACAGTCTCAAAATGGCACATTATCACCATTGAAAATCACTTTAGAAATTCTGAAGTACTAAATTAAATATGGGGTAGGCCACATACAATTATCTTTGGAATTGTAAAGCAATATTGGTTCTCAAGGACTTAGATGACAATATCATGACCCATAAACCGTTCTTTTCTCATATTACTTTTCTTAAAGTCTAAACTTCTCATGAAATGTATTTTTAAACCAAAAAGCTAACAATTAAGGCTAGATCAATTTAAGAGTGATATTCTAATTCCTTAGTATTAAGCCATCCTTCATAATTCAGGTTTTTTATTTTCATATATCTGTTTATCCCCTCAAAGTGAGATTTGCCAAAATACTTCACTCTTCATGGGTTCATGACAGGGACTTTCTCCAGGGTCACCGAGAAGGAGAAAATAAGTTCCTCTAGGAAGTAGGACTAAGGGATACTAGGCAAATAAAGGAAAGATTAATAAAGGAAAGATCAAAATAGAGAATAGTAGAGAATAATTAAGGTAGGAATAAAAATGATGAAAGTAAAAGATTGACTTTGAAAATAATAAAGTTAAAATAAATGAATGTCAGTATGTTTTAAGACATATATGCAGAAGTGAATTAGAAATACAGACTACAAATAAAGATGTGGGAAAGATTATGAGAACAAAACACTGCTGAGCTTCCGGCTGTATAATTACTGTAACACACTGAAAACGTCCCACCCCAACCCCTATGCATTACAACATATGTGATGGATCTGTCTGTTCCTTAAAGCTACTGACACCAACGTAAGTGCACAAATTTGAGAAGCTGTAATATATGATCTTTAGCAAACTGATGACCAGTTGATCTTTTCATGTATGTAATTCCTATATTCCTAAACCAACACTCTAATACAAGCCCTTCTAGCTATTTATATTCCTCATGCATCATCCTAAACCTGACGGGCGCCTGTCTTCTTTAACACAGTTTTTCACTGCTCCTCTTCACCTACTGTGTACTCTGGAATTTGCATTCCTTGATTAAAAACTTCCCAAAATCTTGCACTTCTTTAATAAAATTGTCTTTTATTACATATTTTAATTGAAATTTTTGTACACCACTTGAAGGAGGCATTACTACTGCTTATCACCATTTCTTATTTTCTTTGTTCCTGAGTGTATATGTGGGTGCCTACCTTGAAGTGAGGTGTGACCACATAACTTTCATGGCCTAATAAAATGTGAGTGGAAGGGACACTGAATCACTTTGGAGAAGTATTTAAAAGTCAGTATGTGATTTTCTACATTATCTACATTTACTTGTGGAAAACATATCTTGCTATGCAGGTGCCATGATATGAAAATATGCAGGTGAGCCACCCTATAGAGGACAGCTGTCTGAGAGTCACTCAACCCTACAGTGACTTCTATGCAATAAACATGTATTATGTAAATACCTGAGACCTAGATGCTGTTTGTTTTAGTAGCATAAGCTAGCCTATTCTGACTAATATTCTCCTGAATGACATCTTTTTGCATGCTCTAGTGAGCAGCACATTTATTTATTCATTCACATAAGCCTCAGAATCTGGATTCCAGGGCTATTTTCTTCTCCTCATGGAACATTACTCACTTGAGGAGCATGCCATGTGATGATACAACCCTTTGAACTTTGTCTTCTCTTACATGTCCTACAATTAACCTGGAAACTTTTTATCTTCATTTGTATGATCAATTCACCAACAAATCCAATCATTTACTTCACTATCTCACTTCAGTGATCTCAACACCACTTCAGTCCCACATTTCATAAGCATACATGCATATTTTCATCACCTGAATCAATTTCTCCTCTGAAATAATGGATTCATTCACCTCACTTTCTGAACACAGCCTCTTATCCTCTAAGTTCTTTCATTTAATCATTCCCTACTATACCAACCTCATCAGGACCCCTAGGATACTGACCCCCTATTTATATCTATTTTTATCATAATGACTATTGAGCTCATGGCATTTGATCTTTAGTAATTCTAATCCTAATGATTTTGTCATCCTTTGTCATTATTCTCAGTGTCCTTTCTTCATTTTCCTATCCTTCCCTACACCAAACAAAACCTAACTTTGAATGAACAAAAATGTCCATCTTCTCTGAAGCTTCATCTTATAAAACACCTACAACTGGTTAGCTGATCCAACTATTAATTTGTGATCACCAAGAGTACCTGGATCCTCCTATACTTCCTGGAAATACTAACAGTTCTCCTTAACTCACTCTCTCATTTTCACAAAGGTTCTCCTTTGTCCTGAAATCTCAACTTGATCTGTTCTTGGTTTTTTATCATAAAAATGATAAGAAGGGAACCTCTTTGAATTCCCATACACAAAACCTACAAAGCTCTGAGCATTAATAACCATCCTTTTCTTTGCCATTTATTCTGTTGATTTTCTCTACTCCTCCCCTTACCTCCAAACTCTTCCTTTTCTAACTCCTTCTCATTAGGATTGAACTATGACCATGATTCTTTTCTATTTTATAATTACCCAACCACTAGAATTATCCTTCATAATTCCACCTAAAATACTTTCATTGATGACTTACTTGCTGCTAAATAAATGCAACAAACCTCATCATGTAACAGTATTTTTATACAGGCGACTTTCTCTTTCTTGGCTTCAGTTTCCCCACACTTTCTTGGTTTTCCCTTTAATATTCCTATCTAGGTCATCTAATCCTAATTTATAGAATCTTCTTCTACTTCCAGTTGCTGAATTGACAGTACACATTTAGGTCTCATCCTTGGTGCAAAATCTCTTCTTAATCTACACACTCTTCCTGGGTGATCACATATACATTTATGATCTCTACTATCTACATAGATTACATATCAATTATTAACAAATACTTATCTAGAGAACATACTTCTGTCTAAGCTCCTTCCAACTACTTACTACATGTCTCCATGTAGGTGTCCCATAGGAACCTCAGGCACAACCTAAACAAACTAAAATTTTGAAATAAACTAAAGTAATCTGAGAAAAAAGAGAGTACATATGGCACAAGGAATTTCCAGGTTGATCCTGAAGCATGCAGGATGAATCAATGCAACAGACTTAGAGGTCAAGTGTTCCCAATTGAAATGTGAGAACAGAGGCCCAGGAAAGATGGCTCCAAGATGAGAAGCTGGCAAAATATCTACTTTGTTTAAAGAAATTTAGTAGAATCTCTGTAAGTAGATTAATTAGCAACAGATTTAGAGAAAATGAAACAAATTGCAAGATTAGGTATTAATTCCATTAGACCTTAGATATTAACATTAACTTCAAGAAAAGCAAAAATATAACAAGAAAAGAAATATAACCATAGACCCATTCTTGAGTCATCTGTGAATAATAAAATAATGTAATATAATGATACTGAAAAAATCAGAAGAGGAATAAAATTGAATTGAAAGAATAAAATTGAAAAATCAAGAAATAGCAACATAAACAGAGGGCACTGATCAGAATAATCAATCAATTAAAATGTATGAACATAATTATCTCAAGGTAGTAGAAATCTGGAGAGGAGAGAATGGGGCAGGTGGATGCTATTATTAAATATAGCCTGCTAGTATTATTATTTTTAAATAATGTGCATGTACTACTTTGGTAAAATGTTTAAATATTAATAAAAGTTTTATAATACGCCTTGCTTTGTCTCATGCAGGAGGTGTGAAGTTCAAATTATTGGCCAGGTAGGAAGAAGTAAAATACTAGGAAAAGAGTAGAGGACTTGATAAATAGGAGATGTAGAATATTGGCACATGTAAGGTGAGAGCATTTGGTTGGTTAGTTGGGTAGTCAGGAAAACTGGGAGAAAAGAAACAGAATAAAGTCTACATAGGAAGTGGTTGCTAACCTTCTGGAGAGTGGATAATATGTATAATTTGCTTTATATACAGTAGATAGTTTAAATTATTATGGAAAAAATACTTCAGCAAAATATATGGAAAGTAGCTAAACAGACATTTGGAGCAAATATAATGTTACTGAAATTCCTATGATGGTAAGTGAAAAGTTATTTTCTGAACATGTTTTGAAAATGTTGGGATGGAGAATAAACTGGGGTTAACATATAAAATACAGAATGCCTAGTTACATTTTAATTTCAGAAAAACAACAGATTTTTATGGGTTCCCCAATATTGCATGAAACTCACTTATAATGAGAAAATTTTCATTGTTTATCTAAATTAAATCAAATTTAATTGAGAGTTCTATATTTTTATTTGCTAAATCTGGCAACCCAGGGATAAACCAATTGTTAAAGACCTAAAAGATAAATACAAATACAAACATTCTCATTAAAAGTAAGAAATTATAATAGCTAAAGTTTTAAAATTAATTTAAGAACCTGAAAATGAAGCGCAGGGTAATGAAAGTTCTTAAAGAAAAACCCTGACATAAGAGATCCCCTTACCTTTGTTGAATACCAAAAAAAAAAAAAAAAAAAAAAAAGAAGTGTTTTTGTACAGCAATGATGCTAGCTTTCCTAACTGGATGAACATCATCATGAGGCCACACTCCTGAATCATTTTCAGAGAAATTAATCATCCGCCTGATAGATACATCTAAATTTCTAGCCAAGATCAATTTAAAACAGGGAGAAATTCATAAGTTCCAAGCAAATTAAACTCTAAAGCAGGTTGGCAAACTATGTCCACTGGCTTGTTTTGTAAATAAAGTTTTACTAGAACATAGCGATGTCTGTTCATTTATAGAATGTCCATGACTGTTTTTACACCACAAAGGCAGAGCTGAATGCTTTTCACAAAGACCTTAAACCCACAAAGCTAAAAAAAAATTTACTATCTGATCCTTCATAGAAAAAGTTTGCCAAATGTTACTTTAAAGGCTACCTTGACCCACAAGACTCAGTAGAATCAGACAAAGAGAAGCTCTGAACAGGCCAACAACTAAACCTTCTTTTCAATGGCCAAAATTACAATGAGCTCTAATTAGACTGAGGAGACATCAGAGTTAAGTTGAGTTAAGCAGTGATTATTAAAACATTTATAGATTTTATTATTCTATTTTAGGTCATCTTTATTATTGATCATCTTTCTTCTAAAGATATTTTCTCTTATTTTTAATATCTACTTACTATCTAGTTAAAAGACTGAAATGTAAGGCCAGATACTATAAAAACTCCTAGAGGAAAACATAGGCAGAACACTCTTGGACATAAATCACAGCAATATATTTTTGAACCAGCTCCTGGAGTAATGGAAATAAAGGCAAAAATAAACAAATGGGATCTAATGAAATGTAAAAGCTTTTGCACAGCTAAGGATACCGTCAACAAAACAAAAAGACAACCTACAGAATGAGAGAAAATGTTTGCAAATGATGCAACTGAGAAGGGACTAATTTCCAAAATATACAAACAGCTCATATACCTTAGTATCAAATAAAAACAAGCAACCCAATAAAAAACAATGGGCAGAAGACCTAAATAGACCAAAGAAGACATACAGATGTCCAGCAAGCTCATGAAAAGATGCTCAATATCTCTAGTTTTCAGAGAAATTCAAATCAAAACTACGATGAGATATCACCTCACACTTACCAGAAGGGCCATCATTAAAAAATCTACAAATGACAAATGCTGGAGAGGGTGTGGAGAAAAAGGAACTCTTCTATACTGTTGGTGGGAATGTAAGTTGGTGCAGCCACTATGGAGGACAGTACAGAGGTTTCTTAAAAAACTGAAAATAGGCTTACCATATGATCTAGCAATACCACTCCTGGACATATATCCAGAGAAAAATATAATTCAAAAAAACACATGCACACCAATGTTCAGAGCAGCACTATTTACAATAACCAAGACATGGAAACAACCCAAATGTCCATTGACAGATGATTGGATAAAGATGTGGTATGTATGTGTTTGTGTGTACGTACAACACACACACACACACAGGAATACTACTCAGGCATAAAAAAAGAATAAAATAGTACCATTTGCAGCAACATGGATGGACTTAGAGATTGTCAGTACAAGTGAAGTAAGCCAGAAAGAGAAATAAAAGTGCCATATGATACTGCTTATATGTGGAATCTGGGGGAAAAGGGACACAGATGAACTTATTTACAAAACAGAAACAGACTCACAGACATAGAGAACTAACTTATCATTATCAGGGAGTAAAGAGGGTGGGAGGGGATAAGTTGGGAATTCAAAAATTATACCTCTTGGGGAGTGATGGAAATATTAGCTATCTTGATTGTGGTGGTAGTTTCATTGGTGTGTACATCTATCAAAATTCATCAAATTGTATATCTGAAATATATGTAGTTTACTGTGCATGAACCATACCACAATAAAAGTGTAAAAAAATTAATAAATTTTATTAACAGTGTAACCAGCTAGATCATATGCATTCTCTTCAGAACTTCAGTTGGTCTTGCTTGGCAAAGAAGCTGCTTGCTGAGTTCATACACAAGACACTTTCACCTGGCAGTAGTGTCTGACACAGAGATGCAGGTATATGGTCTTAGAATGGCAGTGAGAGGTAAAATTTATAGGAATTAACTTTTTAAGTTCAACATATTTCAATAACACTAAGCATCACTTTATACCAGAATTATAATATATATTTTTGTTTTCAAGTCTTTAGCCAATTTGAGCTATTGTGAAAATGTAAACTTGGAACTGAAAATTATAAAGCTGCTTATAGAATGAAAATTACTCATTTTCTCAAAAAAAAGTTGAAGTTCACTAAAATGTCATAGGTAATAAAAATCTGTTTTCTACCAAGTTGCACAGATGTAGATGCTTTTTTTAGACATTCTATACAATAAAGATGAATTTATTTTTCCTCCATACACTTACCATGGACTTTCTCATTAAAATATGAAATATGACAAAGGAGAGAACCTGTTAGATTTTTAAATTCCATTCTTTAAGATAAATAGTTTAACCACGTAAAATTATTTTATGGAAACAAAATATTATTTTTGGAAGAAAAATGGCTCTGCCTTTTCTCCTTGACGGTAAGATAAATATAATTATCAAAAAGCACATCAATATTAAAAGCTTAAGTTTCACATAAATGCTTTTTTTTAATGCTAACATTTTTACTTGTTTGAAAAGCTTTCTTGAGATATAATTAACAAACATACAATTTGTCCATTTGAAGTGTTCAATTCACTGTTTTTTACTGTAGTCACAGCATTACACAACCATCATCACAATCTAATTTTAGAAGATTTTTGTCCCTCCAGAAAAAAAATTTTTTAAGCCCATAATACTCTCATTCTTTTCCACCCACTTCACCCCCAGCCTTAGACAACCACTAACCTATTTTCAATCTCTATAGATTTGCCTATTTGGAACATTTCATAGGAATGGGATCATACAGTATGTGCTCTTTTAGGACTGTAATTTTTACTTAGCATATTTTCAGGTTTTATCCATTTTGCAGCATGTATCATTACTTCATTTCTTTTTATTGCTGAATAATATTCCAGTATGTGGTTATACCACATTTTATATTTTCCCACTCATCAGTGAATGAACACTTGGGTTGTATCTACTTTTTGACTATTATGACTAATGCTTCTCTGAACATTCATGGAGAGTTTTTTGTATGTGAACATGCTTTAATTTCTTTGGGGTAGAAAACTAAAAATTAGAATTGCTAGGTCATATGGGAACTCTGTGTGTAATATTTAGAGGAAACGCCAGACTTTTCCAAAGACCTACACCAGGGTGGGGAGGGTGTAACTCAGTGGTAGAGCGTGTGCTTAGCATGCACGAGGTCCTGGAGTCAATCCCCAGTATCTCCATTAAGATAAATAAATAAACCTAATTACCTACCCCCACTAAAAAAAAGACAAAGAACTATGCCATTTTACATTCCCACTAGCAACATATGAGTGTTAGAATTTTCCCACATTCTCACCAATACTTGCAATTGTCTGTGTTTTATTATTATAATCATCTATTAGTTATGACATCTTCTCTCACTGGAGTTTTGATTTGCATGTTTCTAGTGACTAATGTTGCTGAGCATCACTTCAAGTGCTTACTTGCCATGAATCTTCTTTAGAGAAATGACTATTCAGATCCTATATCCACTTGTTAATTGAGCTACTGAGTCTTTTTATTATTGAATTATAAGCGTTCTGTATATACTGGATACAAGTCCCTTATTACATATGTGACTTGCAAAACTTTTCTCCCATTATGCAGATTGTCTTTTCATTCTCTTGATGGCATTGTTTTCAGCACAAAAGTTTTAAATTTTGATGTAGTCCAGCTTATCTGTTTTTTATT
Organism: Camelus ferus; assembly: GCF_009834535.1. Lineage (NCBI taxonomy): Eukaryota > Metazoa > Chordata > Mammalia > Artiodactyla > Camelidae > Camelus > Camelus ferus. The sequence continues at coordinate 54,761,864 of NC_045697.1, read as the reverse complement.
TTGTCATTTGTGCTTTTAGTGTTGTATTTAAGAAACCATTGCCTAACCCAAGATCATGAAGCTTTACTCCTATAATTTTTTCTGAGAGTTTTATACATTTAGGTCTACAATCCATTTTGTGTTATTTTGTGTAGGGTATGAGATAGCGATTCAACTTCATTCTTCTCCATGTGGATACCTCATTTCCCAGCACTATTTGCTGAAAATCATTCTTGCTCCCATTGAATTGTCTTAACAACCTTGTCAAAAGTCAATTGACTGTAAATATGAGAGTTTATTTTTAGACTCGATTCTATTCCATTGATCCATATATCTACATATGCCAATACCACATTGTCTTTATTATAGCTTTGTGGTAGGTTTTAAAATCATGAAGTGTTAATGCTCTAATACTCCTTTTCAGAATTGTTTTGGCTGTTCTGGGTTTCTTTCACTTTCATAAGAATGTTAGGAGGTTAGAGTGAAGTTCTTGCCCTTTGAGCAGCAGCTAGGTGGGCAAAGGGAGAACCAATCCTCTCTTTGCACCTACCTACAACTGGAGCTTTGAGGGATGAGAAGTGGCAGCCTGTCCTTCCAGGGATGAAACTTTAGCCCAAATTGGAAGTTAAAGGGATCCCTTGTCTTCTTGGCTGTACATAGCTGGGACAGAGCTGCTGTGACACAGAGCTGGGTACAGGTGGGCAGCAGTGTAAGGGAACAAGACATAACTTAAACACCATAACTTCTTCTATTCTTACTAAGATTTAGTAGATTTTCTTTAATGAATGTTTTTCATTCTCTGTATGCCTTAAAAAACCATAAATGTTTGGTTTTTTAAAAATCATTTTCATCAGTTAAATTGCTGTTTGCTAAGGAAAGAGACTACCAAAGTCCTTACTCTGCCATTCTAGAGGTCTCTGTACTATTTGCATTAAGTTTTTATAGCTTTTTGGGAGGGAGGGGGAGAGGGGAGGTAATTAGGTTTTTCTTTTTTAATTTATTTAACGGAGGTACTGGGGATTGAGCCCAGGACCTTGTGCATGCTAAGCATGCACCCTACCACAGAGCTGTATCCTCCTCCTTCTTTGCACAAGCTTTTAAAAATTTACTTGGTGATTATAATATTCCTCTGAGTTGAGGAGGAGCAGATATTATTTCCATTTTTCAAATTAGGTGAAATAGTTTAAATGTAGAAATGAACATTTTACACCAAGAAATAAAACATATCTCCCAACCAATTGGCTTCATCAGATAAAGTTGCCTCTGTAGTGGAACAAGTATGGAGAGAAAGTATAATGAGTTTAATTTACCTTCTATAATACATGTGGTTCTGTGATCCTATGTTTTTATTCTGTTATGACAATGTTCAAAAACTTTGCAAAGACAGTCAGAACTAGCCAGGTAGCAATTTTGTCAAAGGTTGGCAAGGTATACTACTTTACTGTATTTAGTAGGACGATTCCTTAATAGAAAACATGACAGAAACAAATAAATTGATGGTAATAGAATAAGTTGAAAATGTAAGTACATTTTCTAATTTTTTTTCTGTTGATTACATTGTTACACAATTTAAAGAGAGCAACAACATAAAACCACAGAGCATATAGACAGCTAGACTCATAGAGAAACTGGCTCCTTGGACAAAAATTATAGAGTCAATTCAAGACAAAATTGTGATGTAGGAATTTGTTCTTCTTCAGTGCCCTTTCCCCCCTGCTCTGATAATGATTTCATTTTCCCAACTGCAAGTGTCTAATGGGTTTGTATTCTTCTCCATTATCTCAAAACCCACTTCATGGACATTTGATCTTAACATGGTACCCATTCAAGTTGTCTGTATCCTTACTTAAACTCGAGTTAAAGATTGCAGCTTCATCTGTGTAATTCTGGGAATCCTCAAGAGAATAAGAAAGAGATTTTGGAATATACTGAGGCTATCTTCCTTCGCATCCTGAAACCACTCACATGTGTGTGGTTTTCCACTCCACTTACACAGGATTGCTTTACAAGAAAGATACCATTTCTGCTTGTATAACTGAATCATTCGCCTGAATTTATAGCTTCAATCCTTCTATCAGTCACTGTGACAGCACTTCACAGCAATAAAACAGGAGAGATTGAAGACAAGGACAACTGGTCTGCCTACCAGTCAGATGTGATTACAGCTCTTCACATCAATGTTTAGACTACAAGGCAGTGTGTATCATCTTTATCACAAAGTAAGATCAGATGAGCTATTTGCTGTTCTTCATTATCTGGGGGAAAGCCCAGAAGAGAACACATAGTGCCAGCCATACAATGTGTCACCTTTCTTCTGATGAAAAATAAATTTGGAGGACAGGAAGGAAAATTAACCAGTTCTGGGATTCAGAACTCAACTTCATTCTGCAATTAAACATCAAAGACCTATCACATTTCTATTTTAATTTCTATTTTAGCTCTTTGAGTATAAAATCTATCTAAGAATACAGGTGAAAGGACACTTACAATACCTCTAAATTTGTTTCCATCTTAGGCCAAGTTCAGTATCATATTGGAAATATTGAGATAAACAGGAAGCTGTTGTCTCTTAGTTTGAATCTTCCAGAGAAAGAATAATAAAATGCTAACAGGATCCTGTTTGAAACCTACCTACCTGATTATGTACAAGTCCCAGAGAGGAGAAGATAGAGCTAGTAAAAGAGAAACACAGAGACCACATCATCCGAGTCAATACTTTAGACCATCTACCCAGGAGTCTACCCCAACTATGTCACCAACAGAGGTATTATAAGAAAGCATGGTGGCCTTTTAGAGCTTAAATAATCTTTTTATTGTAAAAGTTCTAATAATATACTTTTAATGTCATGCAGGATAATTAGTTTACCATACAACGTACACCTATGTGGCTTATAAAAGTAATGATATTGACAGTGGAATGTAATTCAGCCATAAAAAAGAAGGAAATCCCTTCATTTGCAACACTTGAAGGCATTATACTAAAATAAATCAGACAAAGAAGAACAAAAATCATATGAACTCACTTATATGTGGAACCTAAGAAATGAATAAACAAACAAGCTCATAAATATAGAGAATAGATTGGTGGTTGCCAGATGTAGGGGATGGAGGGTAGGTGAAAAGTATGGTAAAGGGAGCCAAAAGGCACATGCTTCCAGTTATAAATAAGTCTAGGGATATAATGTAAGCATGGCAACTATAGTTAGTAATACTGTATTGCATATCTAAAAGTTGCTGAGAATAGATATTTATTTTAATGAAGTATAATTGATTTACAATATTATATTAGTTTCAGGTGTACAACATAATGAGTGATTCAATATTTTTATACATTATACTCCATTTAAAGTTATTATAAAACAATGGCTATATTTCCCAGTGTGGCACAATATATCCTGGCAGCTTATCTATTTTATACATGTTAGTTTCTATCTTCTAATCCCACACCACACTCTTGCCCCTACCCTCTTTCTACTCCCCACTGGTAACCACTAGCTTGTTCTCTGTTTCTGTCTTGTTACATACACTCATTTTTTTAAATTTTATATTCCACATATAAGTGATAAAATACAGTATTTGTCTTTCTCCATCTGACTTATTTCACTAAGCATAATACTCTCCAGGTCCACCCACATTGCTAAAAATGACAGAATTTCTTTCTTTTTTAATGGCTGAGTAATATTCTATAACTTCCAATATCCATATCTTCTTTAATTCATCTATTCATGGACACTTAAGTTGCTTTCAAATATTGGCCATTGTAAGTAACACTACTGTGAACATTGGGGTGCATGTATCTTTTGAATTAGTGTTATCACGTTTTACTGGGTATATAGCCAGGAGTGAAACTGCTGGATTTTATGACAGTTCTATATTTAGTTTTTTGAGAAACTGCTATATTGTTATTCATAATGGCTGCACCAATTTACATTCCCACCAACAGTGTACAAGGGTTTCCTTTTCTCCATATTCTTGCCAGCATTTGTTATCTGTAGACATTTTGGTGACAGGGATTCTGACAGGTGTGGGGTGATATTTCATTGTGGTTTTGATTTTCATTTCTCCAGTGCTTAGTGATGTTGAGCATCCTTTTATGTGCCTATTAGCCATTTTGTATGTCTTCTTTGGAATAAATATCCAGTCAGGTCTTCTGCCCATTTTTAATTGGGTTGTTTGTTTTTTGATATTTAGTTGCAATAAACTGTTTATATATTTTGAAGAATAATCCCATGTTAATCATATCACTTGCAATGATTTTCTCCCATTTAGGAGAATATATTGGTTGTCTTTTCATTTTATCCATAATTTCCTTTGCTGTGTGAAATCTTTTAAGTTTAATTAGGTCCCGTTTGTTTATTTTTGCTTTTATTTCTTTTGCCTAAGGAGACTGAGCCATGAAAACATTACCACAATTTATATCAAAGATGATTGTGCCTATGTTCTTGTCTATGAATTTTATGGCTTCAGGTCTTACATTTAGGTTTTTAAATCATTTTGAGTTTATTTTTTTATATGTGGTGTGAGGGAATGTTCTAATCTCATTCTGTTACACGTAGCTGTCCAGTTTTCCCAGCACCACTTATTGAAGAGATTGTCTTTTCTCCATTGTATAGTCTTGCCTCCTTTGTTGAAGATTAATTGACCATAGTTTATGAGTTCATTTCTGGGATCTCTATTCTTTCTATTGATCTATGTGTCTATTTTGGCACCAGTACCATTGTGTTTTGAATGCTGTATTTTTGTAGTGTATTCTGAAGTCAGGGAACATGATACTTCTAGCTTTGTTCTTTCTTCTCAATAATTTTTTGGCAATTCGGTGTCTTTTGTGTTTCCATACAATTTTTTTAATTATTTGGCTTACTTCTGTAAAAATTACCCTGGTATTTTGATAGGGATTGCATTCAATCTGTAGATTTCCTGGGTAGTATAGACATTTTAACAATATTAATTCTTCCAAGACAAGAATACAGGATTCTTTTACATTTCTTTATATTATCTTTACTTTACTTCATCAGCCTTTTATAGTTTTTAGAATATAGGTCTTTCACCTCCCTGGTTAAGTTTATTCTTAGGTATTTTATTCTTTTTATGCAATTGTAGGCAGGATCATTTTCTTGCTTTCTCTTTCTAACAGTTCATTATAGAAAAGCAACAGATTTCTGTATATTAATCTTGTATCCTGCAATTTTACTGAATTCATTTATTAGTTCTAATAATTTTTTCATGGAGACTTTAGGGTTTTCTATATATAGTATCATGTCATCTGCAAATAGTGACAGTTTTACCTTTTCTCTTCCAATTTGAATTTTTATTTCTTTTTCTTATCTGCTTGCTGTAGCTAGGACTTCCAATACTATTTTAAATAGAAATGGTGAAAGTAGGACATCCTGTCTTGTTTCTGATTTTAGAGGAAAGGCATTTAGCTTTTCACCATTGAGTATGTTAGCTGTGAGTTTGTCATAAATGGACTTTATCGTGTTGAGGTATATTCCCTCTATAATCACCTAGATGAGAGTTTTTATCATGAATGGATGTTGAATTTTGTCAGATGCTTTTTCTGCATCTATTGAGATGATCATGTGATTTTTACCCTTCCTTTTTTTAATGTGGTGCATCACATTGATTTATTTGCAAATACTGAGTCTTCCTTGCATCCCTGGAATAAACTGTACTTGGTCACAGTGTATAATCCTTTTTCTATAATTTGGATTTGGTTTGCTAATATTTTGGTGAGGATTTTTAATCTATATTCATCAGAAATATTAGCCTGTAATTTTCTATTTTATAGTATCTTCGTCTGGTTTGGGTACCAAGGCAATGGTGCCTAGTAGAATGAATATGGGAGTGCTCTGTTTTCTTATATTTCAAATAGTTTGAGAAGGATAGGTATTAGTTCTTCTTTATGAGTTTGGTAGAATTCCCCTGTGAAACCATCCAGCCCTAGACTTTTGTTTGCTGGGAGGTTTTTTTTAAATTACAAATTCAATTACACTACTAGCGATTGATATGTTTCATCTATTTCTTTCTGATTCAGTCATGGCAGGTTGTGTCTTTCCATCGTCCAATTTGTTGATATATAACTGTTCATTGTATTCTCTTAATGATTTTTTTGAATCTCTGTGACATCAGTTGTTATTTCTTCTCTTTCAGTTCCTATTTTGCTTTTTTGGGTCCTCTTTCTTTTCTTCTTGATGAATCTAACTAAAGATTTATCAATTTTGTTTATCTTTTCAAAACACCAGCTCTTGGTTTCATTGATTTTCTCTACTGTTATCTTGGTCTCTATTTTACTTATTTTCTCTCTAATCTTTATTATTTTCTTCCTGCTGTTGACTTTGGGCTTTGTTTGTTCTCCTTTTTCTAATTCCTTTGGATGGAAGTTTAGGTTGTTTATTTGAGATTTTTCTTGTTTCTTGAGGTGGGCTGTTTTACTACAAACCTTCCTCTTAGAACTGCTTTTGCTCCATCGCATAGATTTTGGAAAATTGTATTTTCATTTTCATTTGTCGAGGTATTTTTTTTTATTTCCTCCTTGATTTACTCATTGATCTGTTGGTTTTTTAAGAGGACATGTTTGGTCTCCATGTGTTGTGCTTTTCCCATTTTTCTTCTTGTAATTGGTTTCTAGTTTCACATTGTTGTGATCTGGAAAAAAAATTATTGATGTAATTTATGTCCTCTTAATTTGTTGAGGCTTGTGTTGTGGCCTAGCATATGCTCTCTCCTGGAGAACATTCCATGTACACTTGAAAATAATGTGTATTCTGCTGTTCTTGGATGTAATGTCCTCTAGCTATCATTTAAGTTCAACTGTTCTATTGTGACATTTCTGACCACTATTGCCTTATTTATTTTCTGTCTGGATGAACTGTCCATTGATGTAAGTGAGGTGTTAAAGACTCCTACTGTTATTGCATTATTATCAATTTTCCCCTTCATGTCTGTTAATATTTGCTTTATATATTTAGGTGCTTCTGTATCGGATGCATATATGTTAGTGAGTATAATATTCACTTCTTGTATTAATCTCTTTATTATTCATTATATAATGCCCTTTTTTATCCTTTGTTATAGCCTTTTTTAAAGTCCATTTTGTCTGCTTTGAATATTGCTTCCCCTACTTTCTTGTCATTTCCATTTGTATGAAGTATCTTTTTCTATATCGTCACTTTCAATCTGTATATGTCTTTAGCTCTGAAGTGAGTCTCTTATAAGCAGCATATAGATGGGTCTTGTTTTTTATCTAAACAGCCACCCTATGTCTTTTGATTGGAGCATTTAGTCCATTAACATTTAAAGTAATATTGATAGGTATGTATTTATTGACATTTATTACTTATTTTCCAGGTGTTTTTATAGTTGTTCTCTATTCTTCTTTTTGTTTCTTCCCTTGTTGTTTGATGATTTTCTTTAGTGGTATGTTTGTTTTCCTTTCTGTCTAGATTTTGTGTATCTATTGTATATTTTTGATTTATGGTTACCATGGGTTCATATATAACTATATCTATGACTATATCTATTGTTTTAAATTGGTAGCCATTTAAGTTCAAACACATTATAAAAGATCTCCATTTTTGATTCCCCTCTGCCACAGCTTGTGTTTTTGATGTCCTGTTTTATGTCTTCATGTTATCCCTTCATTGTTTTTTTGAAGTGTAGTTGATTTATAATGTTTCAGGTGTGTGGTAAAGTGATTCAGTTTTATATTTTATATATATACATATATTCTTTTTAATATCTTTTCCATTATAGGTTATTACAAGATATTGTATATAATACCCTGTGCTATACAGTAAATCCTTGTTGTTTATCTATTTTATATATAGTAGCAGTGTATCTGTTAACCCCAAATTCCTAATTTATCCCTTCCTGCCTTCCCCTTTGGTACCATAAGTTTGTCTTCTATGTCTATGAGTCTATTTTTTGTTTTGACTTTGCTATTTATTGTAGTTGTAATTGGTTTTACAATTTTTTGTATTTTAATCATTGTGCTAGCTTAGAAGTGGTTGATCCTCAGTCTTTCCTATATTTTTGTCTTTACTAGTATGCTTTTTCTTTCCTATAGATTCTACTTCTTTGTATAGCCTTTTCCTTTCTACTTAGAGAATACCCTTCTCTTTAATATTTCTTTTAAGGTAGATCTTATTGATGAACTCTTTTAGTTTTAGTTTAGATTTTCTGGTAAATTGTTTATTTCTGTTCTATTATTTATTTTTTCAGGGGGTTTCTCTTGCTCTTTCAATTGAGGTCAATTCTTCTCATTTTGCTTAATTTTCTCTGTCCCTATTAAATTAGGTGAGACAGTTACCTATTAAGTTCTGGAAAAGGGTGTCCTTATTTGGGAATATCCCTCTACGGTCTGCATGTGCTCAGTGGCTTTGGTGGGTGGCCTGGATTTGACATGATTGCAAGGGTGTGTCAGCAGTGTCTTTTTGGTAAGATATGAGGCTGGAGAAGAGGGGACTAAGGCCAGAGCCAAGTGTGAGTTGGGGCTACCCCTTTGCTCAGTGGCCATCACCACCCTATGGTGGGTAGGGTCCGGTCCCAAGTTGCTGGAGCAGAAGCCCAAAGGGTAAAGTCCAACCTGGCTCTGTTCTGTTTAAGTTTGCCTTTTCCCCATTTCCAGCACCAGCACCTTAGCCTCAGACAGGAGCAGTGCTGGAGCAAGAGGGGACATGCAGGATCTCAGCATGTATTGGTCCATGGTCTGCAGCAGACCAGTGTCAGACAGAGTTCAGGGCTGCTTTGATGCACTGCCTGTGCAAACACTAGTCATGGCTGCCTGTACCATGATCAGAAGCTGCTTCCAGTCTGAATCTCTTGCACACCTCAGATCTCTTCCCTTGGCCCCTACTGTCCCCATCCGCACATGGTACTGCACCACAGGGTAAGTGGGCCCATGTGTGCTTTCGGCAAGTGTCAGGGCATGGACTATGGTGCTCCAGTCATAGACAGAGATTGGGGCTGCATCTGACATGCTGCCTTTCAGCACCAGTAATGGCTGCTCCATCCTGCTCAGACACTGCTTCCAGTCTGAGCCTCCTCTGTGTCTCATGGCCAAATTCTTTCCTTTGTCATGGCAACCCTCACTCCAGTGTGGAGCTGTGCCCTGAAGTAAGCAGGGCTGGAGCATTTGCTCAGCTCAGCTAGGGTACGCTTTGGCTCTTCCTATGTCAGATCCTAGGACTGGGGTGCCCAATATGTGGCCCAAACTGCTCACTCCCCAGGAAGGATCTCTGCCCCTGTAATCCCCTTCTCCTCTGAGTCCCCACACTAGCTTCTTCTTCCTCTTTGAATATGATCTTTGCATTAATAAAATGAGTTTTGTGTTTTACAAGCTAAATACCACAATGATTTTGTTTGAAGTTTTATGTAATAGTGAATCCTTCTGAATGATATTCCCTCTGCATATCAAGGAGCACCTCTTGAGAGATGGGTGGTGGGTAAAAGAGTGATAGATCCCCCTATTAGGTGATGGAAATATGAATGAGAATCACCTGTAGATCAATGAAGTCATCAAATAGGAAAAAGTGTTATGAAATTAACTTGAATGCAGTTTCTTCAACCCCACTGGCATCCATCCATCCAACTGGATCATAGAATATTTTTTCAGAATCAGTGTTTAGCTTACATCTGATCAATTAGCTAACATAATCAAACTTAAAGAAAAATGGTTTAATTTTTTTTAGAAAACTATCCAAATCTAACAATTACATTGTTAAATATTTTGTTTAGTAAGCAATAAAATGTTGAATAGAAAATATGGACATTCATCTTAATCTTATATCAGAAAAAGAAATTAGGCATTTTGAATATATCTTTATCAGACATTATCTCAGCAAATATTTTGAAGCATAATGGGAAGTAGAGGAAAATGATGACCTTATAAGTATTACTACAGAGTTTCTTAAAGTCTAGTTCATGTTATGTGTGAATAAAATGTTTAACACATATTTTACTTCTTGCACATGCTCAGTAGTTTTTAATCTGTGGATTTTCTATTATAACAGTAAACCCTCCTTCTGTATATTTCTAAAATGTTTTCCAATTATTATAGTTCTGTCCCTACTCTATTTTAACTATTTTATTTTTTATTTTATCTTATCTTTATTTTTTGTTCTGGGGTTTTATTTTTGGGGGCAGTAATTAAGTTTATTTACCTATTTATTTTTTAAGTGGAGGTACTGGGGGTTGAACCGAGGACCTCATGCATGTTGAGCACACATTCTACCCACTGAGCTAAATTAAACCTTCCACCCTGTCCCCACTCTATTTTAAAATTAGAATGGTTACAACTCAAACTCTAAAAACTAAGTATATAGTATTTCTTAGAGAGAAGAACTGTAATTCTAAAGCTGATAGGAATTGGGGAGATTTAATGATAGTCTGGCCAGCTTAAAATAAAGTTGCTGTCCTGTCCTTTCCTATGGCTTACGTCCCTGACAGCAAATATAATTAAAGCTATATAAAGAGAAATCACCAGTTGTTCTGAATCAGTGAAACTTGACAACCAAGAAAATAATGCTAAGCTTTTTTTTTAATCCCGAGTAACTGACTCTACCCACAGTCGCCTTTCTTTCTGTGTCATTCCTAACAACAGATATAAATACAGAACAAACATGAATTAATAGAAAGTCTGGGGAAAGAGAGAACGATTTAGGGACTTTCTGATGTATTACAGTTCACACACATGCAATCACCCAACAGGCATGGTGTCCTCCACAGCTCTGAGCTGCTGACACTTGCTTCACTCCTCTAGTCACCCCCCTGGTTTCTCTGCCTCATTCCCTCCCATAAACTGAATGTCAGTTCAGATGCCAGAAAGGGTAGGGTTAATAGTTCAGCATCTGTTTCCTACTAAAGTCACAGAAATCTTTGGTCAATTGCCTACTCTTCGGCCTTGCTAGTAAAAGGTAGATACAAGGGAGAAGATTGGTACAATGAGAAGAGGTTGTTCTAAATTTCTGTCATCATTATTAAATATGCCTTCCCCAAAGTGTCCTAGAGGGTCATTTTGAAACAAATCCTCTCCTGCTGGCAAGTTTCTGATTCACTAGCATTACCTCCTGTGTGCCAGGGATATGCCATCTTTAAGGGAATTAAAAACAGTTATCACCGTGAATTCAGACTGTGTTGTTACTATTCAACTTATATAATGTGTATGTTTGAAACCACTATGAATATTGTGATTTTCCTGAGACACGTTTCAGCTGGCTGCATGATGCCTTGGCAGCCTCTTAGAAGCAACATGGAAATCACCAGTGTGGTGCTGCTGCAGGCTCTTAAGCTCAGAAGTGGGCAATTGTCTAGTGCTGACTTTAGAAAGCCTGGCAGGTCCACTGGGTTTGCTCACCGCTGTGTACCTCTTCTGAGTCTCACGCTAGTGAGCTCAATTATTATTAAAAGTCCAAAATATAATTAATTCGCAACATCATGCCACCTAGTCACCTTTTGGACTAATCATTCTTCATAAAGACACACTACAGAAAGCCTGAATACTCTATGATATTGCAATCAGACTTATGATAAGAACTAAAATTACACCAGTTATTTTTATTTTAATTTTTTAAAAAATATACAAAGCTAAATACATGTTTCCCTATTAGCAGATGACGGAAACCCAAACCTTTCCCTCTACATAGCAATTTCAAGAATGGTTTTTCACTAATTTATTATGTTTGTGTCTGTGGTGGATAAAAGGTGTGAAGATTGTTCTTTCACTTCCTTATGTAGCCTTGCATAAGTCACCTATTGTAGTTTCATTTTTTTGAATCTGTAAAATGGAAATAACAATCCCTGTCCTACTTATCACATTGAAAGTAAACTGTAAGTCCTAGATAAATGTAAGTTATTTGCATTGAATTAAAATGTATCTAAATGGATATGTGTTTATATAATGTGCATTTTTTACTGATTCATAGTCCAAATTGCCAAAGCCAGGTGGTTTTGGAAATAGTCCAGGTAGAAATCACATAGTTCCCTGTGATGATTAATTTTATGTTTCAACTTGGCTGGGCCATGGTGTCCAGGTATTTCATCAAACATCATTATAGATGTTTCTGTGAAGGTGTTTTTTGGATGAGATTAACATTTATATTAGTGAACACTGAGTAAAGAAGATTGCCCATTATAGGATGTGTGGACCCCATCTAATCAACTGAAGTCCTAAATAGAACAGATTAACCTCCCTCGAGAAGGACAGAATTCTACCAGCCAATGGCCTTCAGACTTCAACTGCAACATCAGCTGATCCCTGGGTGTCCATCCTGTTGGCCTATCCTGCAGATTTGGAGTTGCCAGTCTCCATAATCATGTGAGCCAATTCCTTACAATAACGCACACACACACACATGCATCTGGTTGGTTCTGTTTCTTTGCACAACTTTATCCAGTATACCTCCTCAAATCTATATGGGGTCATATGACTAACCTAGCCAATGGAACATAAGAAAAGTGACATGTGTCACTTATGCAACAAGGTATTTAATTACCTGGTGTGCTTTCTCCACTTTCTCTTCCCCTCTTGTGGCAAATTTGGAAGCCACATTTGTAGGACAGCCATACTTGGTAGACAAGATGGATAAAGCCTGAAGACTGGCCCAATTAGAAATACTGGTATTGTGTTGTGTATGCATAAGAAACTATGACTGTGTTAGGCAACTAAGATTTTGCTACAGCAGCTGGAACTTGTTATCTTGACTAATAGAGGTATATTTTATTGCATACAAGTTGGACAAAAAAGGGAAAGTTCTGCATTACTTGGAGCACAAAAGAAAAAAGCAGTTCCTGACACCTGGAAATTATTATGAACACTTTTTCACTGAAAACAACATCAGACAAAGCATTCTCTGACCATGATATCAAGCAGAAACAAGTCTACTGTATAATCACATCTGAGCGCAGAGAAAAATGTAAACATTGTCCAAATCAGAGAAATGACCAAACATCTCCCTGTGCTGAGCAAATGTTGCTATAGCTTAAGCCTCACTCTAGTCTTCCCTCCTTCTAGATAAGATTTATTAATATACCTAATCATAGAATTATCCTCACTTCCCGACAGCATCCAATTCAGAACAAAGCTTCAGAACAAAGATTTAAGATTCCTTATATCTTCCCCCAAATCACCTAAACAATACCAAAATTCTATTTTCAAAGCCCTTTCTAGCACTCTTACTGGGAGGCCCCGTGGTTTTCCATGGCCAGGTATTTGGTCTCCCTCAATCTTATTACAGTGAGCGTAAATCCAAGTCATCCAACTACAGGTTTGTTCTGGATGGTCAGAGGGCATCAATATAGGCGATAATTTTACCCTCAGAAATAGAGAAATTTTACAAAATAATTTCTGAGACTATTTATTTGACTCGGTCAGTGGACATGCTGATTTTCAGAGTAAGCAGAGGAAACCAGTTTTGTTCTAAACCATATAGTGAGATTCTATAAGCAACAACAATGTTATATCTGGATTAAATTGTTATCTTAAAAAAAGCTTGTTCTTTCTGAATTTTTAGCTTGGAGCATGTCCCAATATTCATTAAAAGTCTGTAACTTTAATATTCAATTTTAATTTACTGAAAAGTCTGTAATGGAATATGTAGAAAATTTAAGATTTGTATTTTGACAAATGACTTTTAAATTTATTTTCCTTTCAGAAGACTGAGAGAATACTACTCTCCAGGAAACTCTGAAATATCAAACTTAGAATTAGAAGTATGGGGGGAAGTAAAAATATTTTAAATCTAATGAATTTGGGCTCTAGTTGAAAATACACTAACATTTACCTCAAAAATATTATTCCTAACTTTTTTGAGTTTTTGTATGCAAATTTATTTTCCACATCTGGAAAGTATATATATTTTATTTTTCTTCTAAAAAAACCTTTGTTCTTATAAACTATATCCTCAAACTCTAGTATCACTAGAAACTACCTGGCAAACTTTTTAACAATTGGTTTCAGAAAAATTGGAAAGCACTTTAGCCCAAGGTAAAATTGAATCTGAAACTCACATAATGCACCAGGATAAACTTCAAAAAGACCATATATTAAAGGTTAAAAATATATTAAAGTTTTGTATGAACTAGAAGAAGACATGGACAAATGCCTTTTCAATCTGTAATCAGAAAATGTTCTATCTCAATATCCAGTAGCAATTCAAGAAAAAAGAATAAATAATTGATTAATAATTTAAATGTATTCTGCACAGTAGAAACACTATAAACAAAATGAGAAATGTACATTAAAACTTGGAGAAAACTGATGCCACATGGAGGAAAGACCACCATAACTGATATGAAAAAGAGCTCTTAAAATTCCCAGATAAAAAGACCAAAACCCCAATAGATGTATGGGCAAATGATATGAACAGGTAGTTCATAGAAGAATTTAAAATGTCCCTTAAAGATAAGATAAAATGGCCAACCTCACTCAATAATAGAAATTCAAAATAAGACTGTAATGAGAGTATATCACTCACCTATCAGACTAGCAAAATCTAAAAGTTTGACAATAAAATCTATTAGGGAAAATATTAGGAATAGGAACTTTCATAAATTTTTGGTGGGAACGCAAATGGAAACAACCGTTAAGGTAACAGTTTGGCAATATATAGAAAAAATGTGGAATTAATAAGTGATTACAATAAGGCTGCAGGATAAAAGGTTAATATACAAAAGTCAATCACTTTCTTATATACCAACAATAAACAAGTTGGACTTGAAATTAAAAACACAAGATCACTTACATTAGGGCCCCAATGTAAAATACTTTAGTATAACTCTAACAAAATATGTATAAGATGTATATGAGGAAAACTTAGAACTCTGATGAATGAAATCAAAGGAGAATTAAATAAAAGGAGACATATTTCATGCTTATGGATAGGAAGACTCAATACTATCAAACAAAAGCCCAGCAAGCTATTTTGTAGATATCAACAAACTTATTCTAAAGTTTAAATGGAGAGGCAAAGACTCAAAACAGCCAACACAATATTGAAGGAGAACAAAAGTTGGAGGACTGACAGTACATGACATCAAGTTTACTATAAAGCTACAGTAATCAAGACAGCGTTGCACTGGTGAAAGAATAGACAAACGGATCAATAGAACAAATAGAGAACCCAGAAATAGACTGACATAAATACAGTCAGGTGATTGTTGACAAAGAAGCAAAGGGTTTCCAATGAATAAAAGATAATCTTTTCAACAAATAGTGCTAGAACAACTGGACATACACATGCCCCAAAAAACGAATCTAGACACAAACTTTACACCCTTACAAAAAATAACTCAAAAAGGATCACAGAGTTAAATGTAAAATGCAAAACTGTAAAACTCCTGAAAGATAACATAAGAGGAAATCTAGATGACCTTGGGTTTGGTAATGACTTTTTAGATACAATATCAAAAGCATGATCCACGAAGGAAATGATTAATAAGCTGGACTTTATAAAAATTAAGACCTTCTACTCTGTGAAATAAACTGTCAAGAGATTGAAAAGACAATCCACAGACTAAGAGAAAATATTTGCAAAAGACACATCTGATAAAAGATTATTATCCAAAATACATAAAGAACATTTAAAACTTAACAATAAGAGAACAAATAATCCAATTTTAAAATGGGCCAAAGACCTGAACAGACACCACCAAAGAAGCAAATGAGCATATGAAAAGATGCTTCACATCATATGTTATAAGGGAAATGTAAATAAAACGAGATATCACTACACACCTACTAGAATGATCAAAATCCAGAACACTGACAACACCAAAAGCTGGGAAGGATGAGGAGTAGCAGGAACTCTCATTCATTGCTGATGGGAATGCAAGATAATACAGTCACTTTGGAAGATAGTTTGGGAGTTTCTTACAAAGTAAACGTATTCATATGATCCAGCAATCTCACACATTGGTATTTCACTCAGAGGAGTTGAAAACTTATATCCACACAAAACTGTGCACACAAATGTTTTTAGCACCTTTATTTATAATTGCCAAAACTTGGAAGCAACCAAGATATTCTTCAGTATGTGAATGAATTAATAAACTGTGATACATCCAGACAGTGGAATATTATTCAACACTAAAAACTGAGATGTTAAGCCATGAAAAGACATGGAGGAAACTTAAATCTGTAATACTAAATGAAGGAAGCCAATCTGAAAAGGCTATATACTGTATGATTCCAATCAAATGACTTTCTGGAAAAGGCAAAACTATGGAGACAGCAAAAAGATCAATGGTTGACAGAGGCTGTTGGGTGGGGGATGAATAGTCAGGGCACAGATTATTAGGGCAGTGAAAACACTGTGTGTGATACTATAATGATGGACACATGTCCTTATACATTTGTCCAGACCCATAGAATGTACAATGGGTTAAGAATGAACCTTAACATAATCTATGGCCTTTAGGTGATAATAATGTGTCAGTGTAGGTTCGTAAATTATAACAAATGTACCACTCTGGTGGAGGATGTTGATAATGGCAGAGGCTATGCATGTGTAGGGGCAGGGAGTATATGGGAAATCTCTGTACCTTCTGCCCAACATTGGTGTGAGCCTAAAACTAGTTAAAAATTAAAGTCTATTAAAATAGTTATTTAAAAAATGCTTTTGACCTTTGATGCTTTTACCTCAAGGAATTTATTTCAAAGACAAACTGGGAAGAGTATGAAATGATTTATGAATATTATTTACTATAAAATTATTTTTAAAAGTAATTATGAGAAACAACCAAAATACCCATCAACAGGGGACCAGTTTTATAAACTGTGATACAGCCACACAATTGTATACTATGTAACCAAAACAAGAATCAAATTGATTCTTACATATGAATATGACAGTATCTCTAAGATATAGTATGTGGAGATAATAAAATAGAGAAAAATATATATATTATGCTTCCTCTTATGTGAATGTGTTTATATACTTTTATTTATTTAAAAAACAAAATTTTAAATTAAAATATGGTTATCAATTGTGATAGAAAGGGAACAGAAAAGAGGGGCTGGGGATGGAAGCAAGATTTTTCTGAATATACCTCATAAAACAGTTTTGATTTTGGAAGATGCAATTGCTATATATGTTGAAAATAAGATTAAAATTAATCACTAAGAGTTGAAAATGGGCAGAAATAAATGAACCTAACCATATACCACACTGGTGGCATAACCACAAGAGAAACTCATTTCAAGTGACTTCACAATATATTTTGACTTTAAATTCTTAGATGGATTACATTTTAAAGGAAAAAAAAGCAGAAAATATATTTAAACTTGATGTAATAATCTTAATGCTGGTAGAACTGTACAGTTAAAAATGGTTAAGATGATAAATTTTATATTTGTGCATTTTACCACAATAAAAAAATTAGAAAAAAAGGTTAAAAAAAACTGATGTGAAATACGATTTTCAGCAAAGGAGGAGAGAGATTCAAGTATAAAATACATTGAATAAATTTCTTGTAATTTTACAATTAAACTGGTAATATATATATTTAAATGTGATGTTTATTTTTCTTTTAAAAATAAACCTTTTCCAGCTGTTTGTCCTGAAAAGTCTTGGGAGCATGGCATCCCAATCAAACGAGAACTTCAAGTGTCAAACTGCTGTATCTAAATACTATTTCCAGTAAAAGAACCAAAGATTTTTGGAAGAATGGCCGAATCCAGATTTGAGACCTGAAATATTCAAGATTAATCTGGAATATATTATTGTTCCAGAAAGCAAAGAATCCATCAAAGACTAATGGAGTCTTACCAAAAGAATCCAGAATTCAGTCAAAAAGTGTTCTCAATGTCTAAAGATGAGACATTACAAAAAGTATTCACTATAATCCACTGAAGCACATTTAACAGATTTTTTAAAAGCATGACTTTATGCATATATGTTTCTATTAACAAAAAGTTCAAATCTAATCTATGGTATTTGGAAAGAGGGTTGATAGGAAGACTGACGACACATAACAAACAAATGTAACTTATGGCCTTTGTTTGGATCTTAATTTTAACAAACCAGTAAAAAAAAAAAAAAAAAGGCTATTTTTCAGTCTAAGGAAAATTTTTACATAGATGGGCTATGAAATGAATTATTAATTTTGTTAGCTATAATAACATCATGGATTCTATAAGAAGACAACCATTTTGGGGGGAATTAATATTGATGTATGTCATGATAAAATGACCTAATTCCTGGTATTTATTTTTAAATGCTTTTGCTTTTAAAAACATGTGTTTAAAATATTTCCAGTGATCACAAAGAGATATAACTAAATCTAGAGTGGCAAAATATTGCTCATTCTGAATCTTAGAGGCATATATGAGGATTCATTATATTTTCTCTAATTTAATATATGTTTGAAATGTTCTTAAGAAAAGAAAAACTTTAAAATTTAAATGAAGATACCATGAGAGATTCACTGATAAGCTTAGCCAAAGGAACAAAAGAAGGAGAAAATGGGAGAGAGGGAGGGAAGGAAGGAGGGAGAAAGGAGTTGCCTACAGGGAGTTTGAGATTCTAGTGCAATAGGTCAGAAGTCAGGCAGGAGTTTTAATTACACTCCCAGGTGCTTCTAATGCAGGTGATCCTTGGACATCATATTTTGAGAAACACTAACCTAGATTTGAGCTTAAAGTGGACTGAATTGTCAGTGGTGGTGCAATAGGAAGAGGGCAGTCTTGAGTCAAGAGGCTGCAGCTCAAATCTAACCTCAGTCACTTACTGGCTTTAAACGTTGGCCATGGTATTTTACCTTTATCCCTAAAATGGAGATAACAATGCATACCCTGCCAGATTACTGTGAGGAATAAATGAGATAAATGTATAGAGCTTCTAAAACCTAGAAAAGTTATCCAAAAAAAAAAAAGAGAGTTGATGAAATCCTTTAGAATCTTCACTTATGGGTATAAGCATACACCAATACGTTCACAGGCCCAGGTCCAAAATTAAATCAATTTGTAAACTGAAGGATAATGGTGACCAAACAGAGAAACTCTTTATTCAGAGATATACATAAACAAAACAAACTAGGGAAACATAAACATCTCTCTATTCTTGTCAAATTCCAAAGTAGAGCTTTTGTTCTGATTGTTGTTTTATTTTGGTTTACATTCTTTAAGTTAAGCTTAGAATTCCATCTGACCAAATAAATTACAATAGCAGAGACTTTCCCTTGCAAACCTTATCACTACACTAATGTTCAGTAGGTTTGTATAAAACAAAGCCATACCTAGTGCAGTATGATAACCCGTATGTGCATCATCTACTTGATGTACTGTAAGTGGTCATTAGTTTAATTCACCAGATCAAATATTAGCCTGATGTCCCTTCCCAGACAAACATGGAACTCAGAATGGAATCTTGGGAGCCATTAGTGAAGCCAGAATGGCCCAAATTCTGCAGAGTATGGAGATAAAGATGATCCAAATGCAATGTCCAGGGGATAATACAAAGCCAAAGAAGGAGGCCACAAAACTGGGTCATCCATCTCAAGAGGTTAGGCAAAGCAACAGAATCTAGGCAAGAAAGAACAAAAGGCAAAACCAGGAACACAAAGCAGAACAACAGGTTTAAAATGAAAAGAGAGCAGCAGAGTCTGGAGTTGCATGCATGAACGGGGCCTGCGATGCTGATCATGGCTGGGGAGGACTCCTTCAAGGGCGTAGCCAAACTGGCTCAGAAAACGCAAGAAATAGAAAAATGTATTTTTACTTTAACAGGATATTCAGTATTCAAATTAACAAGTCCTTTATCCAAGATCAGAAGTAAGTCTGTATCTGAACATTTAGTTTGGTTTTGTTGTTGTTATATTTTAATGAGTTCCTACTAGTTCCACTGTAAAGTTATAGTGACTGAGGCGACATAAACTAGTCTAAGGACAACCCTCACCCGAGGGAAACTGCAGTCTCATCCAGAAGATGATCAATTAATAAAACCAACAATGATGGCGTGCATATAAGGTGAGTGTGAAGCGAGCACACCACAAAGGTCAGGTGTGAGAAGGGTCATTAGTATTTCACTTTTTCTCAATAACATGCATCTACTCTGAGCCCACACCTGCCTGCATGGTAGGAAATGAAAATACCAGCAATATGGGGAGGAACCACCCCTTCTCACAATCACACAAAAACTGAGAGTCTTCTGCAACCCAAGATATTCAAGAAAGGGTCCTTAGATCTTCAGCCCACACTGGTCACC
The DNA here is from genome assembly GCF_009834535.1 of Camelus ferus. Lineage (NCBI taxonomy): Eukaryota > Metazoa > Chordata > Mammalia > Artiodactyla > Camelidae > Camelus > Camelus ferus. Next base: position 54,741,687 of record NC_045697.1, on the reverse strand, counting down.
ACTGATATGTACACTGAACAATCCTGAAAGAGGCCTCATTCATGTGCCACCACTGGTCCTGGGTGAAACTTGGACAAGGAGATTGTTCAGCTTCCCTGGGTGTAGAGCATTAACATTCACTACGGAGGTCCAGCCTCTGCCCCAGGGAGCCCCAGGGGAGAAAAGACTAGTCCTCACTATTGATGGAACCTGGAAGATTCCTTCTAAGTCTTGCCTAAAACTCTCAAAGCCTCTCTCCTCTCCAACATCACCCACTTCTGTCTCTCCTGATGTTTGGACCCAGTTCTCCTTTGACCCAGTCCTCTCAGAGGCTCCATGCTTTTGAAAACCTGAGTGAAGGAATGGGGGGGACATGACAAGTTTTTCTTCCAAAGCTGAAACACTAATGCTGTTAGCAGAATCCTAAGTCAAAGAATTTAAAGGCCTTCCTACATCCTTGGGATAAAGAAGGCACAGTATCTATAGCAGCAAGATGAAGCCCAAAGCAGTACGTTGATGCACACAATTCCCTTAACGACACAGCACCAAATGCATCTGAGAAGGCAGCGCGATTTAAGTGGTAAGAACACCATCAAGTGCAGAGTTATTACACACAGATTTGAATCCCAGATCTATCAGATGCCAATTTTGACCTAGAGCAAACCACTCTTTCTTTCTTACCCTTGGACTTCACTGTGAAGTGGGAATAACGATACTTGTTTTCACCAAACCATGAAGTAGTTTTGAGGATCCAATCAGGGAAGGCATGTGAAGATAGTTTTTCAACTGGAAAGCATTTAAACAAATGTGGAGGTTTGGATACCCTAGAAATAAAAAGAAGTAAGAAATCAATGTGTACTAGACTTGCTGCAGAAAATTTCATGGAGGAAATGGATCTGAGTTCCATGGTATGGGGGTGATGATAGAATTTAGACAGAAAGTAAAGGGAATATTTGGGGAAGAAATTGAAAGGCAAGATTGACCAGAACCTGACTCAAGGGCTAGCCTGTCGCCAACCTACAATGGGCCTTTGTACCTACCACCACTGAGTGACTTAGACAGAAAGGTGTCTGTCTGCAGAAGGATAAGGTTTTTGAGCCATCAGCCTCCAGGGAATGGGGGATCTGGGCAGCTCAGTGTAGCACCCACCTCAGGCACACATCTAGTGGGAAATATCTTTGGACCTAGAACTCTGGTATCCTGAACCCCAAGAAATGTTCTGTTTTCAGGTGTGTGTGCTTGCACGCATGTGCATGTTTTCAGGCACTGACTCAATAGCTATAATCAGTAACCAAGAACACTTTTTTCTCTACTAGAAAAAGAACGAAAAAAAAGTCCTGTTGCCAAAACAATTAAAAAAAAGCAGTCCTTTAACTTCTGTGACCTATATATTCTTTATCAATAATATAAAAAAGTAATAGAAATAATATCAACAATATAAAAACAGAAGAAAACAATTTTGACAGTATTAGTACAAGAGTAAGTGAAGAGGGGAACTGTGTGATTTCTTTCCTTCCCCCGGGATTTTCATAAATCCAGAGAGGCAAGGGCTGGCATCAGCTTGCTGTTTGATTGCCACAGGAGAGTAAGAGGCAGGAAAGGTTTTTGCTGTTGCTTTTACAGCCTGTTCCGACTCAGTATTTATTTGTTGACATGAAAGCATCAACAGCTTATGCATCAACTTAAGGCTACTGTTTGTTCAATTTTAATCAAAATACTTGTCATCCAGCAGTATGACTCTCTTTGCCAAGACAGATACAGCCCAGAAATCAGCTTTCATCAGGAAAATGCTATTCAAGTCTTCTTCATGTTGGCTTATCTGTTAGGCATCTGTCATGATGTGTCCCTCACATGTCCCTCTGTCTTATAAAACTAGAATGATGTCTGGTGGTCACATAAGCAATGTGTGTGTTGGGATGAGGAGAGGAATACATCACTGGGTAAAATCCTCACTATAATTTCAGAGAAGAAACTACTGGCATATTTGTATTTTCTCAGTGAGGCTGCCTTATTTGAGATGGTTTAATAGGTAAAAAGTAAGCCAGTAGTGTAAGTGTAAGGAGAAAGCTCTGAATTATGGGGATAGAATGTTGGAACATTCTCACCAATTAGCTAAAATATCTCACAGATATTACCTACCATTGTTTTCCACTATATAAAATACCTGTGGTCTTATTTTAGTCTCTGACATACATCAAAATTACTACACATTAAACGTTGCACTACTGTATCATTGTAAGCCTCAGTTCAGAAAAGTTCCCACGTTTGCTACCTATTAGTTCCTCTTACAAATGATCTTTCTTGAATCTGGGGCAGAAAAAAGGAGTTCAAATAAATAAGCAAAGGGAACAAAATAGTGTGTTGACATTTTTCAGGACCTTTTTCATTCTGAAGATATTTTTAGCTTAGCAGTTTGACAACCCACATCTATACACACCTTCGCATATACATGTAACTATATTTAGATGTAAATGCAACTTGCATCTCCTCCCTTTTGACTTAATAGCAGAGCAAGCCTGCTCCATAGAGTAAGGAAATCAGCATGTAACTTAAGTTCTCTTGAGATTCTTACAATAGGAAATCAAGAAGAAAAGGCATCAATAAATGATTTGGGGATAACATCAGTACTTCAACTCAGAAGCTGCTCTAGAAAGTTTATCGTTGATTGTCTCTTACAAGTCATCATTTTACAGATGAGGAAATGAGACCAAATGAAATACAGTGTCTCGTCTTGGGCCATTTACCTATTTAATTGCTACATCAGAACAAGAACCCAAGTTTTCTGACTCCCTATCACACTCAAACCATCCACCCATGGAATAGGCAGGCAATGGTCGTAACCCACTGGCTCCAATCCAGAATAGAAGCTATTTACCCTTTCAGTCCCTCCTGATGGGAAAGTTCTCGCTAACTGAGTCCCTCAATTGAATAAGACTGAGTACTTAGGTGGATTAGAGAGCACTAGGTCTAGAAAGTGATATATTTTACATAGATTCAGAAAGCAACATACCTATAAATGATGTTTCCTACCTCTAATAACAATACTGCTGTCACAACATACATCAAAATATATTTAGATATTTTAAGGTACATGATATTTAAAGATTACCTCATTACAAGAAAATTAATAGTAAAATATAATCTGTGCATAGTGCTTCACAATTTACAAGTTATTTTATATACATTGTCTATGAAGACATTCAGTGTGGAATTTAACTCCAACTCATCCTTTAGGTAGTAGTTTAGAAGCTGCTTCATCCAGGAAGCCCTCCCTAACCTCTATAGGTGAAATTAGGCAGCTCTGCCATGTGTCCCTCTAGCAGTTAGCTTCCTTGTCTGACTATGTCATCTCCACCTGAGTTCTCTGGGACAGGCACCATTTCTGCATCACTCCCCAGTGTATGCTCAAATCCTAGGGGCATGTCTGGCACTTATTATATACTCAATAATGATTTGTTCATAAATAAATAAATGAACAAAAGAAATATTCTGACAACTTAGAAGTGAAGGGAAAAACGACGTTTTAAATGCCAAGGGTTTTCTAGAGAAGACAGCTATACAGGCTGAGGGTCAGGTCCTCTATGTGGCTCTTTCTTTCCTCCATTTCTGCACCAACACATTTTCTAAAACCTTCATACATTATCATAATGGCTTTAGTGGCAGTAGTTCTAACAGGGCAATGAGGACAGAGCAGGAATTTTTTTCACATCTGGTCCACCTTCAAAATGTTTTTAAGTCAGATACAGCGTGAAAGCTTCCTTTCTTGCTAATGGCACTGTTGCTATTCAACAGGAACAGTTTGCTTTGGGTGCCTTTTGTACCACAGCCGTATACGTTAGCTCCCCTTATCAAACACACAGAAGACACTGGGAGAAAGATGGTGGAGATGATCTCCTTCCTACGACTTTGTAAACTCCCATAAGGGCTTAAGGTCTGGGAAGTGACAGATAGGGGATTTTATCTTTCACAAAATAATCACAAATGTAGTTAAACCAACTACACTCTGGAGGCCCATACTGATTTACTAATGGGAAGTAAAAGCCACATGTCCCTGGTCAGGACGTGGCTTTTTCAGTCCCAGGATAGCTGATCAATAAAATAATTTTGGCACCACTTAGGCTGGAATAAAATGGCTAACAGAAATGTGGATGATAACTAACATCCAAATTTCTACATCAAATAAATGATACTATTTCTCCCGCTTCTTTCCCTCTTTCACTCCATCCCTCTCCATTTTTAAGCCCTCCTTAGGAATCGTTTGTCATCCCTGCAAAACCCAAATGGCTGACTTTAAAAATACATGTTTAGAAAATACTCGTACTATGCTCTGCCTCTTAGACTCCCTTGAAATAAAGCAGCCATAATCTCAGTGACAGTTGCCGCCATTAACGCTGATCATAAAAGCTGGTAAAGAGGGAGAGATGCTGATTTACCATTCATTGCTATGCTCGTATATCCTGTTTCTAATAAAAATCAGGAAAATTATTACTTTCTGAAAGCTTAGTGCTTCAACATGTTTATTTCGAACCTCTTCTACAGTTAAGACTTCCATGTTCCCCGTGCTATTTTTTTCTTCCTGAGGAGCTGCCAGTGTAAACGTGCCACACTTGAGCTCCATAGCATGCTGAGCTGGAAGAGCACATGTCCCACGTCGATAGTGGAAAACGTTGTGTTTAGGGAGCAGCGAAGCAAGCTACAACTCAGACTAAGACATAAATGCTGCTTGAGACTCCAGTTCCATTTATGGATGCAATATAATTTGAAAAGCTTAGATAGCTTTCCCGTAAGAATTTTTACTCCCAAGATTTAGTTTAAAATAGTGGTACCACAATGTTTGATGTGAATAATACCTTATTTTTAATTTCTTCTTTAAGTTTTAGCTAACACATTAATATAAATGAAGTCAAGCAGCACTAAAAGTATACAGCAATAAGGTGTACCAAATGCTAAAGTCATTGGCATATATATCGGAATAAGTTGTAGGACTCTAAGAATATATGGCATTAGTTTGGTTTAGCTTGATAATTTATATGTTACTTCCACTTAACTCAAAATTATATTGTAGAAACACTAATAAGAGTTTTTAAATGAGCTTTTGACCTAGCCACATTACCAACTGTAAAATTGTATCCCCTCCAAAAAACAGAGAGTTGTTCAATATAAAGTGATCACCAGGTCACCCCCAACACACATACACACACACTGAATCAAGCATACTTACATTTAAAAGAAAAAAAAAGGCAGAGGTCCAAAGTAGGACATTGAGTCATACTAATTCATACCCTCCCAAAACACAAAGTCATAATGTCAACTCCATAATTTATTTATTTAATTTATTTTTTCCTTTAACAAATGTGTACTGAGTACTTACTAGGTAGAAGTCACTTTGCTAGATGTTAGAGATACGATGGAGAACAAAACTGGTACAATGCATTTTATTTTCTAAGACTAGAAATTCAAGTGAGAAAGTAAAAAAAAGCACAGTTATTTGAGATTGCTTTAAGTGTCAGAAAGAAAAGAATAGTATTATCAGATAGAGCACATCGTTACATTCAGAGGTACACAGTCTCTCATTACATAAATACTGCTTGTGCCAACTATCTCCCCAGTAGACTCACCATCACTGTTCCTTCCTAGGATTTGGAAAGAGAAATTAAAGAGTTATGGAAGAAGACTTGGAAGCCAAGATTGGAAGCTTTTTGTGGGAAATTGGAGTGAGTCTTGAGATGTGTCAAGCACATAGAAGATAACTGGATGGATGGATGGATGGACAGATGGAAAGATGGAGAAGAAACTCAGAAAAGTGAAGAAAGGGTACTCAATTTCAACAGAAACAACAAATATTTAATGAGTCCCCACGATGATACAGTACAGATTTAGAGCTCAAGGACACATAGTAATATTGGTAATGGTTAACATTTATTGAGCACTTCCTAAGTGCCAAGCACTACCTAAGTGCCAAGCACTACGATCAGAACTCTTACATACATTACATTATTTAATGTTTACTACAAACTAACAACGTAGTTATTATTATAATTCTCATTTTGCAGATGAGGAATTACAAAGATTTTTAAAATTTCCTTGCTCAAGGTCACACAGTTAAAGAAAAGTTCTAGGATTAGTGTCCGGGCATTCCTACTCCATTCTCCTACACTCTACCTGGATAGATTGTCATCATTTAGGTAGATCAGCTCATAATATATTGAGGAGGAGGGTTCTAGATAAATATGTTGGTAAAATATAAGACAAACACCATAAGAGACTATAAATGAAGTGTATGTTGTCTCAAAGAAGTAAGTATCACCTCCAGTAAAAATCTGTAGCCAGAAGACTCAATGACCAAACTCAGCAACATGTTCCAGATCCTGCAAAGCATTTCTTTGCAATAATTTACTCTGCTAATTCTATTACTATCTCAACTAAGATAATTTATTTCTCTTTCTTCTTCATTTAAAATTCAGAGTTAATCCTTCCTGTCTCTGTTCCTGGAGTACTTTGCATAAATTTTTAATTATTATCGTTTATTTAGAGATCTACTTCCCCCAATGGAAAAATTTCCCTGCAGGTAAGGACTCTCCATAGTTGGTCCCTAACCTTATTGCCTAGAATTGGTGTATAGCAAATAGACAATAAATGTCCATTCAATAAATTGTTAGGTACCTTAATGGCCACACAGATGTAACACAGTAGTATGCCCTCAATTTAAATGCAATAATTATAACTTAGCTCTAGATTAAATGACTTCTTAATGCATGAAGACTTTTGAGATGACAGGCATTCAGGCACCGTTTTACTACAGTTTCAAATGGATGACTTCTGTACTATAATAATTGAAGAGACTGCTAGATCAGTTAAAACCACTAATATTTTCTCAAGCACTATGCATCTCTGTACAAGGAGTCAGACTAAAAACAGCAAATACATGCCACAGTGTGCCACCCACTCCTCTTCCACCCTGCAGAAGACTCTGCTGATGGATCCTAACATTCATCTCTTCTGAGCACGGGCTGAGCCCTAGCATCCTCTGAGCATGACATTCTAGCAGTTACTGCCAACTGATGGGCACTTTGTAATCACCTAACACTCACTTGTCATGCTTGAACTGGGTCAAGTCACATAATTTTCCCATCTGTAACATTTTACTAGTTAGCACTTCTTGCAGTGAGGAAAGCAAGCACATGGGCATCTCAGGGAAATATCAGATAATCAAGGTTCCAGATTCTATTTGAGCCAGCTGGGTCCCAAGGGCTAGTCTATAGACCACTGTTGATCTGCAATTGATTTTTCACTACTTCATGGGGGGAAAAAAGAAGAGAAGAGAAAAAATAGTCCACATGCGCATCTGACTGGTTGCATTAGAATCACCTAGGGAGCTTTTTAAATATATAGATCACCCGTCCTGAATCGACATCTCTAGGGATTAAGTCTAGAAACTGTGAATACATGTATAAGAGGCAGTCAGGTTTAGGTACTGCTGAATGTTTGTGTCTGTAGGTATATTTTCAGCTGCATATTTTTGAAACAATATTTTTTTTCTAAAACTATGTCATTTTTATCATTCTTAAGTTTTACATTTTTCATTTGTGAAATATTGGAAATAGTAAATGATAGTAGTGAGGGAATTTTGTGTTACTTTTTTAGCGCCATTCCACGCAAAATAGAGCTGGAACTCTTTCTGAAATTTAGCCAATCTTTTAAACCTAACACTCTGAAAGCCATGGGCCTAGTGGTATCCACCTCTCAGACTAGACAAGTGTGCTCATTCAGGATGACATGGTGGGTGAAACAAGCCTGCCAGAAATCTATTTTTATTCAAAGCTGAAGAACCTCCTGGAAGACAACTCAACCCAAAAGGAAAAAAAAGTGTCAAGAGGACAAGCTGGGCTAAGCAGCAAATCCCTCCAGCAGATGGTGGGCAATGCTTCCGGTGTTTGCCATACGCCTGGCCCTGGCACATCCCCAGGCATGGTCTTTAAGTCTGAGTGCTGTGCAGTGCGGTTATGAGAGGAAAGGAAAAGAAAAGGGGGCAGGTTATAACTTAAGAAACAAGAGCCAAACGCTTCATTCCGACCTGTGTAAGTTATCGAGGTTTGGAAACACCCTGAAGAGCATAGCGCGTAGAGGGGGCAGAGGCATTCCCCCAGCTGTCCCTGTGCCACTGGGTAGCTTGGGGACCTCAGAGCCTTCAGCAGACCTGTGGCAGTGGCTGCTTGATGGGAGACAAAGAAGGAGCTGCCATGAGAGAGAAGTAACCGCAGTGTTTGGCCAAAGAGGGCAGCAGAGCCCAGAGTGGAGATTAGCAGTGTCCAGCAGCAGCAATGGCCCCCAGCAGGCAGTGTGGCACCCAGCAGCCACGTCCATGGTGGAGCAGTGCTCAGGGCAGGCCATGTGGTTCTCTGTGAGGATTTATAACAAACCTCCCAGAAACACTTGTGGCAAAAAGGGAGAATACTTTATAGGGAGCTCAGGACCAGCATTCATAGGCTCTGACAAGATAATCTGTCAGTCACCCTATTTCAAAGCCCAGTGTAGCCTGGATGACCCATTTCACATCCCAGTGTAGTTTAGTCCACCAAGCAGCCTCTGTGAAATGAGAATGAAGACACCATAGCAAATCCCACAGGGGCATTCCCCTACAGCACTCCAGGTTCTGAATTTCTCTTCTGGTCACATACACACAAGGTCAAACTAGTCCAGGGAAATGAGAAATGACCCTAGCATAAACACATCAAAATTAATTCAAGCTAAGACCCAAATGACCCCAGGGAAAATCTTTTTCACAACTACTAAATTTTTGTACAAGAAATAAATAGGGGTGGCTGCCCATCCCACAGTAATTCTCTATCCAGCATCTGTGTATTACCCCTATTAATCTACCAGAAAGAAACCTCACTCCCTTGGTCAAAGCAATGGGCTGATCCAACCTCCTGCCCTGGCTATAGCAGCTGACACAAGAATCAAATTAGCATCCTTTCTTTGTTATTTTTCCAAGAGAAGCTAAGAGAGATTACTCTGTTTCTATTGTTCTGATTTTTTCTGATTGAGCACCTATGCTGCCAGAAAAAGTTCATCTGCAGTAGCAACAAATGAGGACAACACAGAAAGTAGCAGAGAGGAGAAAGGGTGAGGGAAGTGTACAATGGTGTTCAAGACCCTAGCTTCCATCTCTGAGGTCCTTTGAATTACTGTGGTTCTTATAGCAATTCATTTGACTGCATGAATTGCTCTCAATGCCTGAATAAATTTCCTAGTTTGAGTTAGCTTTCTGTCACTTGCCACCAAAAGAATCCAGTATTAATTAAGATCTTTTCAGCTGCAAGTAAGAAAGATTCATTAATAATATCCTAAAAGTTAAGAATATTGATTGTTAACAAATCTAGAAGTGGTCTTATTTTCAAAAATGTCATCAGCAAGGACCAAGTTTCTTTTTCTTCTCCTACTCTGTCCTTCTCAGAGTCTAAAATTTTGCCTCAGGCTTGTAGCCTCATGGTCACAGATGGCTGCCACACCACTAGGCATCATAACCTCATATCACAGCATCCAAAGCAGGAAAAGAGAGCAGGGTACAAATGAGCTCTGTTACTTGAGAAGGAAAATATTTACCTCAGCAAATTTTCTCTTACATCTCATTGGCTAGAAATGTAAGAATGATGATGGGCTTCTACCTCACAATTTATACCCATGACCAGCATCCTGTTAGCAAGGAAAAAATGGAAATTAACACTGGAGTGAGCAACCAGTAATGTCTATCACAAATCTACAGGGATTTAAGGTTCATGGAGTATAACTGTGGTCATATTTCAATCTGGATTCTTAAATGATGATAATGATGGTGGTGGTGATGATGATGATGATAATTAATATTTCTAACTCTGGACCAGGCCCTATACTAAGAAATTTACTTAGTTCTTCACAAATCCAATGAGGTAGATATTATTATTGCTACCAGCATATTAGACATGAGGAAAGAGGCATCCAGGAACTAAGTAACTCATGTGAAGCTGTGTGGCTAGAAAGTATGGTGTCAAGATTTGAATTCAAGAAGTTGAACCCTGAGGATGAAGATCTGTTACACTATATTGCACCAGACTGTCTCTCTCCAAAATCAAATGAGATAACAGTAGTGAGAAAATATGCAGTTTTGTGCACATGAAAAATATGGTGGTTAAAGTGTTATTTCTTCCTTGGCTGACCTTGAAATTATACATGCTGTATTTCCAAAAAGAACACATTAATTCCAAAATGTAGATCATTCCCACTAACCTCCTTTCTGGTCCTTTCTATGCACACAAATGACAGGGTATAGAATTAGAAAATTCTTTATACAAGGAAATACGGAACAATTCAATTAATAATTTCAATTTCATTTGGTGTTAAAGGTGTTTTAAAAATAGATATCTTTATCTCAATGAAAGGAAGACCATTAAATGAAAAGAAGTCCCTCTGAAGATTGAGAACTCAATGGCACTAAATTAGTCAATGGAGTTAAAATTACAAAGACGTAAATCCCAGGGAAGATTTTATAGTGTCTTTTATCCAGTGACTTTGGATAGCAGGCCTTGGGAGAAAGACAAAATTCATCCTAAAGAAGCATGAGAAGCTAAAACTTAAAAAAAAAAAAAAGTACTCTTACAACTGTAAAAAAGACAGATGACATTGAACAGTGTAATATCATTTTCCAAGCAAAGTGCATTAAAAACAGAGGGAAACAAAGTAAATTTAGATTAAGCCAATCTAAAAGTTAAGTCAACTGGATTTATTAGAATTTAGGAACCTAACTTTCTGTTCTTATTCTTAATGATTACAACTATTAGTCATGCAGGCAAACTTTTTAAAAAAAAAAAAACGAGCATAATTCCTGTCTCAACAGTTTCCCTTTAATTAACTCTCTGGTCTAATGTCAGCCAATTGTTTTCAAACGGTGATTAACTTTAGCTCCACAGTGTGAACAGTGACCAAGCTGTGTCTCTATAGCAGCTGCCATTTCATACCTGAAGAGGCAAAGGAGATGACTGCCTGCTGGATTGGGATAATAACTGAGGACCATTAAAATGAAAATGCCCTTGACATCTTCAATAGACAATGTTAATAACTTCTACCCAGCCACATAGATGACTTGTTTCCCTCCATCTCTAATAGAAAATAAGAGAAAAGGATTATCAATATAATCCCATAAATTAAATTAAATTAAATTAATTGGAAGCCTAATGCTAAACAACCAAGTTTCCTCAAGCCACTCTTACTTTATACAAGTAATTCAGCTCAGTTCAGTTATTAGCGAGTTCAATAGAGAAAAGAAGTTTGCTTGAATACAAATTTATTCATTCATATTAAGCACCTTCATTCATCCAAGCATTGAACTAGGACCAAGGATAGAAATGAGGTAATCCTAGACCTTGACATCAAATTAGCCATAAAAGCCACCATAGCTCAAGAAACCAGAAATTTATCCATCCCTTAAAACTGATAAAATAAAATTTCCCCTGAGTTCAAGAATTTGTGCATTCCATTGACGATGCATATGATCTTAGTTTTTTTGGGGGGGGTATAAATATGATGTCTTCATACACCCATAAGATTTCAAAAAATTTTCAAATCACTGAAATCATCCCCCTAACATTTTCAGCAAAAAACTCCAAAACAAGGTATCTTTACTGATTCTTCTAGTACCTTGGTTCTACTCAACACTAAAAGACGTAGATGTTTAATTAGCCCACCAACCAATCACCTGAATGTCAATGTGACAAACTACCTATTTTCTAGTATTTTCTATATATCTAGAAGTAGCCAAATGCTTGGCATCCAATTACCAAAGTATCTGAATGACTGATCTACTCCTAATTGTCATCCCAAAATTTTAGTTTAAAGTAAAAACTGAATACTGAATATCAATTTTTTATTTTAATGCAAATTCCTTAAGATTTAACTTGATCTTCATCTTTCTTCTTGTTCTGTTGTGATGCAAAGAGAATAATGCTTACAATTTTCTATGTCCTTGTCTTGAGAGAAAATAGCAGTTCTATTGATTACCACTGGTAATGTTTTGAAATTTATGATAGATGATAACTCTACTATTACTGAGATCAATTAATATATTTACATTTTCAACAATTATTCAGCAGCTATATGGACCAGATACTATGTTACACACTGGAGATGCAAGGGTGAGACACAGTCCTATTCTTTTGAAACTTCAAGTCTTGTGGGAGAGACAGAAACATAATCATATAGATATATGTAGAACAGCGACAAATGATTTTACATAAGTTTACAGCATTATAAAAGCCTCAACTAACAGAATATGAATTTTTGAAGGAAATGAGAGACTTCCTTAGGCAAATGATTTTCAAGCTGAGAAAGAAAGAATTGGTAGAAGAGAAAAACAGTGTCCTAATCAGAAGTAAGAGTATAAGCAAAGGCCCTGTGGCAAGAGAAAGCATGGTTATAAGGCAGTAGTTCTCACAGTGTGGTCAGAAACCTCTGTGAAAATAGTCAAAAGTATTTTCATAATTATATGTTACTTGCATTTTCCACTATAATTCTCTCATGGATGTGCTGTGAAATTTTCCAGTGGCAACATGTGATACTGCAACAGATTAAATGCAGGAGCAGATAAGAATCCTTCAGTCTTTCATTAAGCCAGATATTATGGAAACTTGCAGAACTGTAAAATGAAGCCAGTCGTCTTACAAGTTTTTTTTTTTATTTGAAAAAATGTAGTTAATTTTTATTAAAAAATAATTAACAAGAAAAGCCCGTTAATGTTATTTCTAATGGATTAAGAAATGCTCACTTTGAAATGTTTTTTAGTTTTCATTTCTAATTATGGTAAACATCAATAAATATAGCACACACACAAAAAAGCTCACTGTCATCCTCAATAAATTTTAAGATAATCAAGGGATGGGGTGCTGAGACCAAAAATGTTTGAAACCTGCTGATATGAAGAAATCAAAAAAGGAGAGTGTGGCTGAAGCAGAGAGAGTGAGAAGACCCCTTATCAGAGTACTGCTTCCTTTTTCTGACCCCCTCCTTAACAATATCCCACTTATTACCTTTCAGTGTAGGAAAAATAACTCAGCCTGTCTGTCACAAATGCATAGATATGCATGTACACTTGTGCACATGTATGTGTGTGTGCATGCTTATGTGTGAAGTAGAGAAGACAAACAGTAGTTCCTTGGTTCCTGGAATCAGGCCACATACTTTGCGGAGCCCTGTGCAAACTGAAAATGTGGAGCTCCTTATTCAAAACACAGGAAGGAAGTGCTGTTAAAGGCACTAAAATATATTTTTCCCTTTCTTCAATGATCTCTCTCTTTCTCACACATACATATCTAATGTTTCTTATTTGCTATGTAATATCATTCTTTAAAAGAAAAATAAATTTTAAATTATTGAAATGAATTTTACTGTGCTTTTTTTATATTGTGCAATGCCTGTTTAAAATGCAAATAGAATATGCGGAGTCACCAAAGTGACACAATGTACTTCACAGCTCATGCGTGTGTCAGTATTCCATTCCACCAGAATAGCAGAAATGCTGCCACTGTTTTTATTTCAATTCTTGATACACACATTCTACCGACACTCTTACTTTTAGATTTTTGATGAGTAAGGAAGGACTGAAAGTGAAAGACACTGTACAGTAACCCTCTTTCCCTTTTCTTCTGTGGCATCATTTTGAGCACAGGTAGTTGGCTAATACAGGGAAATACCATGAATAAGAACAAATACCATCAGTAAGAACATGTTTGGTCATCTGTGTGTCTTAAAACTCCATTGGCTTTTTTCTGTGTTTGAAACAAGTTCTGCTTCAAATGGAAAGCATGGTATCCTCACTTAGCGTGGTAGGCTATATACTGACCCTCTACTCAAAACTGTCCACTTCCTAGTCACCAAAACCTGTGGATATGTTACCTTATGTCAAAAAGGGAAATTTGTCAATGTGATTTAGTTAAGAATCTTGCGATGGAGAGATTATCCTGGGTTATCCAGTTAAGCCCAAAGAAATCCTTATAAAAGGGAGAATTGGAGATTCAGAGAAAGAGATGTGACAATGCAAGCAGAGGAAGAAATTGGGAAATGCTGCATTGCTGGCTTTAAAGAGAGCAGAGGATGCAGCCATGAGGCAAAGAATGCGGCGACCTCAAGAAGTTAGAAAAGGCAAGTAAGAAGATTCTCCCCTACAATTCCAGAAAGAAAAAAAAAAAGCAGTCTTTGATTTTAGCCTCATAAGACACATTTCAGACTTCTGATTTTCAGATCTGTAAGAAAATTTGTACTATTCAAGCCACTAATCTTGCAGTAATTTGTTGTAGCAGCAGTAGAAAATTAACACACCATATTGCAGAGGTACTCACTTTGAGCCTTGCAAAATCCCACACATAGTGGGTCCACCAGAATTCTATGCTCACAGAAGCAATATATAAATGGGGCCATGAGGAATGGCAGACAGGCATACTGTGTGTATTTCCTCTACTCAGGCACATATACCCCCATGTCCCATTGGACTTTGTCTACAATAATACAAGTTCAGAGATAAGATTAAGAATTTCAAGACAGTGACAAGAAGAAATTAAACCAAGCATACGACCCTTTGAGCACAAGACCCTGTACAAATGCACAGGTTGCTCGCCTGCCAGTGTTGCTTAGAAGGAATGATCTCCAGAAGTAAAGCCAGTTGGTGGTAGTTGAGAAAAATATAGTACTAATTGCAGTACTTGCCAGTACTCAAATCTGTTTTTTTTTAATTCAAAGTTTAGATTCTTTTTGGAATAAAACAGAAGCTTCTCTATTTAGAAGGTTATTTTTGAGTTGTAAAAATTCCCTCTTGGGCTTTCTCTGTTTTATCATGTTTTTCTCCTGTATTCTCTCATTCAATCTTCACTGCCAGAATGAGACAGACAAAGCACGAGGATGCTTTTTTCTTGTAATGGAAATCTTAGCAGCAGACAGTAACTGCTCCAGGTCTGTCAAATCAAATCTGGTTTTTATAATACAGGTTTCCTGCTGTGTCCAGCACAGCTTGGGACCGTGTCTGAGGATAGGTGACGCAAGACTTAAGAAACAAAGAGACAAAGTAAAGAGCAAAGATGGGACCAGGGGATTCAAGATCTTGTGGATCCAGAGTCCCGAAAGCCTGGTCGACATCATATTTATTAGCAGTATACAGCTCAGAAAAAAATGCGATCAAAGAGGTGAGGCTTTAGATATTCCAGGCGATAAGCACCAAGTTCTGCTTGCTGATTAATTGATTAATTTCAGGCCTATCCCTTCCAGGAACAATCACCCTCCTCAGGGTATGCAAAATTTCTAAATCTATCCTGTTATTGCCTCCGGGACATCTCGAGATAGCAAATATTTCCCCTGGGCTTAACCAAATGCTTTCATGCCAGAACAAAGTTCTCTTAATGGGCGATCTGGCTTTCCAGGACCATCCATTGTTTTACCCTAAGGAGATATCTGCCCTCCTTTGTGCCTTATGGTCAATCTCAGGATTGCTCACCACAAATTTTCTTTAGCATAATACGTGCTACAGGTCATCTACTGCGTAAAACTTTAAAACAAAGCAAGCATGTGCATTTTAAACAAGCAAGTGTGAATATAATATTTTAAGCTCATGGAAATTTAGGTGCGGCTTGTTTTCCAGCTGTTCGTTTTCCAGTGGCTTTTCTCAGCAGCTTGTTTCCCAGCAGTTTCCAAGCCCTGCTCCATTATTCTTTCAAATACATAACATACATGCACAGAATTTCCAGGTTCAAAGTCCAGAAAAATGTATTTTTTAAAGCCCTGTAATTGATCCTATCACTGCTTTTGAAAAACACTGAGAAACTCCATCATTTCAATGTCTCAGAGAACCAACATTTAGAAGCAGGAAAAAGGCCAAGATCAGTAGCTTTGAGAAACATTTTCAATACTCCCCTGTGTAGACAGTGAAGCCAACATAAGCAACATATGAGTTGGGATGTTAAGGTCTCGATGTTTTTTCCTTCATAATAATTTGAATGTTCAGGGACAAGGGGATAGAGGTGGTTTTTAAAAAATTACCAAAATCTAAGGGAAAGGAAAAATTATCTTTGAAGACTCAAAATGAGCAAAGCCCTGAACCTGATTTAGTTGCAGAACCAAAAGAAAGCTTTCGGAAAGCTTTATGGCATCTTCAGCATAATGCAATACAAGGTGGCCAACAAGGCCAGGAAATTGAAGGAAAATAAAACAATAAAATGAAAGGACAGTTAAATGAGGAGACACAAAGACAACAAAGTAAGATGCAAAGGGAGAAATAAATTCAAGAAATGTTTCAGAGGAAGGGTATAGTTCAGTAGTAGAGCATGCACTTAGCATGCATGAAGTCCTGGGTTCAATCCCTAGTAACATCATTAAAATAAGTAAACCTAATTACCCTCCCAAATAAATAAATCAAATATTTTTTTTTAAAAAGAGATGTTTCAAAGAAACCAAAATTATAATAACCAAGCCAAAAAAAAATCCTGCATAATACTTTTTAAAGTGCAAAACTAACAATGAAGAAATAAAATCAAAACATTAGATACAGAAAAAGAGAATTAGAATCAAACCAACAATTATGAATATTTTCAAGAAACATGAATATTTGTAATCAAAGAAACAAACAAGACTAATTGACAAAAATAAGGTTAACAAAGAAAAAAATGAGTCCATTTTTAAAACTATTCAGATAAAATTTTTAAAGTAGCTCAGTCAAGGAGAAAACTCTATGTAAAGGCAGAGAACACTAAAAAGATTAACAAGAAGGAATAAAAACCAGGAGGACTCTGGCATCTCTAAAATTACAACAGAAAAATAATGAAGCAATACACATAAAATTTTCAGAGAGATAGAACTGTAACCCAATAATTAGGCCTAGTCAAATGTCATTCATTTTTTAAAACAACAGAGACTCTCAGATGCATAAGAACTCAGAAATATAACTTCTGTGTTCTTCTTGAAAATTTCCTATAGATATCAAAATTAAGAGTTAAAGAATAGGACAGTTAGGATATAAAGACACAAATGATGCACTGAGAAAAGTTTGACAAAGTTAAATGTAAATAACTATTGTTAGTTGGAAATAAAAACCTGAACAAAAATGTCAAAAATAATCCTTGATAGAAGAGATACTGAAGGTAGCATGTATTCAGTTAAGAATGGCTGAATTTCAGATTATAACATTGATAAGAACAACTTTCCATTATTAGAGAATATAAAATAAAGCAAACAGCCACATTTCATAAGACTAAGAAAACACTAAAAATCATGAAGGATTCAAGATAAAATATTAGAGTGTAACACAAAAAGTTTATATTTCTCTGTTACAATACAAAGTTTCGCAAACTGAATTAAGAGGCATAATCTAAATATATGCTGCTTCCAAGAGACATACCTAAAATAAAGTGGCATTAAAATGTTTTTCAAAGATAGGCAAAGATTTGTCAAAATGAGAACAAACTCCTTGTAACCAGAATTTAATAGAATCAAGAATTGACATTAACAGGATTTTCCTATTCCAGTAAATTCTTGCCTGGGAAAAATAAAGTTTCAAATAGCATTACTGTTTGTTTTATGAACTCATTAAAATCCATTTATTCAAACAACAGACAGCTCAGTTTGCCTCCTCCTTGGGCATGAGGGTGAATAATTCCTTTCTCAGATAAAGAGATTTCTTAAGTGGGCAAACTTCGGTATCAAACCAACATTTACTCCTTCAAACTCCTTTTGAGAGTGCCTTCAAAACTCTAATCTTGCTGTGTCCACCAATCCTAAACTATAATATCAGAAACTCTGCACAATTCTATTCAGTCTCCTGCATTGAAGCCACACCGTAAACCAAACCACGAAACTCCTCAAATACACACACACAGGTGATTTTCTATCTTACTTCGGTAAGTAATAAACTCATCTTCACTTGAACATGTCATTTGAGTGTTTTTTTCTGAGTTGGCAGTCAACAGATAACTTCAAAAAGTTAGCACCAATTATCAGCTAAACTGAAATGATAATTAAAAACAAAAAGTTGATAAAAAGATATCATCTACAACAAAGATAACAACAGTTACAAATTTTTAGTGCTAAATAACATATTGTCAAATACAAAGTTCAAACTATTAAATGAAGAAATTGACAGAAACATATAAATAGTTTCTGCACAGGGAAAACTTTGGACACGTCAAGTAGTGAAAAAGAAAAAAGACAAATAGCAGACAACTGCAAATTTAAAAGTTGGAATGAGAATTTCAGACGAAAATCAGTGTTTAGGCAAAAAACAAACTGATAGGTAGCATTTCCTACTGACAATTAAAATAATTCAACTAATATTTTGAGGAGGATCAGTTTTTTGTTTTTCTTTAAGATACAGGTAATTTACATAACTAGTTTCAAGTATACAACATAATGACTCAATATTTGTATAGATTATACTACATTTAAAGTTAGTATAAAATAATGGCTGTATAAATAATGGCTGTAATTCCCTGTGTGGTACAATGTATCCTTGTTGCTTATCTGTTTTATACATAGTAGTTTGTACCTCTTAATCCTATACCCCTATCTTCCCCTCCCCACTTCCTTCTCCCTGCTGGTAAGCATTAGTTCTCAGTCAGTTTCTGTTTTGCTATATATATATTTATTTGTTTTATTTTTTATATTCCATATATAAGTTAGATCATACAGTACTAATCTTTCTCTGTCTGATTTATTTCATTAAGCATAATGCTTTCTAAGTCTATCCACTTGCTGCAAATGGCAGAATTTCATTCTTTTTATGGCTGATTAATATTCCATTATATGTATTTTTCACTTCTTTATCAGTTTGTCTATTGATGGACACTTGAGTTGCTTCACGTCTTGGCTACTGTAAATAGTGCTGCTATGAACATTGGGGTGCATGTATCTTTTCAAATCAGTGTTTTCATTTTTTCCAGATATATACCCAGAAATAGAATTGCTGATAATTCTATTCCCAGTCTTTTGAGGAACCTTCTTACCATTTTCCATAATGGTTGCACAAATTTACATTCCCACTAAGAGTGTACAAGGGTCCCTTTTCTTCTAATTGCTGTCAACATTTGCTATTTGTAGACTTTTTGATGATAACTGGTGTGGAGTGATATCTCATTGTGGTTATGATTTAAACTTCTCCAATAATTAGCTATAAGCATTTTTTATATGCCTGTTTGCCATCTGTATGTCTTCTTTGCAAAAATATCCATTTAGGTTTTCTGTACATTTTTGATTGGGTTGTTTGGGGTTTTTTGTTTGTTTGTTTGTTTTTTGATACTGAGTTGTATGAGCTGTTTATGTATTTTGGAGATTAACCCCTTGTGAGTCATATCATTTGCAAATATTTTCTTTAGTAGGTTGTCTTTTCATTTTGTCCATAGTTTCCTTTGCTGTGTAAAAGTTTTAAGTTTACTTAGGTCCCAATTGTTTATTTTTGCTTTTATTTCTTTTGCCTTAGGAGAATGATCCAAAAAAAAATATTGCTATGATTTATATCAAAGAGTATTGTGTCTATGTTCTTTTCTATAAGTTTTATGGTTTCAGTCTTACTATTAGGTCTTTAATCCATTTTGAGTTTATTTTTATATATGGTGTGAGGAAATGTTCTAATCTCTTTCTTTTACATGTATCTGTCCAGTTTTCCCAGCACCACTTGTTGAAGAGTCTTTTACTCTATTGTGTATTTGTGTCTCCTTTGTCTTAAATTAATTGATCATAGGTGCATAGGTTTATTTCAGGGCTCTCTATTCTGTTCCATTGATCCATGTATCTGTTTCTGTGCCAATACCATGCTCTTTTGATTTCTGTAGCTTTGGAGTATAGTCAGAAGTTTGAGGGCACAATATCACCAGCTTTGTTCTATTTTCTCAAAATGGCTTTGGCTATTTGGGGTCTTTTACGGTTTCCATATAAATTTGTTCTAGTTCTGTGAAAAATGTTCTGGGTAATTTGATAGGGATTGCATTAAATGTGTAGATTGCTTTGGATACTGTGGGCATTTTAACAATATTAATTCTTCCAATCCAGGAACACGGGATATCTTTCCACGTATTTGTATTATCTTCAACTTCCTTTATCAGTGTTGTATAGTTTTTAGATTATAGGTCTTTCACTTCTTTGATTAAGTTTATTCCTAACTATTTTATGCTTTTGATGCATATTAAATGAGATTTTTTTCTTTCTCTTTCTGATAGTTTATTATTAGTATATAGAAAATAAACAGATTTCTGTATATAATCTTATATTCTGCAACTTTACTGAATTCGTTTATTCTAGTTTTTTGGTGGAGGCTTTAGGGTTTTCTATATATAGTATGGTATCATCTGCAAATTGTGACGGTTTTACTTCTTTACTTACAATTTGGATGCCTTTTATTTCTTTTTGTTATCTGATGGCTGTGGCTAGGACTTCCAACACTATGTTAAATAGAAGTGGTGAGAGTGGGTATCCTTATCTTGTTCTTGAATTTAGAGGAAGGGCTTTTAGCTTTTCAATGCAGAGTATATTAGCTGTGGGTTTCACACAAATGGCCTTTGTTACATTGACATATATTACTTCTATACCCACTTTGTTGAGAATTTTTATCATGAATGGATGTTGAATTTGTCAAATGCTTTTTTGCATCTGTTGAGAAGATTATGTGGTTTTTATCCTTCCTTTTGTTAATGTTGTGTATCACACTGATTGACTTGTGAATACTGAGCCATCTTTGTGTTCCTAGAATAAATCATACTTAATAATTATGTATAATCCTTTTTAAATAGTGTTGAATTTGGTTTGCTAATATTTTGTTGAGGATTTTTTCATCTATATTCATCAGAGTTGTTGGCCTGTAATTTGTATTTTTGTAGTGTCGCTGTCTGGTTTTGATACCAGAGTAATGGTAGCCTTGTAGAATGAATTTGGGAGTGTTCCCTCCTCTTTAATTTTTCAGAATAATTTGAGAAGGATAGGTATTAACTCTTACTTATATATTTGGCAGAATTCCCCTGTGAATACATCCAGGTCTGGACTTTTGTTTGCTGAGAGCTTTTTGATGAAATATTAAATTTCATTTCTAGTGATTGGTCTAGTCAGACTGTCTATTTCCTCTTGATTCAAGTCTTGAGAGTTAGTATGTTTTAGAAACTTGTCCAGTTGTTGTCATGTAACTGTTTATAATATTCTCATGAATTTTTATATGTCTGTGATATCACTTGTTATTTCTACTCTTTCATTTCTTATTTTGTTTATTTGGGTCCTCTCTCTTTTCTTCGTGATGAGGCTGGCTAAAAGTTTATCAATTTTATCTTTTCAAAAAAACAGATCTTGGTTTCATTAATCTTTTCTTTTTTTTAATTTTTGTCTATATTTTCTTTCTGACCTTTATTATTTCCTTTCTTTGTTGGCTTTGGACTTAGTTTGTTCTTCTTTTTCTAATTCTTTTAGGTGGTAGGTTAAGTTGTTTATTTGAGATTTTTCTTGTTTCTTGAGGAAGGCCATTATTACTATAAATTTCACTCTTAGAACTTCTGTTGCTGCATCCCATAGATTTTGAAGAGTTGTGTTTCCATTTTCACCTGTCTATAGGTATTTTCTAATTTCCTCTTTGATTTCTTCAATGACCATTGCTTTTTTTAGTAGCATGTAGTTTAGTCTTCATGTGTTTTTGCTTTTTCCATTTTTCTTTCTGTAATTGATTTCTAGTTTCAAACCATGTGGTCAGAGAAAATGCTTGATACAATTTCTATCCTCTCAAATTTGTTGAGACTTGTTTTGTGGCCTAGGATGTGAGCTATCCTGGAGAATGTTTCATATGCACTTGAAAAGAATGTGTACTCTGTTGTTCTGAATGGCATGTCCTGTAGAGATATCTATTAAGCCCAACTGGTCTGTTGTGTTATTTAAGACCACTTTTGCCTCACTGATTTTCTGGTATGATCTGGCCATTGATGTCAGTGGGATGTTAAGGCCTCCTACTCTTATTGTATTATTGTCAATTTCTCCCTTTATCTCTACTAGTATTTGCTTTCTATATTTAGGTGCTCCTGTATTGGGTTCATATATGTTAACAAGCATAATATTCCCTTCTTGTATTGATTTTTTTATCATTGTACAATGCTCTACTTTGTCTTTTGTTGTAGCCTTTGTTTTAAAGTCTATTTTGTCTGATATGAATATTTCTACTCCTATTTTCTTGTCATTTCCTTTTGCATGAGATATTTTTCCATTTCCTCACTTTCAGCCTGTGTGTGTCTTTAGCTCTGAAATGAGTCTCTTGTAAGTAGCATATAGATGTGCCACCCTATGTCTTTTGATTGGAGCATTTAGTCAATTGAAATTTAATTATTGATAGGTATGTACTTATTGACATTTATTACTTGTTTTCCAGTTGTTTTTGTGGTTTTCGTTAGTTCATTTCTTCTTTTTGTTTCTTCCCTTATGGTTTGATGATTTTCTTCAAATGCTTATGTTCCAGTTTTGTGTTTGTATGTATTATAGGTATTTGATTTGTGGTTACCCTGGGGTGTTATGTTAACCTATAACTGTATCTACTTGATTTTAACTGGTAGTCATTTAAATTCAAACATATTCTAAAAGATGTACAATTTTTCACTCCTTTCCCTCACATTTTGTGTTTTTGATGTCATATTTTACATCTTCATGTTTATCCTTTCACTGTTTATCATAGTTATAGATGCTTTTACAATTTGTTATTTTTTAATCTTTATACTGGCTTATTAATTGGCTGATCCTTGATCCTTACTATATATTTGCCTTTACTACTAAGACTTTCCTTTTCCTATAGATTCTTATTTCTTTTTCTACATAGAGAAGACCCTTTAACATTTCTTTTAGAGTAGGTTCAATACTAACCAACTCTTTAGTTTTTGTATGTCTGAGAAGATCTTTATCTCTCCTTCGATTCTAAATGATAATCTTTCTAGGTGGAGTATACTAGGTTGCAGGGTTTTCTCTTTCAGGACTTGTAATGTATCATGTTACTTCCTTCTGGCCTGCAAAGTTTCTGTGGAAATTCAGCTGATAGTTTTCTGGAAATTCCTTTGTATATGACTCTTTGTTTTTCTCTTGCTGCCTTTAGAATTATCTCTTTAACTTTTGCCATTTTATTATATGTCTTGATGTGGGACTGTTTGGGTTCATCTTATTTGGGACCCTTCGTGCTTCTTGTATCTGAATATCTGTTCCTTCTGGTTTGGGAACTTTTCAGCCATAGTTTCCTCAAATACAGTTTCTATCCTTTTCTCTCTCTCTTTTCCTTTTGGGGCCCCTATAATGTGAATGTTGGTATACTACTGTTATCCCAGATATCTCTTAAACTGTTTTCATTTTTGCTAATTTGTTTTTCTTTTTGTTGTTCTGAGTTGATGGTTTCCATTCTATCCACCAGGTCATTTATGTGCTCCATATCACTTAGTCTACTATCCTCCTAGTTATTTTTTATTTTAGTCATTGAATTCTTCATTTCTCATTGGACCTTTTACATTTTCTGGTTCCTTGTTAAAATTTTCACTGTGTTCATCTATTATTTTCCTTAATTCACTTAACGTTTTTATTACAAGTGCTTTGAATTCTCTATCTGGTAAATTGTTTATTTCTGTTCAATTTCATTATTTATTTTTTCAGGGGATTTCTCTTGCTCTTTCAATTAAGACCAGTTCCTCTCCCTTTATGAATTTAGGTGAAATAGTTACCTATTGTGGTCTTGAAGGGGTGTTCTTATGTGGGAGCATTTCTATACAGACTGCATGTGTTCAATGCATTTGGTACAAGAGCTGGATTTGACATATATGCAAGTCACATCTTTCCTCAGGGTGTGCTGGCAGCTATCATGTTGGTGGGGGAAGAGCTGGAGATAGAGGGGCTAGAGCTGGAGCTGGATGTGAGGCAGGACTTAGCCTCTGCTCAGTGGCTTTCACTGCCTTATCTGATCCTAAGTTGCTGGAGCAGAAGTCCTGAGGGTCATGCCTAAGTTGGATGTGTTTCCTTTAAGTGTGCACTTTCCCCTCTCCCAGCACTAGGACCTTTGTCCCAGAAGGGAGAGTACCTAAGCAAGGGGGGCCCACATGGGTTCTCTGCCCATGTTGGCTGCAGAGAGAGGTCTGTGCTGTCTCCAATACACTGCCCATGAAAGCACCAGCAGTTGTTTCCCTCTCTCTGTTCAGACACAGCCAAGGGTTCAAATTCCCTTTGCCCCTCACAGCCTCTTTCACTCCTACTCTGTTGTGGAACACATTTGGATTCTCAGTATATGTTGGGGGCATGAGCTGTGGTGGAATGGCCACCACCAGAGTTCTGGGCTGCTTCTGATACGCTCCTTGAGTAAGCACCAACGATGGCCACCACTGCCCCAACCAGGTTCCACCCTGGGAGCAGGTCGCCTCTGTGTCCCATGGCCAAATCCTCTCCCTGGTCATGGCAGCCCTAGATGCAGTGCCACACTGTGATATGGAGTAAGCAGGACTGGAGTGCTCACTCGACTCAGGATGAGGCATGCACCAAGGCAGTCACAGAAACAAGAGTCGGCCGTGTGATTGCAATCCACCCTCTCCACTCTACCTCAGGGGCAAGCCAGCATGGAGGAACTCCTCATGAAAGGAGCCCAGGCTTCCCACAGCCCTGCTGTTAGTCCCAGTGATCCTCCAACCAGCCACCAGGGCTTGTCTTCCCTGTGTAGATCCCCAGGACTGGAGTGTTCAGTCTGTGGCTCTTTGTACTTATTCCCCAGGGCAGATCTCTGCACACTTATTCTCCCTTTTGCTCTGAGCCACCTCCTAAGGGCACAGGTCTTGAACTGATTGCTTTTCTTCCCTTCTACTCAATTACAGATTGGACGTTCGCCTTTCCTATAGCCTTGGTTGTATAGGAAACTTCTGCACGTTTCCAGTTATTTTTCAGTGAGCACTGTTCTCTATGTAGATGTTTCTTTAATGTGTTCATGCTGGGAAGTGAGTTCCATGTCCTCCTTCTCCACCATCTTGACCTAGCCTCAACTAATAATTTTAAATCCACAGATATAGATTAAACTCTGTAGCCTACAAAAGAAAATATCTTTCCAAATGTATTTGGAACAATGACTTTAAAAAAAAAAAAAAACCTGATAATGTATCATTCCTATAATAGAGAAATCTCAAATTCTTGAAGCAAATACTATTCAAAACACAGCCCTGGTCATAGTCTCATAGAGCAGGAAATTAATAATTTATTTTTAACTAATAAAAATGAAAATGTAAAACTTCTACCTATATAGCTATTTATTTAAAGAGTAAATTAAAACAATTACACATTCTTAGAAAAAAATTAAGAGAATTATTAATCATTGCTTATAGGTTTATAGCCAAAGCAATTTTCATTATAGTAAAAGCTTACTATTTTCTAGAAATGGTTGCTAAGCACATTACACACATATCCTTATTTAACTTTAACATCTCTTTGAGGGAGGTATCATTACTATCTTTAGTTTATATACACAAAAACTAACGTTTAAAAAACATAAGCTAGTAAAATAAATTTGGTCTTATTTGGGGGCTCTATTAATATACCATCTATATCAAAGTAGAAAAAAACATATATATAATCACTGAAATAGATGTCCAAAAAAAAGCACTTAATAAAATTCAATATTAATTCTTGATTTTAAAAATTTAAAGCAACTTCATGAACTAGAAATAGTAGTCTTTGTTATTATTATTATTATAATATACTATCTGTATAAATTATTATTATTATAATATACTATCTGTATAAATCCAAAAGGAACATCATACTTCAAAGTAAGACCCAAGAGACATATTTCCCCAAGTTTATTTCATATAATACTCCTTTGAAAAATATGAAGAATTCTGCATTCTTGTAAGTTTGAGAACTGGAATGCTATGAACCCTCCTTCCACGTGTCACAATATATAAGCATATTTAAGGCCCTGAGAATCCCTGAAGTTAAAGAAAAATAAACTTTATTTAATCTTGGGCTTCTCTAACTTACTTGACCACAAAACACTTGTCAAAAATATCACCTATTCATCATAGGTTACGCTGCCCTCAGCCCTGCCTCAGGCATGGGAATATGAAAAAGAATATATATATAACTGAATCACTATGTTGTACACCAGAAACTAACACAACATTGTAAATCAACTATACTTCAATTTTTAAAAATTGCCTATTAATATTCCACCGAGCACTAGGAAAAGGCATTCCTATTAAACTACAAAGTCAAACAAAGTTGTCTATAATCATCACATTTAACAGATCTGTGGTCTACAAAATGAAATAAAACAAAAATGAGTCAGGGCATACACTATAAACTCTTGTTAAACATGAAGATAAAAAATGACTGGTGGAAAACACACCAAAATGATAATAATTAGTTATCTCTGTGTGATCAAATGACAGTTGATTTATTTTCTCCTTTATATTTCCTATATTCTCTACAATAAGCATGTTTTATTTTATACAAAAAAATATTTTGCTAAAACAGCACATTGAGACTTTGTTCAAACATAGGAAGTTTTCCCAAAACAAATCATAAAAACCGAACACAGATACAGTCTATAAAATACTGATAAAACCAAAGTTAAGCACATTTGAGGCTCTTAAATGAAACATGTTCAATTGGTCTCTTATTCTAAGCTCAATTTGTATATAAAAGTAAGTACAAAGAATTATCAGCAAAGAGGAGTTAATTGCAAATAACGGAAGAAATAATCTGACCCAAATAATCAAGAATTAATCCAAGTAGAAAAACAAAGCAAAGACAGCTAAAAAAGGACTAATAGCAAAGAACAAATCTGGATTAGTTGAATGACTTATAATTTTTTAAAAAAGGAAAAAAACATAAAAACATAGTATATGAAAAGATAAAAACCAAAAAATGTGCTAAATTCGATGCCTACTCTGTTCCTATCCTCACTCATTTTTCTATTGCCAAGTGGATCTTTGTTGGCCCTCCAACAATAAACATACACATCGATTCCTTTTCCCTATATCAGTATAATAACTACAGGCAGGGTTGTCAACTGGTAACTTAATTCCAAAATTAATCAACTACAAGTTATTTATTTAGAATTAAGTGACAACTCAGAATGAAAGGTGAAGTGAGATAGGAGGAACACTTTGGTTTATAAAAGAAAATAATTAACAACATGGTCCTTGATTTTAATGAATTATAGTTGACTTTCAGGTAAGAAAATATATTCTTTAAAACAACTAGGAAAAAAAGTCAAAGAAATGTAAGTACTGGTAAAACTGGACATTAAAGTGGGCATTTTTCTACCTCCATTTTATCTGAGACCCAAAAGATCTAGAACAAAACAGTAGAGTACTCTCACATTCCAAATCAGAAGCTAGTAGATCAGCGACATGAAAATTGTAAGAGATAGTTAAAAAACAATTTTTTAAACCTTAGTGCTTTAATTGACTAAAAATGTATAGAAAGAATTTAAATTAAAGCAAGAAAAAAAGAAAATTTCCTTGAAAAAATAGAAATTCTTTGTATCCCCATGTTCATTGCAGCATTATTTATATTAGCCAAGATACGGAAATAATCTGTTTCCACTGATGAATGAATGGATAAAGAAATTGTGTGTGTGTGTGTGTATGTGTACATAGTGTACACATACTTAATTAAAAAGTACCTTATCCTATTCTTTCTTCATTTCAATTTCTCAAATATCCTTTGATTTTACAGACAAGGTTAACACTCAGAAGAGTGACAATAAGTGCCTCCAAAATTTAAAGATAAGTAGCCCGCTTATGTAAATATTATTTAGCTGTAAAAAAAGAATGAAATCTTGCCATTTGTGTCAACATGCATGGACTTCAAGGGCATTATACTAAATGGAAAAAGTCAGACATAGAAAGATAAATACTGTATAGTCTCTCTTTCATGTGAAAAATCAATCAATAAACCAACCAACCAACTAATGTCATCAATACAGAAAACAGATTGGTGGTTGCCAGAGGTGGGGGTATAGGAGACAACGTGAGAGAAATGAGTAAACTCTTCCTGTGGGGGAGGTTAGTTTAAATAAGTTAATTTTTTAAAATGCTGTGGCATTTACTCTCCATCATTCTTCAGCCCTGTGTGGAAATGGAGAAAGGCCTCTGAGCATCTCTTAGAGAACCTGATACTTGTCCCTGAAGTTCATGAAGACACAAGGGTTTAGTGTTTGACACATCTCTGGGAAATGTTGGGGCAAAGACCACTGCAATAAACCAGACATGAGGTGCTACAGGAATTAGCTATTCTTGTTTTACAAAGAGAGAAAATTCCCATAGCATTCTAGTAATTTTACTCTACTGCTTTGTTTCCATCTTTACCCATCAATTGATCATGATCTATCCTATCCTCCTGTTTACCTACTTTCCAATCACCTCACCCCAATTTAATTCAATGCTCTACCTCTTTTACTCCCAGGCTTCTGCTCCAAGGTATTTCATATAAAAAGAAAAATTATCTTCTTTCATCCTGTATGCTGCCATTTTACCTACCCATCCAATGAAGATTGAACTTATACTCCATTATTTAGAAGCTGAAGGGTATCATTTACACTCATCAAGTGGTTCTCCCAAGGCTTCTAACTAATACAAATGACCTTTTCCATTGAAGGATATAAGTGCTTTTCCCCATACAAAATATGAAAATGGCTCTGATTCCATATAAACTTATCCATTGGATCATGGTTCAGATAAGATTAGATATAACCACACGTTAAAGAAAAAACTTAATTAAAAAGTACCTTATCCTATTCTTTCTTCATTTCAATTTCTCAAATATCCTTTGATTTTACAGACAAGGTTAACACTCAGAAGAGTGACAATAAGTGCCTCCAAAATTTAAAGATAAGTAGCCCGCTTATGTAAAACACACTCTTTTATCTTTGTGGCTTTATTCTGTCCATTGTCATGCCAAGAAGTAATCAAAAATGAACTGATTTCTGACAAATTTTTACTGCAGCCAGTTTGCATTAAAGGGCTAAACTGAAAGAAAAAAAAATCAATGAGAACAGCAACTCCATTAAGACAATAAATAGAAATTAGGGGTATGAGTGCCAAAAACACAAATTGAGATGGCACATGCAGTTTTTGTTGTTATTTTTTGTGTTTTGGGCTTTTCTTTTTAAAGAATTCATGATTTCAGTTGCCAAACCTGTAATATGACTGCAAAACAGATCTGCCATAAACCTTTCCTAACTGAATTTTGGCATCACACAGATTGTCATGTTAGACAATTGAAGCCTCAGAAACTTCTGTTTTCCAGAAACCTATGAACTACACCATTCTCCAGTATAAGCTCAAAAGACATGAATTTGATCCATTAACCATTCCAGAAACACAAACACCACACTTCACAGAAAAGAAGCATATGGCAGACAATGCTAAACATTTAACCTACTACAACAGAACTGCCTCCACGACTCATTTTGTCAAGGGTTCAAAATAATTTAAAAGCATTCTATGTACAGGAGACCAAAAGGATTTTTTTTTAATCACATTAACCACTTTTGCATTTACAATTTGAATTACAGGGGTAAATTTATTCAAAAACAAAAATATTTTTTAAAACGAACATCTTTAAGGAGATATAACAAAACATAATATTAAATGAGAGAATAAATGAGGAGTAGAGGTCACGTGAGTAGGCAGAATAAAGGAATGTGGACAGAACGGGGTGAAATGCTATAGGGGCACATTTATCTCTCAGCAAAGCCTATAGAAGTCTCAGTCATCTGATGCCAACAAAAACCTGGCTCAAAGGAATGCTAATTCTTTTGAAGTATAGTTGATTTACAATTTTGTGTTAGTTTTTGGTGTACAGCATAGTGATTCAGATATATATATATATATGTAAAACCTTTTTCATTATTGGTTACTACAAGCTATTGAATATAGTTCCTTGTGCGGTATTGTACAACCTTGCTGTTTACTTATTTTGTATATGATAGTTTGTATTTGTTAATCTTAAACTTCTAATTTATCCCTCCTCTGCCTTCCCCTTTGGTAATAATAAGTTTGTTTTCTATGTCTGTGAGTCTGTTTCTGTTGTAAATAGGCTCATTTGTGTCACTTTTTTAGATTCCACATGTAAGTGATAAGGTATATTTGTCTTTGTCTGACTTACTTCACTTAGTATGACATCTAGATCCATCTATGTTGCTGCAAATGGCATTATTTCGTTCTTTTTTATGGCTGAGTAGTACTCCATTACACACGCGCGCGCGCGCGCGCACACAAAGAGAAAAGGGGATTTAAAATTTATTCATTTGAAGAAATTACAGCTGAAAACTACCCAAACCTAAAGAAGGAAACAGATATTCAGGTACAGGAAGCACAGAGGGTCCCAAATAAGATGAACCCAAACAGACTTGCACCAAAGGAGTATAATTCTAAGCTGGGTACAGATCTATCAGCTGAACCCCTACTCAGAAAACAGAAGGGAGACAGAAAGGGCAAATGTAGTAGGCCCCAATTATCCTACTTTTTATAAACATTCAGGAGCAGCAGTAGCCAAAATTGTCAAGTAGATTAAAGCCTTTACTATCCTGAGCCTCTATATTCACAAACTGGGTTCCTCTTTTAAGAAATTGATCCCTCCCACTTACAAGCTTCTCAGTATCCTCTAATATATCTCCACATTTCTTGTTTGTTTGGGGAAAAAATATCTGATATAAACTTATTAGTTCTATCCAAAATATCAACACTATTATAACTTCTCTTACATACAGGCTGTTTTCACTTATTTCAGTTGATTGGATTCTTACCACAACTCAGGGAGGATATTAGAATCTCGGCTGTACAGGTGAGAGACTTAGCAAAGAGTAGATGAGTAATTTGCTAAATGGGAATGGAGCTCCCATTTTCAGGTTTTAAGGCAGCACAGTATTGTGGTTAGATTGTGGGTTCTGGAATTGCACTCTCTAGATGTGAGACCTGGCACCACTCAAATAATTGTGATCCCAAGCCAGTCACCCAAATCTCTTAGCTTCAGTTTCTTCCCCTATACAAAAAATATTTCAAAATCCTACCTTATTGAACTGCTGTGATTATTAACTAATGCATGTAAAATGCTTAGTATAATGCCTAGACCATAATAAGTATTCAGTAAGTGTTAGATTTTACAGCCATTATCCTTCCCTCTATACTTTGCTACCTCAGACTTAATCTTGAAATTTAAAAAAAAAAAAAGAAGAAGAAGAAGAAGTTTTAGTCTAATGGAAACTGACTCACTTATCGCATCAGAAAACAGAATAAAGGTAGTTTGGGCCTCTTTTTCAATTCCTTTTGTTTGTTTCATGTTGGGTTTTGCTGGGATACAGTAGGGGAAAGTCAAGGCGCTAAAAGCCTTCCCAGAATCTCTGAAAGCTTAAGATGCAGACAATAGTAAAGACCCAGAAAAACCTTCAAAGACACTAATTTCTATACATAAAATTGAACTAGCCTGGGCATTTTAAGCAGAAGGGAACTTAATGTAAAGAATTGGATGCCCACAAAATCTTTAGAAGGGCTGAAGGGATGTGAGTATAGGAATGATTGAATTCAAGTGCTTACTTCTAAAGCTGCAATCCAGAACCAGGAAACTGCAGCTGCTTCTACCACTACCTGATGACACTCAGGAAGCTGCTGATTCAGCTCTGAACTTAAATCCAGCCACCTTGCCCCTGTCCCTGCCTTTAGACATCCATGAGCTGGTGAATGACAATTAGAGCCCTAAGTCTGGCTGCCATTACTGCCTCATGGCTCCACAATCTCGTCTGCCTCCACAAACAGCACCAGGAAACAGGCATCTGTCCCATATCCACAGCCCATATTAGTGGCATCTCACACATCAAGAACCCTAGAAGCAAAGTGGGCTGGGAGATGTGGTTTTAGGCTTTCCAGCCCCTCACAGATAGTTGAAAGGGGTTGGAAATGACATCCAGCATAATCCCTCTCTTTGGCTTCTCTACATCCATATGTATCATCTGATATGAAATAAATTCTAAATAGCAATAGTAAAAACTACATTTTCCTACCTAGTACAATTTAAACATTGCTCAAAGAAACATTAAAGAGTTCACCCTTTCCTCAAAAGATGAATCCAGAATAGATAAACAAGATTATACTCTATAGCACAGGGAAATATATACAAGATCTTGTGGCAGCTCACAGCAAAAAACAATGTGACAATGAATATATTTATGTTCATGTATAACTGAAAAATTGTGCTCTATACTGGAATTTGACACAACATTGTAAAATGACTATAACACAATTTTTAAAATGTTAAAAAAAAAAAAAGACAAATCCAAAGATTTCAGCCATTGGATCTATATCTCTAGATGATGTTTCTTCCTGTTATATTTCAGTCACAGTCTGACTTTGATATCCTGTTACCTAAGGATTCAATGATAAATTTAACTATCATCACTCAACATGAAAAAACAACAACCTAATTTAAAAATGGGCAGAGGACACGAAGAGACTTTTCTTTTTGAAGAAGATATACAAATGGCCAATAAGCACACGAAAAGATGCTCAACATCATTAATCATCAGGAAAATGCAAGTCAAAACCACAATGAGATATTATCTCACACCTGTCAGAATAGCTATTATCAAAAAGACAACAAATAAGTGTTGGTAAAGATGTGGAGAAAAGGAACCCTCATGTACAGTTGG
Organism: Camelus ferus; assembly: GCF_009834535.1. Classification (NCBI taxonomy): domain Eukaryota; kingdom Metazoa; phylum Chordata; class Mammalia; order Artiodactyla; family Camelidae; genus Camelus; species Camelus ferus. Next base: position 54,709,028 of record NC_045697.1, on the reverse strand, counting down.
TGGGAATGTAAATTGTGCAGCCACTATGGAAAACAGTATAAATATTCCTTTAAAAATTAAAAATAGAACTACCATATGATGCAGCAATTCCCTTCTGGGTATTTATCTGAAGAAAACAAAAACACTAAATTGAAAAGATAGCACCCCTATGTTTATTGCAGCATTATTTACAATAGCCTAGATACTGGAAACAACCTAATTGTCCACAGATGAATGACTGGATAAAGAAGTTGTGGTATGTATACAATGGAATATTATTCAGCCATAAAAAAGAATGAGCTACTGTCATCTGTGACAACATGGATGGACCTATTATGCTAAGTGAAATAAGTCAGACAGAGAAAGATAAATACTATATGGTTTCACTTATATGTGAAATTTTAAAAATAAAACAAATGAATAAATATAACTAAACAGAAACAAAGGCATAGATACAGAGAACAAACAGGTGGTTGCAAGAGGGGAGGGAATAGGGAGGGGAAAGGAACAGGTGAGGGATATTAAGAGTTAAAAACTTTCAGTTACAAAATAAATGAGTCATAGGTAAGAAATATACAGGATGGGGAATATAGTTTATAATTATGTAATATCTTCATATGGCGACAGATGACACTAGAGTTATCATGGTGATCATTTTAAAATATATAAAATACCAAGTCACTATGTTGTGCACCAGGAACTAACACAGTGCTGTGGGTCAATTACACTTCAAAAACAGACAAACTTATGGAAAAAGAGATAAGATTTGTGGCTAACAGAGGTAGGGGGAGGGGGAATCTGATGAAGGTGATCAGAAAGTACAACGCTTGAGTTATAAGATAACTAAGTACTAGGGATTTAACGTACAACATGATAAAGATAATTAATACTGCTGCATGTTATAAATGAAATTCATTAAAAGAATAAATCCTAAGAGTTTTCATTACAAGAAAAAAATGTTTTTTCTATTTCTTTAATGTTATATCTCTATGAGATGATGGATGTTCATGAAACTTACTGTGGTAATCATTTCATGATGTGTGTAAATCAAATCATTGTGTTGTACACCATAAACTAATACAGTGCTATATGTCAATTATATCTCAATAAAATTGGAAGAAAAAAATATATTTTAATGTTATCTGCCAAAAAACACTAAAAATAAATTTAACTTTCATCAATGCACTGTATGTAGAGTAGTAAAGGAAAGGGATAGGAAAGGATGCTTGTTAATGTAATAATGAATATATATAACTAGAGTTTTGTTTTGTGAAACTGGTTAGAAGGTAGAACTGAGCCTTATGATTTCCTTCCTCAACTACACATTCCATTTTTCCTCTGCACTCAACCAGATCTTAGAATGTGTTTTATACCTGGTGAGGACAGGCAAACCTTCAATCTCAAGGTGACTTAACCATGAATAGTCCTGCCAGTTTGGGGTTGCAACAATCTTTCATTAACTTTTCTACTTGGGTGCAGAGCACTGGAGACACTGCGGAAGATGCCCTGGCTTCCACACATGTTTCTCCTTGCCCTCACAGCATAGCAAAACCCATGCTGGTCAGCGTAGTCACCTAGTTAATACAGCAACCTTTTTTTTTTTTTTTTTTTTTTTTTTTTTTGCCTGTTGGTTCAGTGGCATGATTAGAGTACAAAATGGCCAGGAGACCATCTCAATCTTCAATGTTAAATGGACCCATTTTGTGTGTGTGTATTCCCCAGTGGAAGCGTGAATCCATACTAAGACCTCTAAATCATCAGAGCTCATGGCTTCCTAGACATTTCCTAGGTGTAAAATGCCCAGGCATTTTGGCTTCGGTCAGATACAGTCTATTTCAAAATAGGAATCTCAGATCACAGGGTGATCGTCTTCCATGATCTGGCATTCAGTCTCCATAAAAGCCCAGTAGTTTTGCGGAAGGAAAAGCGTTATTTGAGAAAAAAGGTAGGGGAGGGGGGATGTGATAATTAGTTTGGGTAACTTGACTAGGCAACAATGTCCAGTTATTCAGTCAAACACTAGGCTTTGCTGTGGAAGCACTTTGTAGTTGTGGTTAAATTAACCTCTACAATCAGTCCACTTTAAAAAGGAGATTATTTTTGATAATGTAGGTGGGAATCATCTAAGCAGTTGAAACCCCTTTAGAGCAGAACGGAGGTTTCCATGAGGAAAAAAGAAAGTCTGCCTCAGGATGGCAGCCTCAGCTTCTGAGAGTCAGCCTCAGTCTTCCTACAAATTTCAGACTTGCCAGCTCCAACAGGCAGTATCTATGCATCTGTATCTATCCATCCATCCTACTGCTTCTGTTTCAGGAAGAAAAAAGGAGAACCCTGGCTGATACAAAGGCCATGATTTTCTTCAAAATACTGGGGGACTCCCATAAATTCTCTACACAGAATCCTCTTCTGCAATTTAGGACCCTTAGGTTCATAAGTCACAAGGTTAAGTAAAAGAGATTCTGGGAGAGCTGACTGCATTATAGCCTGGAACAGCTGAAGAATCATTTCTTGTTTTGGACCACATTCAAAATTGGCAATCTAAAGGGATTACTGAGTCATAGCAGAGGACCAAAATATGATATGCCTTTCCTCCAAAAATCTAAAACAAAACGTATCAAGCATTGTGTGTGTGTGTGTGTGTGTGTGTGTGTGTGTGTGTGTGTGTGTGTTTTAGGAATCACAAAGTGTATCAACTTGATTTTGACTGAGTCAAGTATCTTCGCATGCCCCATACCACTGGATTCCCAAACACTTCACTGAAGTGGCAGACCCCTTAATTTACATGGAGTTTATCTCCCATCCCCTGGCAAACATACGTCTTATAAAATCATGTAGAGTAAGACTAATCAAAGTGTGGTCCACATACCTGTGCTGGTCTGTAAACTCTTTGTTACTGTCCACAGTGAGTGTAGAAATTGAAAGTGGGTACTTAGAAATGTTTATAGAAATTTGATTCAATCTAAAAAATCGGATTTATATTTCATGCCTTTTTAATTTAATTTTACTAGTAATTTATTTTTATTGTATGTTATAAAAGTATTCATCTAGATGGATTGGAAATAATTTCTAAAAATTGGTCCATCATCCTTGATTGTTTAAGAAACACTGATCTAGGATATCTGCTACTTTCTGCTTATCAGATTCTATCAGTTCAGTGTTATCTATACGGTAGTCTCATATGATGAAATGATCAAATGCCCTATGGGGTAGATTGTGACAGAGAGTAAGAGAGATGACCTAGCCCTGAAGTAAGAGGTGTATACTACCCTGTTCTTGTCACGTTAAGAGCAAACAGCTTCTGATTCTCCCTGTTTTGGGAAAAAGAGAAAAAAAAGTACTCATCTTCATTACTGCTACCTGCCAAGGACTGTGTTGATCTGCTCCAGCAGAGAGACTGATTGGAATTACCACTTGATTAAGATAATTAGCTTTTATCTTCTAAAACCAATCCATTTCCCTTCTATCTGTAGTGGAGCACCAATCTCTGTGATTCTCTCCCCAACAGATACAGTGCTGCCTTTGGTTTACTACTTTGAAAAGTAAGGGCAGTTTCCACAGTCTTTACTTGACTTTTAATACCAAAAGAGCCTTTATTCCATTCACCACCTGATTCTCAGTAAGACCTATTCTGACCTGAGGACCACAGTGTTTTCTAGATCTCTAGAGATTATCAATATTTTAGATTCACTAATCAATAATCCTTAAAACAACTAGCTTTTTTTCTTTTTTTTTTCCACTGTTCAAGCATCAGGCAAATGGCAAATCACTTGGGAAAGGTCAGGAAAAAGATTTATTGAACACACTTACAAAAGCATTGCAGGTACTTTTTCAAAAGGAATCATAAGTCAAGAAGCTGTGAGTGCGAGGACTCTCCCCCGTCTAGGATTTGAATAGGGGTCCTTGACTCTATATTGTCAACTGCAGACAGTTTTATTCTAGTTGTTTTAGTTATAAAGATAAAGAGGATTCCAATAGCTTGCCCATTTGATTTAATGTGGAAATCATGATCAGTTAGTTACCACAAAGATCCTAGCAGTCAAAAGATTCTGATAATCATCCCCACTCTGCTTCCTAATGAACTGGCTGAATTGTGGCCCCCTCCCCAAAACATTTCTGTTGAAGCCCTGACCCCTAGTACCACAGAATGTGACTGTATTTAGAGATAGGGCCTTTAAGAGGTTATTAAGTTAAAATGAAGCCACTAAGTTGGGCCCTAAACAAATCTGACTGGGTGTCCTACAATTCAACTCAATTATGACACTATCAACCCAGAGGTAGCATCAGATTCCACAGGTTAAGTGCTTGGTCCTCCAAGATCCCCTCTCCCACTGCTGCACGCACACACGCACGTGCACGCACACACACACACACACACTTCAAACACCATTCACAAGTCCAGTTGTCACCTGTGCTTCTGACTAACCAGCTGTACAGATCAGAAGTTCCAACTACTCCCTTCTAGGGTTCAATTAATTTGCTAGATTGGCTCACAGAACTCCAAAATATATTTTACTTACTAGATTACCAGTTTATTATAAAAGAATATAATTCAGGGACACCCAGATAGAAAAGATGCACAAGGCAAGGTAAGTGGAAAGAGTCACAGAGCTTCCAAGCTCTCTGAGCACACCTCTCTCCCAGATCTCCACACATTCACCAACCTGGAAGCTCTCAAACTCCACCCTTTTGGGTTTTTATAGAGACTTCATTACATAGGCATGATTGATTAAATAACTGGCAACTGACTACTGATTCAACCTCCAGTTTCTCTCCCTTCCCTGGAGGCCAGGGGGGTTGGATTAAAAGTTCCAACCCTCCAATAACATGGTTGTTTCTCCCTGGAACCAGCCCCCATCCTTAGATGCTTTCCAAAAGTCACTACATTAACATAAACTCAGGTGTGGCTAACAGGGATTTTTTATGAATATCAAGATAAAACTTTATCTCTCTTATCACTTAGGAAATTCCAAGGATTTTAGGGATGAAGACCACATACATATTTCTTATTATAAATCACAGCATCACACACATGCAACAAAGGAAAGGCCATGTGAGGACACAGTGAGAAGGTAGCCATCTACAAGCCGAGGAGAGAGGCCTGAGGAGAAACCCAACAAGCTGATACCTTGAACTTAGACTTCCAGCCTCCAGAACTCCGAGAAAGTAAACTTCTATTGTTTAAGCCACCCAGCTTGAGGTATTGTTATCATAGCTCTGGCAAACCAATGCATTTACTACTTTACTGTTAGTATTTACTATTGGAAAAAATCCACATGTAAGTGGACCTGCATAGTTCAGGCCCATGTTGTTCAAAGGTCAACCGTATTTCAATATTCTCATCACCCCAAGTCTTCACATTCCTTCCTCCACAGAATACTTGGCAAGTCAACTTTATTTGGTGTTCACCAGCACTGAGGTCAGGGTTTAGTCAATCAACCAAGTAAAAGATAAGGGTTAACTGGTTCGAGATTAATGCTGTACAGCAGAATGACCTCCTGTAAGTTTCACAGAAAATGTCCATGGCCAAGCCCAGAAAGCTATTGATTCCGGTAAAATACTAAGTTGACACTTACAACTATTGGCTTATCATAATGCTGCCACTGTGAGACTTGGACCCCAACGCCTTGATCACATCAATGGAGAAGCTAGTGATCCTCTAAACCTGAATGCTCAAGCAGCAGATGATGGCCATTCAGAGTGTTAGAACAATTTCTATGTCCTTGAGCTGGCACACTGAGTTCAGACTCTAAGTCTCCCATATCCTTAAATTTAGCCCAGTATAAAGATATATTTTCTCCTCTCTTGTCTAGTGCACTTAGTTTTACTATTGAAAACAGTTCACATGTAAGTGGACCTGCACAGTTCAAGCCCATGTTGTTGGGCTTGGAACTCACACATGTTTCCCAGGCTTTTGTTGATAGCAATTCTTTTCATGTGTAAGCCTTTTCCTCTGGATCAGATGTTGTAATGCCCCTGAACTATACTGAGATTGACTTATGTCAAGGTGATGAGGAATGGCAGGGATGCTGTATGAGGAGCATTGACATGGCCTTTTAAGGTAATCGCCTCAGGAGAGATCATTACAAGTTGTCCATTGAAAACAAGACCAGCCTCAGAGGCAGGAAGGAGAGGCTGGACCTGATGGCAAGTGAGGCACAGAGGAGCCTGGATGCTCAGACTACTCACATTCATTCAAGTCCACTCAAATGTCCCCCATTCCAATCTTAGTGTCCTGGTCTTTTGCAATCATTGCCTGAAAGGAAGGAAGGAAAGAAGGAGAGAGAGAGAGAGAAGAAAGAAAGAAAGAAAAGAAAGAGAGAAGGAAGAAAGAAAGAAAGAAAGAAAGAAGAAAGAAAGAAAGAAAGAAAGAAAGAAAGAAGAAAGAAAAGAAAGAAAGAAAGAAAGAAAGAAAAGAGAAAGGAATGAATGAATGTACAACAAAGGAAGGAAGAAAAGGAAGGAAGGAAGAAGGAAGAGCTAGAGCTAAGAGAGAGAGAGAAAGAGAGAAAGGGAAAGGGGAAGGATTAAGTCAGGAAGGAAGGGGCCGCATGAAAGCAAAGGAGAATCCTCCCTCTCCCTTCCGAAAGAAAGGAAGAAAAACTAAGGAAAAAGACTTAGTAAAGCTGTAAATTCAAATTTTTTATAATTTAGCAATTCATAAGATCAGATTGCAGTTATATCAGCCTTCACTTTAAGAAATTTTCTTAGAGGAGCCACAGAAAATTCCCAATCACAACCATATGACCCCACAGTCTCTGCATTTCTTGTTCCTATCATAGGAGTCTCTGGTGGAAGCCCCTCAGTCTTCCAAAGACTGCGTTGCATAGGCACTATCCCTGGGGACCCAAGGTGATAAATCAAGGAACTCTTGCCACTGAATGCCACCAACTTTCAAGGTCTAATTATCTGATAATACCAGAAATATCAGTACTTTTAAATCAAACCAAGTCAAATAACCAATCCAAATTCCCATCAGTCAGAATTTAGTCCAAGAAACAGTATTGGAACTTAACACAGGGAATCGATGTTTACAAAGCACTAATAAAAGCTGGAGTATCAGGAGTCAGAGTGATACCACTGGAAATTTTGAAGTTAGGAATGCAGTGCTGAAACTCCATCCAGGAATCAAGAAATTGCCACCTACACAACTCTCTCCTGACACTACAAAGAAAGCTCGTGACAAGACTCTGAAACACTGAACAAGGAACTACAGCTGCCTTCCAACACTCACACCTCCATGATCTCGCTTGCCAGCTGAAATGGTACCAGGATTACCTCTGCCTCACTTCCACCTTCCAAATCTCTCTTGAGTATATGCTCCTGTCAGAACATAATTTTCTTCTGGAACCCCAGCTGCAACAGCGTGTTGAAAATGTATTTTTAACTTGCTAACGTGTGTAATACAGGAAGGCACATAAGAGTAAGCATGAGACTTCAGTGTCAATTGACTACAACTAGCAAAATTTCGACCACTCGGTTCTCCTGGGCATCCAGAAGTTCTCTTCAGTCCAGCAGGATAACTCCTGCTTTCTCCACAGTGCCAGCTGATCCCGGGCTACCCTGATAAGAACAGCTGTCTCAGATCTGAGGGTGCCTTACAAGTTAAGGGGTCACTGTTTCTTAATTGTTTCTCCTGTTCTCAAACATCTCTTTCCCAGCCTGCTTACAACAGCCTCTTTTGGAAAAAAAAGGAGTACAGTCAACCCTTGACTGGCTCATAAAGTTGCTTTGATTTTGTATGCTAGCTTGCAAGCCTGAATTTGAGTGGTACTACATATTCTGTGTGTTACAGAAAAAAATTAGAAAGAGGCTATATCTGTTTCCTAGGGCTGCCACCACAAAGTACCACAAAATGGATGCCTTAAACAACAGAAACATATTTTCTCACAGTTCTGCAGTCTGGAAGTCCAAAATCTGGATGCCGGTGGTGTCATGCTAACCACTGAGACACTGAGTAGAATCAGTCTTTGCCTTTTGTTGCCTTTAGGTGGTGGCCACCAATCCTTGACATCTGCCAGCTCAGAGCTTCATCACTCTGACTCCTGCTTCTGTCACCACATGGCATCCTCCTTGTGAGCCAGCAATTCTTCTCCTCTTACAAGGGCCAACCCTAATCAGTGTGACCTCATCTTAAATCAATTACATCTGCAAAGGTCCTGTTTTCAAATAAGGCCACATTCATACCTGCCAAGGATTAGCAAACACAGTTCAACCCATGACAGAGGCAAAATGTAAGACTCACACCAAGAGTCAGAATAATTAGCAGCATGAACTTTCCTAGAGAATTTCAAGAAAAATGGCAGATGATGGTATGTCATAGCTTCACGTGTGATCAAAGGCTTCAGTTTCTTACATTCATATAAGCAAGCATACAAATAAAAAACACAGGTGTAAAAGATGTCAAAATTGTAAACTGATTTAAGGAGATATTATTACTAGGGGAAAAAAGAAATCCTTATCTAGATAATATAACCCTTCTCACAGCACTAATTTTATCCAAGTTAAATATAAAAATTCCTCTAAAAAGAGGCTGATCAATTGTGTAAATGTGAACATCATAAAATAAGATTTTAATTATTATACTTGTGTACAGATTTTTTGTTAATTTCCTAGCTTCCAAATCTAACCCTTCATTTTGACATACTAACAAAGATACAAGGTCTGTGATTCATGTATGCACTCGATAGATATTTATTGACCACCTACTACGTGCCAAGTGTTGGATGCTAAGGATTCAAGTTTAAGTAAAGTACAGTCTCCACTCCCAAGACAACTCTCGACAGTCTAGGAGGAAGACTAAGTGAGTCAACGGACTAACAGAGGGCCAAATTATAAACACTACACAGATGTTAAGCACCAGGTGATAGGAGATCAAGAGAATAGCTAAATAACCCAAGCTGGAGGAGGGGTAGTCAGGAAAATCTTTACACCCAGAGGAAGCAGTTCTAGAACTGAATTATAAAGAGTGCAAGAGAGTTGGCAAAGGTGTTTTAGGCAAAGGAAACAATACATGTAGACACCAGGGTGAGAGAGCATAGCACATTCCAGGAACTGTGAGAAGTTCAGCATGGATTTAAATGAGAAGTGGGGATGGCAGGGGGCAGGGGTGGGGAGGGCAGAGAGTAGTTATTGCTAAAGCAAATTATGAACAGCCTCTATGATAAGGGCAATGGAGAATGTGGTAAACCTAACCAGTATTCACCAATATTCGTTCTCCTTTCCCCTGAGCACATGAAAGAACATACTTCTCATACCTTAGAGTTAAAGGGGATGGAGTGGGTGTCCATATGACTAGTCCTGACCAATGGGCTATGACAGGGTGATATATATCATTTCTGTTCCGAAGCATAGAAACAGTGTGGCATCTTCACGTGCTCTTTGCTCTGGCTGTAGCAACCAGTGATATCTACGTGACAGAGCCTCTGCCAGCCTGGATCCTTGAGCAACTGTAAGGCAGAGCATCTACCCCAAACTCCTGAACCACAGGGAACATGCAGAATGAATATGACTTAAACCTTTATTCTGTAAAGCCACTGAGATTTTCAGTTAATTTGCTAACACAGCATAACCTGGCATTAACCTAAGAGAGAATACAGCTGCAGGAAAATTGAATCAGGAGGATCGCTTAATAAGACTCGTATTTTAGAAAGATCACATTGGTTATGAAGTAGAATTTAGACCAGTGGGGCCAAGGTTGGATACAGGGAGACAAATTAAAGGCTGTCCCAAAAATTTGGAGTCAGTGGGTGCTGTCTCCCACGTTAGCCTAATTTACCTCCTTCCTACTAAACCTTAGGATACCAAATATTAGGTAATTCCAGACCACAGCACGACAAATAAGGCTTCCTTGGGCCCAGCCCTCTTCCAGAATCACTGCATGTAGAGATTCCCTGACAAACTCTTGTCCTCGGGCACAGAGCCTAAGATTAGTAAGTTAAAAGTCTGGATCTCCAGTTAGGAGGAGAAAATCTCTGCTAGTAGAAAAAGGACATATGACAACTTGCCCTAAATTACTCTGAAAATCCCATCCTTTGTGCAGCACTTACTCTGAACATGTAGCATTCTGAAATTCAGAACAGAAGAACCAGAGGAAAGAAAGCCCTCAGGTACCATTCACTGTCTGCCTATCCGTAAACTGTTAAAAAATCTGGCCAATTTCCCTGAGCATCTCATGAAACATAAAGAAGATACTGACTGTACTCTAGAAACCAATATAAAATGATCGATATGTTTGGGTGTTTCATGCTAACAAATAATAAAAGTGCACCACAGTGACAACCCACATAGTTGCTAAACCAGCTGGAAATAGGATCTATTTGGAGATAACTCTAGTCTGGGATTTGGATCTCCAGGCTACTTGGCTAGTATGATGGTGAGTCCCTTAGTGACCTTGGGCAAGCCACCCACCTTCAAGGTCTCATCTCCCTTCACTAACGTAACAATGAGAAGATTACTTTCCCCTCTGAGATCTCACATGAGAGGTTGTAACAGAAGCATTCATTAAGCATTTTGGATCTCTTTCATACACGAAGCCTGAAGTTCAAAGCAGTTTCATATATGCCCGGACAGGGACCCATAAATGCATTTGGTCTCTACCAAGGGATAACTCTGCCATGTGTTACTGTTGAGAAATGAAGGACTTGTATTAAAAATGCATAATTTAATCAAGAAAAACCACTAATCAGTAGGAAATATGCAACCTTGATGTTATGGGATTTTTTTTTAATGCTCATGTTATTAGGGCTGCCATAATTTCTCATGAATCTATTGAAATGAAAATTAATGGAAAGGAGAAGTTTTGAAAGATAAAATAGGACCAAACCATCAGATCCCCTCAGGAGAGTCTGGCCCTCCTTGGAGGCAAAGGCAGAGAAGTAAAAGCAGCATGACAGCCACCAAGACTGATAACTGTTTCTTTATCCAGCTGAAATTTAAAAATTTGCAAGCTAAGTTTCCCACTCCATGTGGCCGTTCTGCGCAACTGGGGCGTATACAGGGGCAGACTATAAAGGCCATCTGTAATACAGCCTCAGTTTGTCATGCCCTATCTGACTTCTGTGTAACTGGTGAAATCCCTGAAACTTCTAAGTGATCTCAAGCCTTCCCATGGGTCAATAATTAGGTACAATCTTCCAAACAAGACTTTATGAGATGCAGCAGGGAGTCCTGTTTGAATCCTATTCAGCCATAAGCAAACACATTTGACAATTTCATTAGAACGTCACTGGCAGGAGAACTGTTTAGAGGCTTAGGGCTGCGGCAAGTGGCGTGTGTGTGTGTGTGTGTGTGTGTGTGTGTGTCTTTCTCCTTTGTATTGTGTCTCGCTGGGAGGAAATGCAGAGTAGAAAAGGCAGAAAACTGGAAGAACAAAATGGTGTCCCGCTAGTTTTAGTCCAGCCTCAGCAGGAACCACCCAGACAGTCACTGCAGATTCAGAGCCCAGGGAAGTGGGGCTGGAGGAAAATGACCCTGGCAGCTGTCGAGCAGGATTGATTTGAGGAAGGGGGAACACAATTCAGTCCATAGCAGCTCTCCAGTTTTTGAAGAACAAAACAACTTAAGAGCTGTAAATTTGAAAAGCCCACTTACCACGATAACTCTCCTAAAGCAGCACTGATGAAAGCAGCTGTGTGAGCTTTCGTTCGCTGCATATGCAGAGCTTCTCTAAGATCTACCTCATGGCCAATTTAGTCTCCCCAAGGGAGAATCAGGATGGCTCTGGAACATTTAGTTGCCCTTTGTGTGACTCAATAGCACTTACTGAGTGCCTGCAGTGTGTGAGTTCCAGGCACTAAGAAAACAGCGGAAAATGAGCTGCAATGCAACCCTTCAAACTCAGAAACTATTCTTCACCACTAAAGCTCAAAAAAAAAAAAACCTGTCTAGGAGAATGAAAAAGAGAAAGAGTGATGGGAGCAGATGGGCAAAAGAAGTGTATGTGCCCTGGTGGGAGGGATGAAACAAGGAAAGAGTAACAGGGGGTGCTTGATAGAAAAGTGGGGCTTCTAGTGGAAAAATGAGGCATTTTCACAGCTTGCTAATTGATGATCCCAATGTTAACAATTCATTGTAAATGTTGTTTTCTACCCCTGCTCTGAAAGGTGATGAAAACATACAAAAGAGTATCTTGCTTTTTAAAAAATCTCTGAGCTACCAAGGTTTACATTCGGCTGGACATTCTTTGTGGTCCAGTGGGTATTCTGTGCATTGGTCCACAGGGCCGTACTCTTCCGAAAGCTACAAGGGACTTCACTGATGTGGATGATATACTCTGGCTTCCACCTTTCTATTATGGATACTTATGAATGAGATTTTTGTTAACTGTGCAGGTTTGTTGGCAGAAGCAGAAATTATTCTAAGAATCATAATTCTATTCTCACTTGATAATCTTTCTATTTCCAGGACACAAGTTACTAGAATTATATTGCCTGTGTGGTCCCAATTCATCCCAGCTCTTCTGGGAGAGGTGGAACTGTGTATCTCAGCCTGGATTCCAGAATTAGGAAAACAATTGACTTTCTCCACCTAAGTGCATGGTAAATGAGACAATGCTAATGACTACTTAACGATTTTTTTTAATGTATTACACTGGCAGTGTATAACTCTGGAAGAAATTGGTGTAATGCCTTTGCCTGTATTGCATTTTGCAAACCAGTAATAGAAAAAATTTATCTTATTGTATTCCACATGGCAAATTTTTGTATTTCCTTTTCACTTTAAATCTTTCTGTATTCATGTTTCATTTTGCCAATATTTAGGTCCTAGAGCAGAACATAGAATTATGCACCTACTAGCTGCATTAATATAAGATTTTTTTGGATAATCAAAGAAAATATAACCCATATTGGTTAAACCTAACATATAACATAGTAATCTTTTTTTAATGTAAAATGTAGATCAATATCTGTTGCAATTTACCCTTGATTTTCAAAATACTTTTTCATTTCCCACCGAGGCTATGTTATCATTTCTCATGGTATTTTATGCCTCATGCAGAACTTCCCCATAGGAATCCTAGGGGGTGGAAATTATTCCTGTTTTATAGATGAGGTTCCTAGGACCTAGAGATGATAAATTTCATATCCAAGGTAACACAGCAATGAGTAGTAGAACTAGAACTAGACCCAATGTGACTAAATTTAAAACATTTTGTCCTTGACTCCCTTCCTCCTCTCCCTCCTTCCTTTCTTAACATGCCCAAAACTAAACTTTCACTATTTCCAACCACAATCTGCTCACCGTACAGTCTTCTCCATCTCAGAATCAGGCCCAAAATCTTGGAGTCGGCTTGACTTCTCTCTTTCTCTCACACTGTCACAGAAAAATGTGTTACAGTTCAGTGTTACAGCTTGGTGTTACACCTCAGTTGTGACAGCAACCTGGAACCGGGCGAGAGACCAAGCAGCACTTGGAGAGTTGGAGAACTCAGGTTTATTATTCCAGCACGCCCAAAGGAGTTAACACTTCAAGCTCTGGACCCCATCTGTAGGTTTACACAGGCCTTTTATAGGCTGCCAGTTTTACACTTTGCAACATCATATGCAAATAAAGTATAACAGAAGTTGACCAACCAGGAACAAGCTTTGTAGAAACAGGCCAATCAGGAGTGAGAGAAATAACCAATCAGGAGTGAGGGGAATGGACCAATCAGGAGTGAGAGAAATAACCAATCAGGAGTGAAGGAAATAACCAATCAGAAATGAGCTCAGGGAACCAATAGAATTTTAGGTGTAAGTTAGCCGCTTTAGAGGCAAAGAGTGAGATAGAGCCTCTGGGCCAGGGAACCGGTCGGTGCTGGGAGGATAGCAGCGGCCCTGCCTAGGGATCCTGCCAGTCTTTTTATGGGGCTTCCCACCTCAACACCACACACGTAATCCACTAGCAAATCTTATTAGCTCTACTTTCAAAATAGATACAGAATCCAACTAATTCTTAAACCTCCTCTGCTGCCACCTGGTCCCTGTCACCATCACATCTTGTTAGCTGGTTGACACAGCCTCCTGACTAGCATCCCTGCTGGTGCCCTTGCCTTTCTTCCATCTATTGTCAAAAGAGCAGCCCAAACAACCCCTTTAAGACAGAAGTCAGTTCATGTAACTCCTCTGCTCAAAACCCTCAAACGACTTCCCATCTCACTTAGAGCAAAGTCAAAAGTCCTTACAGAGACCTCAAGGCCCTGCACAATCCAGCACCCCAACCCTTTTCTGGCTTCATCTCTCTATGTGCCATCTTCTTTACACTGGCCTACTTGCTCCTATTTCTCAAAGATGCCAGGGCCCTTGCTCTTGCTGGTCACTCTTCCTAAAATGTTCTTCCCATAGAAATCTGCATGACTCACCTCCTCAGATCTTTCCTCAGATGCCACCTTCTTCATGAGGGCTTCTATACCACTCTCTCTGAAACTCACAACCATACACACGATCTTTCTCCTCCAGTTTAGTTTTCTCCTCAATTCCTGTCACTTATCTAACATACTATGTAGATTCAAATTCATCTTGTTGAAGATCTCCCTGTTGAGAATGTACCAGGTGCAGAGATTTTTGTCTGTTTTGTTCATTGATGTGTCTACCAAGAATAATAGTAGAAACCTAGTAAATACTGTGGAAGGAGACAGAGAGGAAGGAAGAAGAGAAGGAGGGAAGAAGGAAGGAAGGAACAAAGGGCAGGAAGGATTGTGAGGAACATTAAAGTACCAGTGCCCCAGTCATTGTGAAAACAGCAACTAGCTCCTTTTTGACATTTAAGTCACAGGTGACATAAGCCTGCCCCCTTGCTTCCCAAGTAGATCTAAAGAAATAGAAACCGTCAGCCTCTAAGGAACAAGTGGATCCTCTTAACTAAATGCACTTTTTAGATGCCCATATGAACCAATTAAAATATGAAGTGGTTCCAAAAGCTTTTATCTTAGATAACAAACTAGAAACAGCAGCCAACACCCAAGCTGCCCCACGACCTCATGCCGTGTTAAGCATGATGCTGGCTCTAGATAAATGTTACATTGCAGCTATACCTCTTTTATTTCCCAAAACTAGGTTTTGATTTATCTTACTGCAGGTCTTGAGCGTCTGGAATTTTCCCAAATGAACTAAAATTCCTTCATCAGTAAAACCACTGCTCATTACCTGTGTTAATTTCATCTCTTTCTCTGCCTTGGCTAACCCCATCTGTTGCAATTCCAGCTGTGAGGAGGGAGCAGAGCAAGAGACTGAGCAGACCTAACACAGAGGCACTGTGAGTTAGCAATAGCTCTGTCACAGGGAAAAAGGAAATTTATAAGTCGCAGTGGACTAGGTGGTTAGACCCACCTAAAATAACTAGGGAAAATCCAGTCCTAGTGTTAATCATTCAGATTTTAAGTGTTCAGAGTTCATTATTTTAGAAGTTCATATTTATACAATATGAAAATGCCTGGTATAATTTACTGATAACTTCATTTTTATAAATAAATTTATTAACTAACACTCTACATTGTAAAAGCAGATCCTGCATCCAAGTGCCTATGATCTCATTCCCAACAGAAAGGTGTCAGAATCACACACCACATTTCTAAGTATGGGTTTGCAGACCTTTAAGGAAATGGCCACATAATATGTCATATGGTAGATACTTAAGAAATGTTAGTTCCCTCCTAGTCCAAGCCTGGTGGAGCTCATCTGTACCCTGCAGACAAAGTGTCTCAGCAATTGCCTTGTTAAGAGAAGCCACTCCTGGGGCTACATTCCTGCCCCCTGCTGCCTTCTGAGGCCTCTAGGGAGCTGCTAGAGCATTTTCTTCCGCTTAGAAGAGAATGATTCAGAATGATACTTCAGCAAGCTCCATTAGTATCTGGTAGACAAGGATATGATTTGTTTCCTGTTTGCCCCTCTCTAAAGGGGACGGCTGTGCACGTAAAGGAAGTAGATGCTCTTGCAAATTTGCTCCTTCTCTTAGGACAGAATCTCTCTTTTTCTTTTTCTTTATCTTCTTCTTTCTCTTTCCCTTATTGTTCTCTCTTTCTCTCTCTCTCTCTCTTTCCCTCTCTCTCTCTCTCTCTCTCTCTCTCTCTCTCACTCCCCCCGCCCCCACCTTTGGCACGAAGGATCAAGGGGTAGACTCTAATGATGTTTAAAACTGACCAATTCTTTAGCATTGATATTTTCGTAAGTGAGGCCACAAGGACCCCAGGCAAAAAAAAAAGAACTAAGCTAACATGTCTTCATATGAGATCACCAGGTAAAATACAAGATGCTCAGATAAGTTTGAATTTTAAATAAATAACGCCTTTTTAGTATAGGTGTGTCCCATATATTGCATGGGACATATTTATACTTTAAAAAGTATTTATTTTTTATTAAATTCACATTTGACTGGGCACCCTATACTTTCATGTGCTAAATTCAGCCATGGTACTTCAGTATCCCTTTCCTCCTCTTTTCTCATCCTCTCAGCTCCTTCCCTGAAAACTGGCTTGGGGTGGGGGCACCACCCAATCCTGCCAGTGGGGATGGCAGTCCAGGAAGCCTTCCCAGAGGAGATGAGACCAAACTAAGTCAGGAAGAATAAACATTATATAAAAGAAAGATTAGTTATGGAAGGGATGGGGAGGAGAATCCAAGCAAAGAGAATGGCATGACCAAAGGCACAGAAGCATGAAAAACCATGCATGTTATAGACACTACAAATCGCAGGGTTCCTGGAGTATGAACTACAGGACAGAGAGTAGCAGTGATGAAAATTACACGATCAGTGGGAGTAGATCATGGCCCAGTGTACCAAGATCAAGGGCCCGTTGCTGTAGGGCTCTTGAAATGTTTTAAGCAAGAGATGTGATCCCATTTGCTTTTTAAATAAATCCCTTTTGACATCATGTAAAAACTAGCTGTGAGGAGGGCAGAACTGAAGGCAGAATTTCTTCTCAAGTAACTCGAACAGGTTGGCAAAGATGAGAAACTGAACTGGGGTTACATGAGCAGGATAGAGACTTGGGAGACAAACATGGTAAATATTTATGAGGGAAAAAACAACAGAGGATCTGATAACCAACTGGATGTGATGGGAGAGGAAGATGAGAGATCCTGGACTACTATGTGTGTTCTCCTTGGATAACAAGACTGGTGGTAAAATTCCAAACACAATGGGGGCAGGTGAGGAAGGGAAGTGGAAGATATCATGAGTTCAGTCAGGAGAAGATAATGTTTAGGTGCTTATGGGACATCAATATGAAAAATGCCCAGTAATTATTTTAACATATGAATCTGAGAGTCAGAAGGGCAAGTTTAGAGACAAAGATATGGTAGGCATCAGCACAAAAATGTATGTTTATCAATTACGTTATGTTTGCCTGGATATGATGTACTTCAACCAGACTAAAAATCAGTTTCTCCAGATCCAGATGTGTGGAGTCCAGGGCTGATATAAGCTGTCCCAGGGAGAGGCTCTCAGTGTTCTGCACCACCATCCTCAGCATATGGTTTCCATCCTCAAGGTCATGTCCTGGTACCCCATGTGGCTCCACAAGCTCTGTCTATCTTGCCTGCATTCCAGGCAGCTGAACGAAGGCAAGGAGGGCAGGAGAGGGCATTTCCTAGCACCTTTTCAGAATCTCCCCTGAAATCTCACAGCGTACTCCTGCTTGCAAGTCCTTAGCCAGATCTTAGATGCAGGGCCCCACCTCGGTACACTAGAAGTTAGGAAATGTAATCTTTTAGCTGAGTCCATTAACCCCATGTATAAAATCAGGGTTCAGCTACCAAGGAAGAGGGATGTGTGGATACTGATTCAACAAAGAGTAATCTCTGTCACATCATGAGAACAGATAAGATTAAGGAAGAACTTAAAGAGTAAAAACAGAACAGGTCAAGAAAGTCCCAAGGGGAGCGATTTAAAGGGCAGGCAAAAGGAAGACTGAGAAGGGAAAACAGTATAGGGAGGGGAAGAATCCAGGGAAGAAAGTACCTTTTCCACAGTTTTCCAATTAATGATTCATTAAGCTTCTACAATAGAATCTGTATTACATCCTCAAGATTTAAATGGATGTTTTGGGGGGTTTTGATTGATTATTCCCATTCCCAGCTATGCTATTTGTATTGCACACTTGCTTATGCCTGATGTCTGTGGTCATTTAGCTTCTTCTAAATAGGCACCTTTGGAAACCACATTAGCTCCTTCAAGCCACTGGAATATGCTGGAGCAGCAACTTCGTTGATCTTCAGTTTTAGATGCTGAAATAATTTAGCTCATTCAGAAATGTGGGGTTAATGAGAACATTAAAAGTAACAAACAATAGATGTCAAATTGGAACACTTTGCACAGAGCAGAAACAAAATCATACTGATACTCTTCAATAAAATAAACAGGGTTCATTATTGAAAGTTGTCTTTAAAGCAAAATTCTGATATTGAAACCATATTTTTCTCATTCACTTGTGCTTCCTACGGAAAAAAATCAGGTCCAAGACATATAAAACAGAACTATCCTCCAGATCCCCTCACAGAAGGGAATGAGAAAATAAACAGGAAAGAGGAAAAGCAGCATTAGTCATAGTATACAGGTTTGTACCCTCTAGATAAAAAAGAAAGAAATTAGCAAGCTTGTCAATGAAAGGCAAAGTGGGATGAAATGAAGGACAGAAAGGAAAAAGGAGGCTCACTATCACCATCGCCTCCCAAAGCCAGCATGAGTGCACTTTCAAAGTGCAGTAAAGTTACTTACATGGCCATCTGTCTATTATCCAGAAAATTCCAAGCTTCTAATAATGGTTTGGTCTTCCTAGCAACCAGCCCCCATTGAGGAGCCCACAAAGGGTCACCTCATTAGAGCAGAAGACACTGGTATCACCCAGGAAATCCCAAGGGACTTAGGAACTTTACGCCAGAAACAAGGGACAGAGACCAATACCTATTTTTCCCATTATCTCACAAGGTGTATTCAGATACACTAACAAATAAAATGCTGATTAAGACTGTCTCAGGTAACAGAGAGCCCGTTATTTTTAAATTTTCACATGTAGGTATTTGTTATGCAGTTAGGGATCTCAGAAAACTAGACCTAGAAACTTAGGTCACCCAAAGTTTTTCTGAAATTATGTACATGATTGATTTTAACTTTAATTAATCCTTTTAGATAAAAATATACAACATGGTTTCTTCCTTTATCCTTCCCCTCCTCATTTGATTACCTTTTAGTATCTGTTTGGAACACAGTGGCACAAATCACCTCTCCAGGTGGTTTACCAACCCCAGATTTTTTAGTCAGAGGCAAATGTAGAAATACAAATAACAAATACAATATTCTCCAAATTGACATTATCTCTAACTTCAGTACCAACAAGATCATTTACACACATTAGATTACTTTCAGACATCTTGCTTCTATGCTGATAGGTTTAATGCCAGTGCCATAGCCATTGTTACAATCCGTGGTAAGTACCAGTTTCCTATTGCTGCTGTAACAAATTACCACACACTTAATAGCTTAAATCAATTACTTTTTAAAATGTTAAGGTCAGAACTGAAGTGGGTTTAGTGGATGTCTTGGTCCATTTGGGCTGTTATAACAAAATACCATAGACGGTAGCTTATAAACAACAGAAATTTTTATCTTGCAGTTCTGGAGGCTGAAGCTGAAGATTGGGTGAGGGTGCCCTTCTGGGTTGCAGACTTCACACTGCATCCTCACATGAGGAAAGGGCTAGGGAGTTCTGTGGGGTCTCTGTTATAAGGGCACTAATCCCATTCATGAGGGCTTCACCCTCATGACCTAATCATCTCCCAAAGGCCCTACCTCCTAATACCATCACATTGAGCATTAAGATTTTGTATGAATTTGGAGGGGATGCAAACATTTAGACCACAGAAATGGGCTCAAATCAAGATGCTGGAAGGGCTGCATTCTTTTTGAAGGATCTAGGGGAAAACCCATCTCCTTGGATTTTTCAGCTTCCAGAGGTTGTCTCCTTTCCTTAGCTCATGGTCCCTTTATCTTCAAATTCCAGTGGTGGGGCATCTTCAAACCTCTCTAACTCCGGCCCTCACTCTCCTGCGTCTTTCTTTCCCTTGTAAGAATCCTTATGATTATATGGGCCAACCTAGGTAACCCAGGATAATCTCCCTGTCTGAAAATCCTTAACTTAATCACACCAGCAAAATTTCTTTCACCACATAAACTAATATATTCACAGTTCTGGGGTATTGAAACATGAACTTTTGGGACAATATTATTCTACCTACCACAATAACAAAGAAAATTGGTAAGAGAATCTTAGTAGATCATCTACACTATTTTTAAAAGAAATCAGGGGGGAGGTTATAGCTCAAGTGGTAGAGCACAAGCTTAGCAAGCACAAGGTCCTGGGTTTGATCCCTGGTACCTCCTTTAAAAATAAATAAATTAATTAATCCCCCCACCAAATACATTTTTTTAAATAAATAAAAAATAAAAAGAAATTAGATTACTCCGGGCAAGTTGTATCACTATGTTCCTTAGAAAGGGCACTGCATCCTATTTTCCCAGTCACTTCACATAGTTAACCATCTTCTACAAAATCTTAACTTACTCCCAAAGAAATAACATGAACCATAGAGAGAACATGGCTTTGTGTGGTTCTGAAAATGTGCAGCCTTTTTTATCTATTCTACAATTGAAATCCCAGTCTATCCCACAGGGAAATATACACAAAATGTTATGATAACTCACAGAGAAAACAATGTGACAATGAGTGTGTATATGTCCATGAATGACTGAAAAATTGTGCTGAACACTGGAATTTGACACAACATTGTAAAATGATTATAAATCAATAAAAAATGTTAAAAAAAAAATGTGCAGCCTTAACCCAGCAAATCTTAACTTCTGTTTTTCAAAAGTCAAAGGCATGACTAAAATCATTGCTCTGCCATATAATCAAAGGTCTTAGGACAGAAACTAAAGTCTTTTATTGTGATTCTATGCATTGTCCACAGAACTGGGCAGTAACCTCTACAAAAGAAAAGTATCAGAGTTACAAAGAACAAAGATTATCCACTTTACTTTACACATTCAGGCAGGTAAGAGAATCTATTCTGGCCTTAAAGTTCCCTAGAGGTTTCTTATTTTTCTGAAATGAACATATGGGTGTGTGTGTGTGTGTGTGTGTGTGTGTGTGTGTGTGTGTAGTTAGTTTGTTTAAAAGATCTCCAGAGGAGAAAAAATAATTTACCTCAGTAACCTTTTCAAATAGGAAATAGCTTTGATTTTCCTTACACTGGCTAATCTCTGTGTGGCTGTCAGATAATACCATTTAAGTAGAAGGCAAGAAAAAGAGGTCAGAAACCCATCTTGCTCTTGCTCAGAATAGCAATACAAAAAGAGAAGAAAGTATCAGGACAGTTTTTACCGATCTCTTTTTCCTAATACAGGAGAAAATTTCCATTTAAGGCAGAATGAATTTTAGCCCTTTTACCAATTTCATTCATGTCCAAAAGTAATTTAATAAAATTGAAAAATGTACACGTGATATGGTCAATGAGATATACACAGACATAGGTATAACTCATTCTTAACAGCATAGACAGAACTCTTATTCTAAACGTCTATATTCTTAGAATCAGAAGAAAGGTATATTGCTGAGACTGGGGCTCTGGGCTCCTAAGACAGGTTTTATTACCTACTCTCTAAACGACCTTGAGCAAAAGACTTGACCTTTCTCAACTTTGTTTCCCTGTCTGGAAAGTGTAGATAACAGTACCTATCTCACAGGTTGCTGTCAAGGGCTCAGTGCAATGTCCGTACCTACCAAGAGCACAATAAATGTTCGCCATTATCATAATCTAAAAGTCACTCCAGAATTGGAAAGAGATATATTAAAAATAAACAACCATCTGAAACCCAAACTCAATCCTAGAATATGAAAAAAAATTAAAGAAATGTATATGAATCAGTCGGTTATAAGTCAAATTTTTGTCCAGGTCTTATTTTGTCACTGTTGAGCCACAATTCCTCAATTTATTCTTTTCATCGAGTAATCTACTGAGAAGGTCTGTCATTAAAAATTTCATTGCTTTGATGCCCTATGTAGAAGAAATTGATAAGGAGAGCTACTTCATTTTTATTAAGGAATTAACCCTTAAACATCCCTGGATCACAAAAACAACCACCAACCCTTGGGCATTGGTTAATTATGGAAAATCAAGGAAAACTGGGGTCTTACTGACTCACAATCTGGTGTGGTTTCAGAACAAAATTAATATCCAAATGCAACAAAACTGTAGAAAAGAGGCCAGGTGTATGGAAGGTGGTCAATAAATATTCTTACATGAAGGACAGGAAAGAGGCAGAGAGAGCTAGGAAGGTAGGGGGACGGAGAGAAGTAGGGAGGAAGGAAGGAAAAGAGGGTTACTCTTGTTCTCCAGAGATGACAGAGGATGGCTCATTGCCAATCTTGTCCCTTCTTGCTCACTCAACACTCCACATTTTCCAGCCTCCCCCTTCCCACTCTCTCACACACACACACACACACATCAATCCAGAGTCTAGTTTTAAATTCATGGGGTTCATCCAGAAACTGATCCTGGATGTGTGATTCATCCCCACACAAGCCATTCAAGTTTCTACATTTGAACTTGAGTTGCTCTGCCAAAACTAACTTCCTCTGTAACAAAGTCTATCTCCCCGGCAAGCAGTCCCTGACTTAGCAATGGCCCATTCACACGAACGGCTGTCATCATTCTTGTCCTATGCTCTATTTTACTGGAACATAAAAGCAGTTCAGAGAACACTTATGTGCTTGTAGAGAACTTACTGGTTTGGAAGAGAGGGTGGAAAGAAGTTTTAAAAAGGTAAAGGCAATTCTATTGCCTCTCACGCTGGGAACAGTTTCCCAAGTAAAGTTCATCGGGCCTAGCCAGCCCTCTTCTGCCTGATATCATTACTAAACATAGCTGTTTGTGTGTCATCTCACCTTGTTCTTTTGCCTAAAAGTCTGTAAATTAGATACTAATTTGGGTTATTAAGCATTCTCCTTAGCAATGTATATGCTTTCCAAAAAGTTAATAGGCTTTCAATCATGAACATACTCATTGTGAACCAATTCAATTAGATTGCCTTCTTCCTAGTCTCTGGAAAGCATTTAAGTTAAAAAGTTTTGCAAAAACACCATTTCAAAAAGATACACACACCCTGATATTCATAGCAGCACTATTTATGGTAGCCAAGATATGGATGCAGCCTGAGTGTCCACTGAATGGCTAAAGAAGATGTGCTGCATAAATACATACAATGGAACATCTCAGCCATAAGAAAAGAATGAGATTTTGCCATTTGGGAAAACATGGATGGACCTGGATGGTATTATGCTTAGTGGAGTAAGTCAGACAGAGAAAGGCAAATACTGTATGTTAACATTTATACATGGAATCTAAAAAAAAAAATAAACATAACAAAAAAACAAAATAAACAAAACAGAAACAGACTCCCAGATATAGAGAACAAACTAGTGGTTACCAGTGTGGAGGAGGGAAGGGCGAGGGGCAGGATAGGGGTAGAGAATTAGAAGGTACAAACTACTATATATAAAATGGATAAGCTACAAAGGGAATAGGGCCAATAATTCAGAATAACTTTAAATGGAGTATAATCTACAAAAATATTGAATCACTATATCATATACCTGAAACTCATGTAATATTGTAAATCAACTATACTTCAGTAAAAATTTATCTTTATTTTAAAAAAAGAGTTTTAATTCTGAAGAAAATATGAAGGTAATTTAGGAGCATTGAGAACATTTTTTCATTTATTCACCTGTTCATTCATTCATTCATTCATTCAGACACACTGAATGCTTCTAGGAGCCAGGCCCTGTTCCAGGCACTGGAGCACTTAGTGGCTAAGGGTGGCCATGGGAGGGGCAGGTGTTCACGTGCCACAATGGAGGGCTTAGGGCAGAATGAAAGCAACAGATTTTATAATATGAATTCCTGAGAGATTAAAAAAATATTAAATTATCAAGGCAAGGGAAAGAAATGGAAGGGTGACAGGCAAATTTTATGTATTTGAAAAATTTATCTCATCAAAGAAAGAAAAATATTTTTTCCTTTCTTCCCTGAATCACCCACTGTTTCCAGCACACAAAACATAATAGAAATAATATAATTTAGCCATCTCCTGGTCTTATGATAAAAATTCATTCTGAGTGGGATGAGAGGCTTACTATTGATTTTATACTCTTTTAAGGTGTTTTAAGACTTGACTTACTTCCATTTAAAACAAACCTACAGTTATACTACCCCAAGAACCATGATGATCAGGAATTCCTGTTCTGGATATTTGTATTGATGACACCTCAGAAATTACTAAAGAATGAGACTGAATCTCGAATGTAAAACGCATGAGGGTTCCCTCCGTGTTGCATTACACTTACTGTCAAGTTGTTTTTCTTATTGACTCATTCTCACGTGTCACTCGTGCCCTCAGTACGCCTGCCTCTGTTAGGCAGTTAGATAGAAATGAGCACTGGGCAGGGGGAGAGGAAAGGGAATGGAGCAACCCAGAAAATAACAGTACCTCTGCACTCTGGATAAGGGACTCCAAAAACTTTTACTTTCTCTAAATGGCTAAAATTGAATGCTGCAGCTGCACAATAGAGAGAGGACCCAGCTTAACCTGACCCAATGCTCATTATAATGTAATTAACATTGCAGTTTGAGCCCCTCCTGTAGGTTTCTCTGTGTGCATCATGGGTAAGAACATGCACAAAAGGGATGGGCATGCCTGAGCACAAGGAACCTGAGCTGTCAGTCAATCAGTCTGAGCACTCAAAGAACATGAGCTGTCAATAAATCAGCCAAGAAAACACCCCTAAGCCAGGATACAAGATGGGAAAAACAAAGGAGCGGTGCCATTTTTCCTCTCCTGGATTGGCCTGCTCCCAATTCTCGGAAGTGTGCTATATTTTACTACCTTTTTGCTTCACTAATGAAATCTTGCTTTTTTAACGTTAAGCTTTCTGTCTCTTGTTAAAGATTCATTTTTGGGGAGTGACTAAGAACTGAGGTAATTCTTATTTCCCTCCTCCTGCTAACACTTCTACCTTGCTTCCCATCCCATTTGCTGCTCTACCACAGACAGTCCAGCCTCTTCTGCTAGTTGTATGGGAAACAGGATCACTCCTGTCTGAGAAATTCCCCCATAAGAAAAATACATGAGTTTTGATGAATGAACTTTGCGACATTTAATTTAATGTTCAAATATTTTCCTACATCATTTCTCTGCTCTGTTCTGGGTAACTGAGGATGTCAGACCTCAGTTATAAATGACCTCCAGTTATAAAGTATAATGTTGCAATTTACCATAATGAAATTGGAATGGACGCTCACAGTGGAGGAACTGATTCATTCATGCAATGATCAAGATATATTTTGTGTTCTTAAAAAAAAACCTCTTACCTTCAACTGCTTTTGCTGTATTCTCATTCTCACATTAACGAGTGACAACTGACCTATAGGACAGACAACCTCAGTGAAGTCCAGGGACAAAAGCCAGTCATAGGTGAAAACATAGGTGAAAAAGGCTAATACATGCCTCGTACTATATTTGAGGTGTACAGAGGTTTTTCTTCCCCAAATATGTTTCTTATCTAATAGCTGATTCTTTGTTAAAGCTCTGTATTGCTTAAAGCTTCTTACTTCTTATGATAAGGCAAATGTTCGTGGAATACTTTTGTTTTCCAAATTAAAAACTACAATATTCTCTATAGCAGTCTCCTTAGCAATGCAAATGCTTCCTCAAAGGTGATGGGCTTTCAGTCATGAACATACTCATTTTGAATTAGCTCAGTCAGATTGCTTTCCTCCTAACTCCTGGAAGGCACTTGAATTAAAGAGATATTTGATTCTGAAGAATATGTATTTTTCAATTTATTCATGAGCCCTTCCTCCTATGTGGGAAGACTGTAAACTGTCCCCCCAAATCCTTCTCCCCTTCTTACACAGAAATAAAAGTGTAACAAACTATATGACTGGCTTGAAAGACTACAATTCCTGACCTCCTCTGCAGGTAGATGTGGCCACATGACAACAGTGAGCAGGGTGATATGCTTTTCTTTGGCAATGTCTCCAGACAACAGGAGGACACTCTCCTCACTCTCTTTCCCCTTCCTTCTGAAAGGAAACTGGACATAGCAGAGACCCAGCACACACAAGACGATGCCCTGGGAGAGGAAGGAACACAAGAAACCTGGGTTCATGAGTGTCCTTGTGGAGCAGAGCTGCCCAGCAAACCAGCTGCTCTCGAGTGTGCTATGGGAATGAAACAAATGACTATTTGAGTTGAGCTATTGAATTTAAAGGTCTTTTGGGGAGCAGTTTATCTTTATTCTAACTAATACATCTTAGAAGCAGCCACATTGTTTATTCCTCCCTCTCCTGTAACTTCAACTTCACCTTGACTCCTTCCTCCTCTCAGCATTTATAGATACTAAAAATACTTAATATTGAAAAATAACAATCTCTCCACTCCATATCCTCCACCATCTCCCACTCTTTCTTCTTTCTGTATTTGCCAGACCTCCTCAAAATAATGTTTAAATTGTCTCTGCTTCTTGAATTTTTATTGAAGCATATTATCCTGCTCTGACTCCACCACCATCTTAAGGCTAAATCTTTATCATCTCACTTATTTGGCCATCTCGATCTCTTCAATTCACTCACCCACCTTCTGTGACCCACTATCCTCATTTCCTCTGCTTCCCTGGCTACTCCTTCCCAGGCTCCTGGTAGATTACTACCCCTCCACCTCTCCTTCATTGTTGGGGTAGCTCACTCAGGATTATGTCCTAGGCCCTCCTCTCTGGCCATTCTTCATTGCACACCCCTCTTGCTTGATTTCTTCCCCTCTGGTAGCTCTCAAATGGGTAGTTCCAGTCCAGACCAGTCTCTTGAACTTTCTGGCCATTTATGCAGTTGTCAACTGTCCTCTGAATGTCCCAATGATCCCTTCAATCTAAGTGTGTCCAAATGCAAACTCATTATCTCCCTGTCCCAGTGAATCAACAAACGCTGAATCTCCTAATTATTTGTTGAGTCTTCACTCCTCTCCATCTCCAATAAGACTATTTTTGTTCAGACAGTACATTATAGTGATTTAAATGACTGTCTGTGTTCAAATAGCAATTACCCCACTAACTAACTAACTAACTAACTAACTAACTAACTGTGTGACACTAGGAATATTTCTTTTTTTTTTAACTTTTTTTATTGATTTATAATCATTTTACAATGTTGTGTCAAATTCCAGTGGAGGAATATTTCTTAACCTCTCTATACATCAGTTTCCTCTTCTGTAATATCAGAACAAAAACAGCATCTACCATACAATCCTAGGATTAAATGACTTACTATAAATATAAAATACTTAGAACAGTGTCTACCACATGTAAGTGCTACCTAAGTGTTGTTTATCATTATCTCTTACAGACATTATTTTAATAACCTCTTAATTTCATCTCTCCCAACAATTTTTTTTCTCCTACTCCAACACTAGCCTTAAGACTCAAATTTCTTCATAATCTTTGAATGACCTCCCACTGCCTTGGAATAAGATCCTAAGTCCTTAACATGATTTAAAAGGTCCCTCATGATCTAACCCTGCTCCCCTGTCTAGCCTCCCCTATGCCGTCCTACCCCTACTCTCTGCTTTCACCATTTTGACCACATTAAGGCTCCTATAACACCTGGTACTTTTCAAGGCATGACATTTAATGCTAAGTGTTGTTCACTTGTCTCCTTTCTGCTCCTCATTTCATTTAACCAGGAATTGAATGCATATCTGAATTGTTTCATTAAGAAATGCCTCCACAACAATGCTGTGCTTGCTCCCTATTTTATTCTGTATTTAACAGAATTGTTTCCCAACTGCTTCCTTATTGTGTGTCTGTGTGCCAAGCAGAATCCTAGCCCCTTGCATTTAGGAATGTTTCTTATGCTGTGATATTCTCAAAGGATATCACTTGCATTTGGAGAGCTGGATCTTGGCTCTTAGCTCTCAAATTCTGCATTTCAAATAAAAGATCACTTCCGATTTTACACTGGAAACAATTCCAAGGATAGAGTGCCCTTGCTTTAGCAGTCTCCGGGATGACTACGCTCCTAACCTGACTGGTGTGAGGATACTGCATGTATGTGTGGCAGGTCAGAGGGATATCTGAGCTACAAACCCTAAGTGATTATCCCCCTCTCTCAATTCCAATGTGTATAGAAAATTCTGGGATCAAATTTCTAAGAGTAAATGCCCTCCTCTACTTTCCATCAGCACCGAGATGACTGGGAAAGGGTTTGGTCAGGCTGTTTAAGAGCCACATTCTCCTTCCCTCTTCCACACTGTAGGCTAGCTGTCATGCCTTTGAGGATTCACCTGCCCTTTGGTATCTCTCTATGTTCCCTGGTAACTCTCTTCTTCTGCCACTGACTACTGTGCCTAATGCTTTGAATTTCACTTCCAAAGATACAAGGTTTCCATAATGTTCATTTGCAGTAAGATCTGTACTCAGCTTTAAAGTTTTCAGGGTGCTTTCCTATGCCTTATCTCATTTCATGAGGCTGCATGGCACAGCGGCCAGAGAGCATGCACCAGAGCCAGACGCCCCAGTACGTAATCCTTGCTAAGCCATTTACTGGCTGTGTGACCTTGGCTGGACCCACACCAGGTAGAAAGCAGCAGCTAAACCCTTGATTTCAGTTCATACCCCACATATAAGACAGCTTTGGCTTGTGAAAGAGATTAGGTCCAAGAGTCCTAACACCTGAAAGCCTCAAAATCAGAAGTTAGCTCTGACGCTTCTCTCTCCCCACCTTCCCATACCCATTACTGAGTCTGAGTCGCTTTCCTATTACTATGCTTCCATTATCTCCTCTCTCTCTCATCCATACGGCCACCACATTAGTTCAGACCATGACCAATTCACAACACCACCAAGTGTCTCTCTCTCTCCCATCTCATCTTTCCAATTCAACTTCTCACTGCCAAGAGAGTCGGGGAGATGAAAAAGTATAAGACACCTAACAATCCTGTAATTCATTCAAGAAACTGACATTGTGCATTGATGAAAAAACAAACTCTGTGAGGCAATAAATACAAACAAAAAGGGCAACAGGAAATCAAAGGAGGGAGAAATCACAGCTCAGGCTGTCAGGGAATACTTAATGGAGGA
Source organism: Camelus ferus (assembly GCF_009834535.1). Classification (NCBI taxonomy): domain Eukaryota; kingdom Metazoa; phylum Chordata; class Mammalia; order Artiodactyla; family Camelidae; genus Camelus; species Camelus ferus. The sequence goes on along the minus strand of NC_045697.1, from coordinate 54,679,888 downwards.
CAGGATTGATCGGAGCCCTGCTTCCTTTCATTCATTCATAAATGTTCATCCAACAAATGTTGACTGAGCATCCACTTTGATACTGGCAATACATCTTAACTTTTCAATGCAAATCAAATACCACATTTCATCATGTATATAGTGAGTTCTTCAAGATCCTTGAGATTGAAAATTTTATTACAAATAGAAGTCACTACCTACGCTAAGAACACCAGGAAAATAACTGTTAAACAATCACTATATTATTTACAAGACAGTCACAAATCTAAAAATAGTAAGCATGAAGTAAGAGAAAGAAAATTGCCACCGGGGCCATAGGTGGCCAGCACAGCTCACCTTGAAACTAAGGCCAGGGAGGATGCGCCCAATTATGTAGTCATTACACTTGCTTCAGTCTCGTCTGTTTATTAATGAGCCACTCCTTGTGTCCCACTCTCAATTTATTTTACACCAAGAAATCAAAGCTGAATGGAGTCTCACTGACATCAGCAGCTCCCCTCTGGTTCAGCAGGTGTCCACAGTGTGTTCTGACTGGTTGGTTTCAGGGCCATATCAGCGATTAAATATTTTGAAGATCACATTTGTCTAGAGACATGAGTTAAAATACTAAGACAGTAAACATCAAAAAAGCAGAATCAAAGAACATTCTGGCCTTCACCAAAACTGGGAGTTTGTCTCCTGTTTTCCACTCCCAAAGAGCCCCTTCACTGTTCCTTCTCCTGCTCTGTAAAATCCAAGTCTCTCTCCCTTCTGTCCCTCCTCAACCAGCACCAAACACTGCCACAGACAAAATTCCGAAGCTTAGTCAGATAAGGATAAACAACTGGTAACAATGTCTCACAATTTCCAGGGTGTCCTGCTTTTTAGAAAAGGACAAAGCCCTCCCCAAACAATAGCTATAGTAAGCTATTTATTGCATAAATGTTTATTGAATGAAGAGATCTACTGAAAGAACAATAAATCAACACCCTATACAAGACTCTTTTGGGGAAAAAGCAGGTCTTTCCAATGTCTTAAAATTATACACTTAAGAGCTGCCTATTCAATCTACATCAAAAGTCAATTTTAACAAAATCTCTTCTCACAGACTCTGTGAAGAAATGCCAAAATGAAAAAAAAAAAATGAGGCCACTTTCCTTCACAAATTCTCTAGTTGTGAAACTGCACTTATAAAACATAAACATAAAGGAAGGCTTCACTTCCCTGGCTCTCCTGCTCAAGAATAGTTCTTCAACAGCACAGCCAGAATGGCCATGGACTTACTTCCTATATTCTTTGTTGCTCCAGCTTTTCAACCCAATTCAAATACCATTTGAGTCTCATTTGCCAGAAATGGTTTTAATAGCACTCTCTTCGGTTCCACTCATTAACAAGAGCAAAACAAGGCCAGTGCAGCTAATGTTGCATGAGGAACAAAAGCTGTAGCAGGAACCACACGAGTTCATTTCAGGTGCGACAGGAGAAAGGGGGCTGACCGTGGAGGCCAAGGGCCAGGATCTTGGCCTGAATCTTGGCTAGGACAAGCTGATTGGATGGGCCACAGTCGTGACAGAGACTCCAGTTTCCTATCTGCAAGGACAGACTCCTCTCCGGAAGAAAGTCTAAGCAATTTTGCACCTGTTTGGGCACCTTTTGAAGTTCCCAGACTGGTACCCAAGACATCCACCCATGATAAAATACCACCCCACCCCTGCCATTACTCTTAATCTCCCTGGTCCTGCTGAACATTTCCTGGTGAGCACATCTCATGTCTCATTTCTTCATTGTCTACCTCCATCCATAAGAATGTGAACTCAACAAGTACAGAGATCCTGTTTTGTCCACTACAGTATAGCCAATGCCCGAAACATAGCAGATACCTTGTTAAGTATTTTTAGTTGAAATGAACAGAAAGTGCATTACCTATGGCACTGAGACAGTGCATTGTATTCTTGGGTAAGAGCTCTCTTTCTATCAAAAATAAAGCACCCCCTTTTCCATTATCACCAAAGAACTTTGACTTGGCTGAGCCTGCCCACCACTACCTTTCATAGACTTGTCGGAAGAAGCTTTGAAGAAGGAGACTTTGTCTAGAAGCCCATCTTCACTCATCAGGCCACTACTCCCAGCTTACCTGTACCCTGGAATCAGACTTTTTAAATTTTTATATATATTTTGTTTTTTTCCCCACATTCACCTCCTTTCAAGACTAGAGAGGAAAAGAAAAAGTAGAAGAAGGAGGGTGGCCCAAATCAGAGATGGTGCTACTTCACTCTTCCCACCATGCCTGCCCTGTTCACCTCCATGGTACCGAGATAGTGTGATTTTGTGGCAGAATCAGACACCATCCATTGCATTCTCAATTATCATACTAGAATGAATCAGTTAAACTGTTGAGGGAAAAACTGCCCCCCAAAAGTTTGGATGGCCCATCGCTGACATTAGTTCAGATGTCCTCCAAGAGCCTTGATTTCTTCACCTCCAAGATGAAGGTGCTGTTCTACCAGAAGTTCTCTGAGGGGCCATCTGGCCCTAATATATGAGGGCTGCCTGTCTGGAAATGACACCAGAAAGTCAGAAACCAGCTTCAACTGAGTAGTGGGAGGCTTAACACCATGTTCCAGATTTGTAATGGGGTCCATTTGAATATAATCTATGAGATTTTCAGTTTAAACTCGCACTCTCTACCTAAGTCAAATGCCATCTGAGAGCTAATTTGTGAACACAAAGTTTGGCAGTAATATCTTCAAAACTATTATTTCAATGGAATCATTTTATATGTTAACTTTGAAAATGTCAACAGCGGGGGCTGAGCAGAGGCACTCAGGAGGTCCACACATTTGCCATTTCAAAGGCTTAGCTGTGGGGGGAGGGGGACAGGGCCTGCTGTGCTCCGTGTTCTGTATAAACGTTTCCAGGAATATTTAGCAGATAATAGAGCTCCCACTGGGGCCGTGTGTTCAAAGGCACCATGTTGAGCCACCTACCCTGAAAGATGAGGATGCCAAAGCTGAGAGTGCTCTGGATTGCAGACTGGGTCCCTACTTCCTCTACGGGACTTCTAAACACACAGAGGCCAGGGAAACCTTAAAGGGAAAGTGCTTCATGCTTGCCAGAAGCAAATAACGTCATGGTCAATGTCTGAGTAATATTCAGTAGGCTTCCATCAGGCAGCATATCTGTGAAATAGTCTGACAACTTGAGAATTGAGGGCCAGAATTCACTGCTTGCCAGACTAACACCCATCAATTTGAAAAGCTCTGAAATCCTTCTTGACTTTATGCAAGAAAATTGGTTATGGTTAAAGTGACAGTGATACTTTTTCTCCTGCATTTTACATCTAAAGACATTCATTTTTAGTTCTGAATTTGACCAGAAATTCAAAAGCAAGCAGTTACAATTAAGACATAATCATTTCAATCAATTTTATGAGGAAAGATTGTATATAGGTGTTGATCCACTTTAAATTCTCCAAAGAATGAAACACACAAATACTATTGTACTTTGTAAGTAATAATAATGAAAACATGCACTGATTCATGTATGTTCCACACACGTTTTCGATGACCCAAGTCTTTTGGTTAAGCAATGTTCAGGTACTGAGGATTTTTAAATATCTGAGGTCAAGTTCCTGTCATTTAGGGGCTTACAAACTAGTATAAGAGAAATGCATGTACCCAAAAACGTAATAAACAATGCGATAAATATCATGGAGGTAAAAAAAAAAAAAAAAAAAAAAGTGTATGGTTAGAGCTAGAGAAAGGAGTCGCCTTCCGACACTACAGGAAGACAGGTGTGCAGGAGCTTCATTACCACCTGTTGAAACCCACACCTAAAAGATCTGTGAAGGTAAATATTCCTGTTCCCTCTTAGATCGCAATAGCTAAAGAATGGTTTTTTGTTGTGAAACCTCCAGAAACGTTTTTCTTCACTTTATTTTTTTGAAGGTGAAATTCTTTATTTTGCTCTCCTCTCCCAGAAAGCCTCGAATACCACTTTTTCGTCATCTTTAAAAGAAAGCCTTTAGAAATACCAGCGTTACATCTGAGAAGCCCACCTGGGAGTGGGAGAAGCTTCCCGCTGGAAAAGTCTCTCATATGGTTGCCTTTTACTGACCTCTAGTGGGCGTATGTTGCTATGACAGTGAGAGCCAACAAATGTATACCTAGAATTGTAATCCTCTGAATCGTGTTCAATGAATTTCATCAACCATCATCCCTTCTTCTGCCTGGATACTTACTTCCCCCCACCCCCCCCTATTTTTATGGAAAAGTCAGCATAAACTTGGATTCAACGCAAGGTCATGATGGACAAAATACCCCTCCATACATGGACAGGCAAATAAAAAACATTTTCCCAATAGTGCTGATTTCAGAATTTATATTAGACAAGACAGTGGACCTTAATGGCAATTATTAAAGCACGGAGTCCCATGGGGTTTCAACCAGAAATTGTAAAAAAAAAAAATATTTCTTTTTATACATCTTCCTTCCCAAACAACTAATTTCCCTACCCATCCTTATCTTGCTCAAAAGGAAATTACATTCAGCCCAAGTTCCAGCTCAAGAGTTTATTGCTACACAAAACAAAAAACAAAAAAAAAAGAAAAAAAAAATGCTCCCTGTGATTTGTGAGGCAATTGAAAGGGGAAAATTCCCTCATCTATACCCACCAGACACCAATCTCTTCGTTTCTCTGTACCATTTCTCCTGAACTGCTTTCCATAAAGAAGAAATAAACTTGATCTAGTAAGGCGTTAATAGATTTGATTAGATTTGTATGGCAAACGGCTGGGTCATTGTGTCAGCGAGGGTATTCTAAATGTTAATGCCAGGGCTGCTCACCACTCAACAGATTGGAAGCTGAGACAAGACTATGATAAAGACCTCAGCGTCACAAATGTGCACGATAAGATTCAGAACCTAAAAATAGATATGACCCTTAAAATAATGGTAATTAATACAATAATATTTTTAAACTGAAGGAAAGAAAAAAGGAACATATATAGGAATTACAGGACTCAGGTCAACCAAAGGATAGAAAAATAAATCTACAGTGATAAGACTTGGACCACTTCTTGCATGACCAATGGGTTCCAGGTAACATTAAGCCCCTAGTTCATGTCTGCCATACAGAAGAAGGCTCTAATGTTGAAATAGCACATATCAAATTCTGTAAATTTTCTCCCTCTCTGTCTCATTCATATATATATATATATATATATATATATATATATATATATATATATATATATATATATGTATGTATGTATCCTCTTCCTTCCCATTTGGCTGGTACTTTAAACATAGTTTGGTCTAGCTATTGGGAAATCCTGAAGCGGTCCCAGCCTAGAATGTAGTTTCCCCTCAGACAGTCTAATTACAACTCAATAAATCCGTGACACAGCAAAGAAGAGCTGTGCTGTGGGTACATCAAAATTAAATAAAAACTTTGGAGAGTTTTGCCCCAGGGATTTTGTCATTCAACAAAAATGCCGACAGCAAACTTTATCCATCTGAGGTCAAGCATAGTTTTGCTCCCACCTTGGCAGATGTAACAATAGATTGTGTAGATAGATATAAAGTATAAATAAATGTTTCCAAACAGAGAGCAGATAACTTTTATATAGGTATAACATTTAAAACACTTAAAAACCCACTGTAGTTGCAGCAATTTTGATCTCTGGAAGGAAGAACTGCATTTTAACTAAGGGTATTAGCAAATTAAACCTGAGAAAGCCTTTGTAAAGATCTTAGGTCCCAGAGATACTCACCCTTTGAAAGATCATTGAGTAATTATGGCTCATTATGTTGAAAGGAAGGCAGTTTGGTGAATGGTTTAAAAGGTAAGAGACCTCTCTGACTGATTTTTTAAAAATTTATGTGAATTCAAAGTCCTGCAAAAGAAGTCAAGAGGTTCACAAGTCACTTGCTTCTCTTTCAGCTTTGGAGGCAAAGGATGTAGCCTATTCTCTTCCACCCCAATAGATCTTCCTATTTATTATATTTATGCTCAATGCAGATAACTCAGGTCTTCTCTCGGGGCCACTGTTGGATTACCCAATAGCTCAACTAAGAATTTGTTTAAAATCCAAGAAACACAAGAGTGAGAAAGGGAGAGAGAAAGAGATTTTTATGAATTCACATAGAAGTTAATGTGTGATATTTCATAATAAGGACCAATAGAGTTATCCTGTGAAAAAAACAGCTTTGTTAAACATCCTCACACTTGTTTTTTATATTATTATTATTATTATTATTATTATTATTATTATTATTATTAGCAGCAGCAGCAGCAGCAGCAGCAGCAGCAGCACAGCATAATAGTTAAGAGCATGAACTCCACAGTCAGTCTACCTAGGAATGCATCCTAGCTCTACCATGAAACATAAAATGGGCATAACAATAGGACCTACGTCATAGGTTTACTATGAGAAGTGAATGAATTAATGTATGAAGAGCACTTAGCATTTGACATGCAATAAATGCTGCGTAAATTTGCTATTATTATTATTCTACAGTTTAAATATTATTGTATAATTTTAGTACAAAAGGGTGAGGAGGGAACACAGCCTCAAAACCTTGCTTTGCTCAGAGCTTCTCAAGTCATACCCTGCCTTGCCCAGATAATGGCAGATTCTGCCTCTATACATAGTAAGAATTTTCTTGAAACCTGTGGAAATAAAAGGAGAAATTCTTAAAATCAGAAAGATCTTTCAGATCTAAATGTGCCTATCTTGATCCAAAGGAAAAGTCATACACTTTAATAGCACAATAATTGACATTTAGAGTATGAAAACAACAGCTTCACACTGGACCTTATTTCTGGGTATCTGCTGGAATCTGTAGCAAAAACTGTGTTTCTGGCACTTAACACTGAACAAATCATAGACTCCAGCTAATGACGGTGCATTCACACTCTCTCATGAACAGACTTCTCCAATTTTGTGCTGGAGGGGCTGTTTCCACTGCTTCTTGCTCTGGAATTATTAAGGAGAAAGAAACCTGGCCCCTGGGGAACTACTTTTTCTTGGGTAATTAACCAACACAAAGACCATCAGATGTGGAGAGACCAGATGAAATTCAAAGTGAGCCTCTCCACAGTTCCCTTGTTGGGGTTGAAAACAAATGGAATTTGGGGTATCAAGGCCAGCACTGTCTTCCAAGGCTTGGCAGCAATAATTTAAGGCTAGAAATTCACTTGTGCTTTGTAATAATGGTGAGCAGAGCAAGTGTTCTGCCCAACAATACCCCCCAAAAGCCCTTAAAGCCCCTTTTCCTGGGCCCCAGCTGCCCCATTTGAGTCTACTCCCATCTACGCCCTCTTTCCTCTTCAAACGAATGTCACCTATCCTTAGAAAGACACCCCAGGCCTTTTGGCCGTGTCTGACAAGCCTTGCTGTTGAGTCCTTCAGGCATCTCTGACTCGCTCTCTTTGGAACAAGTTCTAATGTGTTCGTGTTTTTCTAAAAGTATGATCCTGAGATCTGAAAGTGATACTCCAGGAATAAGTTGAGGAAGACGCTCTACTCTCATTGTAGGTCATGGATTTCTAAAAACCCGACTTTGCTTGAACTGACATTGTTTAACCATTTACATAGAAAGTTTAACCATTGATTAAAATTCCAAGATTCTTTTAGAAATTCTGATGCTCACGTCATTAATGCTGATGTTTTCAGTAACTATGGGGATCTTGTTTGATCCAAGTTCTGAAAGCCCACGTTCTAAAAACCAGTTACTAGTTTTGTAAAACCAGATTACTTGCATGACATTCTGATCCTCAGTTTCATCTTAAAGTGGGATTAAAGTTTCTCCCTTTCAGAGCTGTATTAATTTGTTAGGGTTGGCATAACAAAGTATCACAGACTGGGTGGCTTAAACTACAGAAAGCTATTTTCTCACAGTTTTGGAGGATGGAAGTCCAAGATCCAGGTGTTGGCAGTTCTGGTTTCTTCTGAGGCCTCTCTCGGGGCTTGCAGGTGATCATCTTCTCCCTGTGTCTTCATAAGGTCATCCCTCTGAGTATGTCTGTGTCCTAATCTCTTCTCATAGGGACACCAGTCGTACTGGATTAGAGCCTGCTCTAATGACCTTATTTAACCTTAATTACTTCTTTAAAGACCCTTTCACCAAATACAGTCACATTCTAAGAATCTGGGCATTAGAATGTCAACATATGAATTTGCGGGGATACAATTCAGCCCAAATAAAACAAAACCAAAACAAAGGTGATTGTGTAATGAAAGGAAATACTGCTGGAGTCACATGGGGTGACTCTTCCATCAATGCTTGTCAAATGCCTGATCAGATGATGCACCTCCTTCCCCAATCCTTGACTAACTCTTCCCTAAGTTTTGTTTGTTTGTTTCTGGGTGGTGGTGGTGTTGTTTGAGAGTAGGAATTAAACCCTAATTATTCTTAAATCCCCTCCCCACAAAGAAACTCCATAGACTCATACAAATAGTTGATCAAGAAGTTCCTCTTAAATAGAATTGAAATAAATGTAATGGCCTCAAATGAATGTTCTCTTTGCCAAGGGAAACTAAGAGCCATTACCTGGACCTCCATTCCTATCCATATTCCATACTTCTTTGCTTCCATTGCATTTATTTTCCATTCTCTCCCTTTTCACAGCTTCTGCTGCTGATACTCCTTGTCATGTCCTACAACAGGACAAACTTATCAAACATCTCCCCATCTTCTAATCTCTTTGTAGCCGTTGCCTCTCTCCCTCCCCCATGCATTTGCCAGGATGTTGAGTTGCTCTCTGTTGATGATCAGCGGCTAATTTCCTTTTTATCAGGAGTAAAGAAACCCTTAGTTGCCTCTTGCAATACCATTGGCATAATCCTGACACTAACACATCACAATGAACAGGAGGTCCATTAATAAACATGCAGTGCTGTGAAGAATTTCACTGATCCCTCTCCAGGTCATTAAATCTATACATATTTGATGGGCAATAAAAGAGTAATGTGGAATGATAATGGCAGCTGTAGGAGGCTGCTGCTCTCCTTGTCTGCCTTAACCACAAGAAAAGACAGGAAATGATCCATATATTTTTTAAAATATGTATATATTCCACTCATTATTACTAATTTTGAATGCCTATGCATATTTCACGGGCAACTGGTTCATAAACAAAACTCAGGCCGAGATTTCAGCATTAAGTTCTTTCAGTTTGAAGTAGGAACACGGAATCCAGTTTGATTTAACAAGAAAGAGCGATGTGCTCCATCTAGAAAAGTTTTTGTGTTGGGGGTACTTGGAGGGCAGGTGCTAATCAAAACACATTTCTGTTTGTCACTTTTTGTGGTATAAATAAAGGATGTTGCCCTACATTGATAAGATATTAAGCAAAGTCAGATCCTAATTCCAGGAACAAATCATCAAGCCCATAAAGATAAAAGAGCCTTATAAGTTTATTCTTTAAAGCTAAAAATCAAAGGAATAATTCAAGTCATACAAGACAGGTCAAAACTACTTTAGGCATTCTATTTCTATTTCTTATCTCACAGATAAAGTCAAACATAGACTATACATCATAAAATAGAAAGATTAAAATACCTACTGTTAAAAATTAGCAAAACTATCATAATCCTACCATGGGGGCCAGCATTCAACCAACACAGAGAAAAATACTGCAGTAAACCTTTGGCCAATTGAACATTCAATGTTTGCAATTCAAACACTCCTCAGCAATCCCAGGATTCTATGATTTACAGTACTTTTTAATTCTGCTGAGCCTGAATTTGGATCACATCTCTCCTCACACCCCTGCTCACCAGTCTAATAGAACGAAGTGAATCACAGAGCTGGTGCGTTTACCTGGCCACTTGACATTTGTTCAGCCCTGAAGTTCTTTCTCTCTTCTCCCATTTATAGTAACTCTCACAAAATATTTTTTTTCAAAAAACATTGACTTGTTGGGAAATAGGTGAGTGTGGCTTATATTAGAACTGACCCTGAAGAGAAAACCAAACGATAAAAGTAACAATAGAGTGTTGCGAAAGATGTAACATTTGCCAGTGATTTGCAATTTTGATGGATTACGCTTAATCTGAGAAAAGTCTGAATTTGGTTGACAACTGACATGAACGCACTCACCCTAGACTTTATTTCAAATCCAAAAAAACAAAGCCTGAAACTATTTGAGTGAAAGCTTGAGCGGGAACGGAGGTGATTTATCCAAGTTAGAACAGTGACGGGTCCCATACACAGCCTCTGGAGCCAGATCTCCTGGGTTTGTTCCCGGCTCCGTCATTTTTTTTTATCAAGAGGGCTGTCGTAGTACCTCAAGTGTAGCCTATTTGATAAGAGACATCATTTTAAGAGCCCCTGACCCTGATTCACTGAACCCCAGATTCCAGTTTCAAGGATCTTGTGGCAGGCATTGTTGGTGCTTCCCCCGTATCCCCTCAGCCCTTCCCCAGTGCCGCCTGCAACTTCAGGGGCTAGTTTCCAAACAGCAATGACTAAGTCTCCCCACCTCATGCTCCTGTGCCTCTGCCTGTGGTTTTCTCTGGCCATCAGAGCATTCTTAGCCAGAACATGCCAGAGAGGTAACATGCCCAGGAGCAATTCTCAACTAATGAAGGACAGACTATCACAGGTAACTATGCCACCTGCTTTCCCTTCAGTGAGACAATTCTAGGTGTGTTCTAAACAGTCTCTTAGGAAGTTCCCTGCAGGACCGAAACCCAGTTGTGCCCCAAATAGTAATCTGCTCATCAACATAATCTTGAGTGGCTTTCCTCCCTTCCCTGTCTCACTTCCTTGGTCTTTCACCATATTTCCTAAGATCGCTCCCCAAATAAAATACATCCACTCAGATCTTTGTCTTGGGGTCTGCTTTTGAGGAAATCAAACTAAGATACAACTGAAGCACGTAAGTCTCCCAGCTTCGGGAACTCCCATATTTTCCTTCTCCTCCACAGCACGTTTGCTGTGAAAGGCTCATGGTCAATCCCAAGATTCTATAGTTCTCAAAGGGTGAACTTTACATTCACTCTCATCTGTGTGACTAAGACACAAAACCATACCTCTAGTTCAAAGGTATCCTCGTAAGGAGTCTGAATAGCACCTAACCAAATGTTGGCTTAAACTTTGCTTTTATTGCCTCCTCTTCAAAAATTAGGCACCCACAAATTGTTATCAAAAAGTTCTATCCTTTCTCTTTCTACGTCTCATCAATAGCATAATAATGGATGTGAATTGGGGTAAGACAGAAATTGATATTTGGCCGTTACATATGTATTTTAAAGGTAAGCATCGATCCTAATGTCTCATCTCTCTAAACCTAAAACAATGTTTGAGTAATGACGGTACCTACCTGAAAGAATTGATGTGAGGATTAAATATGATCATCCATGATTGGTATTGGGAATGTCTGGCAAATTGAAGGTTCTCAAATGATGCTATGTCGTTAATATTATTAGAATGGAGAAATGAGGTTTGAGGGGATTGTTTAAACATTTCAGTTATTGTTCTTACATTTTTCATAAGAATTGCCACACTGCTGATTCTATGTATTTCTGTAGTATCAGTTGTAATGTCTCCTCTTCCATTTCTAATTTTATTTAATTCTCCTCTCTTTTTTTTCTCAGTCTAGCTAAAGGTCTGTCAATTTTGTTTATCTTTTCAAAGAACTAGCTCTTTGTTGATCCTCTCTATTGGTTTTCTGGTCTCTATTTCATTTATTTCTGCTCTTATTTTTTATTATTTCCTTCCTTCTGCTAACTTTGGGCTTAGTTTGTTCTTTTTCTAGTTCCTTGGGATGTAAACTTGCATTGTTTATTTGAGATCTTTCTAATTTCTTAATATATGTGTTTATTCTTATAAAATTTCCTCTCAGAACTGCTTTCGCTGCATCCCACAGTATTTGATATGTTGTGTTTTCATTTTCATTTGTTTTGAAATAATGTTTTATTTCCCTTTTGATTACTTCTTTGACCCAATGGTTGTTTAGAAGCACCTTTTAAGTTTTCAGGTATCTGTAGATATTATCACTTTCCTTTTGTTGATTTCTAGTCTCATAGCATTGTGGTTAGAAAAGACAGTTGGTATGAGTTCAGTCTTCTTAAATTTGCTAAGATTTGTTTTGTGGCCTATCATATGATCTGTTCTGGAGAGTATTCCATTTGCACTTGAAAAGAATGTGTATTCTGTAGATGTTGAGTGGAATGTCCTGAATATGTCTATTAAGTCTATTGTTCTAAAGTGTGGTTCAATTCCAATGTTTCCTTGTTGATTTTCTGCCTAGACAATCTATCCATTGCTCACAGTGGAGCACTGAAGTCCCGTAATATTACTGTATCATTGTCCATTACTCCTTTAAGGTCTTTTATTAATTGCTTATTACATTTCAGAGCTTGGGTGTTAGCTTATATATTTACAATTGTTATATCTTTTTGATGTATTGACCCCTTTATCATTATATAATAACTTTTTTTGTCTCCAGTTACCCTTCTTGGCTTGAGGTCTATTTTGTCTAATATAAGTATGGCTATGCCCTCTTTCTTTTTGTTTCTGTTTGGCTGGAATATCCATACCTTCACTTTGAGCCTACGTGTGTCTTTAGAACTGAAATGAGTCTCCTATGGGCAGCATATAGTTGGGTCTTGTTTTTTAACCTATTCAGCCACTCTGTGCCTTTTGATTGGTGAGATCAATTTACTAACATTTAAGGTGATTATTGATATGTAAGAATTTACTACAGCCATTCTATCTTTTGCCTTCTTTTGCCTCCCATTGTTTTGTTTCTCTTCTATTTCTGTCTTCCTTTGTAAGTTGGTGGTTTTCCATAGTGATTTGCCAGTGTTCCCTTTTTTCATGTTTTGTATCTCTGCTCTAGATTTTTTTCTTTGCGGTTTCCATGAGATTTACATAAAATCAGCTCATAGATAAAATAATCTTTTTTCTGCTAGCAATTTCTCTTATCAATTTCTGATAGAAATTTCTCTTCATTCACCTATAAAGATTCCATCCTTTTACTGTTCCCCTTTTATATTTTTGATATCACAAGTTATCTCTTTTCATGCTGTGATTTTGTTACCAAGTTGTAGTAGATATAGGTATTTTTATTGCTTTTTTCCTTTAATTTTTATGCTATAGTTGAATTTAATATACTATTCTTAAAAAGTTACAGTATTCTAGTTCTGACTGATGACTTATTACCTTAATCAGAGTTTTGTGCACTTTTATCTTTTTATTTCAGCTTGAAAAGCTCCTTTCAACATTTCTTGTAAGGCAAGTATAGCGGTGGTAAACTCCCTCAGTTTTTGTTTGTCTGAGAAAGCTTTATTTCCCCTCATATCTGAAGGATAACTTTGCTGGATATAGTATTCTTGGCTGAAAGTTTTTTATCTTTCAATATTTTTAATATGTCATTCCACTCTTTCCTGGTTTGTAGAATTTTTGCTAAGAAATAGATAATTGCCTAATGGGGGGGGTAACTTTCTAGGTTACTGTCTTTTTTCCCCTGACATATTTAAAGTTCTTTCTTTATTATTGGCTTTCAATAGCTTTAATATAATGTGTCTTGGTCTTTTTGCATTGAGATAATAAGGTGTTCTATTAGCTTTGTGGACTTGTATATCCAGTTCCTTCCCCAGGTTTGGAAAGCTCTCAGTTATTCTTTCTCTAAATACACTCTTTACTCCCCTCTCCCTCTCTTCTTCTGGGATACCCATTATTCTTATGTTCACTTTTCTACTGGAGTCAGATAGTTCTCATAGAGTTTCTTTATATTTTTAAAATCTTAGTTCTCTCTCCTCTCCCATCTGAATAATATCTGTATTTCTATCTGTGTTTAAGCTCACTAATTTTTTGTTTAAGCTCACTATGTTTAAGCTCACTCTTTATATGATCTGCTCTATTTCCAAAGCATTCTAATGCATGCTTCATCTCACTGAGTTCTTCAGCTCTAGAATTTTTGTTTCTTTTTTAGAATGTTAATCTCTTTGGAGGACGCCTCCTGTTTGTTAATTTTATTCCTAAGATCATCATATTGCCTTTGTGAGTTTCCTTGTAGCTCACTGAACTTTTTCAGAACAACTATTTTAAATTTTTTATCAGTTAGAGCATATTAGGAGCTCTCCTTTTGTTTTTCAGAAGGTGCTGCTATAGCTCAAGTTTTTGGTTTCTTTTAGGGACAATGACTTAATACTAAGGTTGGAAGTGTGTGCATTAAAAAAAAATAGTGTGGCCACAGAGCAGGGGGGTGGGTGTACTTAGCACTTGGGGTTTTGGTTATGCCCATGGACTGGTAGGTTGGTCCTCAAGTTGGGGGATCTCAAAGGTCTGTGGGTGGTCCTCTTACCTCCCGGGGCAGACAGCAGGAGACAATTCCCTTCAGTTCCCTTTGTCTGCCTACTTCCCTTTTTTCCTCTCCCCCAAAGTCAATGTGGTCCCTCCTCAGGGAGAGCAACTGGTGCCTACAGCTATAGCACACATGGCAAGGCAGACCTCCCCACTCACCACCTTCACCCTCCACCTCGTCTGCCAGAAAAGTCCTGCTGCCTCACTGCCACACCAGCCACTGCTTTCTCTGCCATCACTGCCTCTGCCACCACTAATTCCCCTGCCACTTCCCTTGCTCTGCCACCACCTCTGCCATCCGATCCACCCGCTTTCAGGTGCACAGATGGGTGAATTTCTAGGGTTTCCTGGTATGCTGTGCAGAGGCACTTTTTTTTTTTCCGTTATGGATGTCCAATTAGTTGTAAATCAAAGATGATAGAGAAAAAAAACACTAACATGATGCTGACATCACTCCTCAAGACAGGTTTCTTTACACTATAATGTTTCAAAAACCTAGGTATAATCATAAATACAGTGTATATATTTGATATACTTAAATGTTTTTTTGTTTTCCTAAAATGCTCGTTTTAAATTGATGATGCATCTTATAGTAGCATCTTAAAAGTGAGCATTAAAAACATTTTAATGTAAAAAATGCCCAAAATGTGACTATTACAGAACATGCTATTAGTGCTGTTGACCAGGGAGCCCAAAAGAGTTTTGCTATATATCACTGACAAATATAAAGCTTGAGGTATGATTGTGTCATCAATATCACAACTCCCTGTGTGCTGACTGATGTTTTAAACCAAAAATTTCACACTTCAAGAAATTGACTTGATGTTGGATATTAGCCTACAGATACACATCAATTTCAATACATGTATTATTGTATAACCCATTTGTGGAAAAATGTTTATGTGGCGTATAAGCAGACGTTCATGTTTAAATGAAATCTAGTGTCCACCATCTCCATGTCAATAGCAAGTAACAAGGTAGGATTCTTCTTCCTTTAATACATTTTGAAAAAAATTTATAAGCCATTACTGTTTATTTTTGACTTATTTGATAACTGGTGAGGAACCTGGGTAAATCAGTAACTTAAAAAACAAAGTACATGGGTAATCAGCTAGGCTGACAAAACTCAGGATTTATACTTACTTTGGAGTAAAACCTTAAAGAAGTATGATACTTCATCAAGTAATCACACCCACATATTTTCAAAAGTAAAAAACTTCCAAACAGTTGTTCTATTCTAAATATGTCTATAGGTCAACAAACCTTGTATTGTTTCTTAAAGGTTGTTTCTATTTATCTTGTGTGCTAAAACTATGTTTAAAAGATTGGAAGAATTGTCCCTAAAAAAATTGACTGAACAAGACAACTAAGCCTTTGCAGCTCTCAGCTCCCTTGACTTTGAATGTAAACTTCTTTATAATGCATCAGGCTTATGAACAGGTGGTAAGGAAACATGGGTGAGTTCCTCAGGGAAAGGATACTAGTTATAAATGGAAAGTGCTAGAAATAGGGTAAGCATAGTCTAACTAAATAAATGCCAGCCACAGGGAAAACAAGGGAAATATCGCTGCCTTACTATAAGGAGAGTTTCTAAGAAAACTGAGAAGGACCATTAAGAAAATTGACTGAATTCTGTTGCTGCAGTTATGGCTAATCTCTAAAGAGGAGCAGTCAAACTGATGTGACAACTTTTGGCCTCTCTCCATCTGAATACCTACCATTAGCTTTTAACACCAAAGTAAAGCCAGAACCAAACTGCCTGAGTTTGAACCCTAGCTATGCCACTCTCTAGCTGTGTGACCTTAGGAGAATTACTTACCTTCCCTCTGCCTCAGTTTATTTATTTGTAAAATCAATAGAAATATATTATCTATCTCATAGAGTGAGTTAAAATAGATTAAATAAGTTAACATATGTTAGTGATTACACTGGTGTCTGACAAATTCAAAGCTCCAAGGTTTTCTATTGTTAAATGTATAAATGTTTTGTTTCTTCACTTTTTGCTTCAATTGGTATATTCTCTCCTAGTTTACCAGTGTTTCTAAATCAGCAACCATTCATTCATATCTACTCTGTAAAGCAACGAATAAGTAATCTTTTGGAAACATAATATATATAGCATGGTCATACCTTGAAGTACTAATCTAATTGTATTCTGAGTACTTCCCTCCCCCTTTCTCTTACTTGCAGCCAAAAATTTTTGTCATGAAATACACTAAAGAGATCCAAATAAGCACTTAGTACAAGTACCAGAGGAGGATTCTATATGGATTTAAAGTATTTCCAAAAGACTAGCTGAGACTGAGTAGCAGGGGAAAGAAGAAGGAGTGTTTCAAACAGGATATAAAGGAGGGACCAGAGGGATGAGAAGTCCAAAGTAGGAGGGAGACCAAGAACGTTCATCACAGATGAACAAAAAGCAAAGAGAAATGGCTGCTGAAGACAGGCTGTTCTCCAGCATGGACTACCCCTTCATTATCCCATGAGGCCTCTGTCCTGGACCCCACACTTTAGAGGACCCCTTCCCTGACCCTCTTTCAGCTGTGCCCCACCACCACCAGCAGCAGGGAAGGAACCTGTGAACCCGACAGGCTATGCACACATGGAGCCTGGACCTCTCCCCCCTTTTATACCATATTCCTCATTGCCCCTAAGCTGCTTGCAGGACTGTACCAGCCTCTTCCCCAGGTACTGCTACTAGTGTGGTCAGCTCTAGACCCAAGGGGTGACCACAGGGAGTGTGGGCATGGATATGGCCAGAGCTTGGACTTGTGGGCTGAGGTGTTGATAGGAGGGTACGTGAATCTCCTCATGATGCAGGATGGAGCTGGGAGTGGGGCAAGAAGGCAGGGCCCACTGCAGACCAGGGCTTCGTCTATATCCTCTCTGGCTGCAGGATTCTGGAGTGGAACTCCAGGGTACAAGAATTCTAAATTAGAATCTGGCCTCATAGGTCACACTGAAGGTATATGTGTCAAAATAATATGACAGACAGATGAACGGATAAAGAAAATGTTTTCTATATAACGTTTTAGCCATACGTATATATAAGGGCTCAGTGACTTCATAACGGTTAAGGTTCAAACTTGGTTCGTCCTAAAGGGGAACAGAGAGAACCATCTCTCGGGAATGGGATCCAGGAGGCTGGGATGCCTGTTCCTTAATTTATTTCATAAAATACAACAGTTAGTCCCACCATAATCCTATTATGGTCTCCCTGTACAGAAGACCTACTGGGAGAACAAATGATGAGCATGATATTAGCTGGTTTAATAGATTCGCGGCATCAGACTGGACAGCCTGTTGTATTTGTCTCCACAGAGAGGTTATTCTGCAAGACCTAAGCCTCCTTTTCCCTGGTCAATGCTCAGGTGAAGACCTCCAGCCCCTGCTGATGGATATTCCCCTTGTCTATGCTTCCACGGCTGACCTGCCTCCCCTTACGTGTGGCATATCCTTTGTTATATATATGTGTTCACTCCATCACGCTACAATTAATTCTAGGAGGCCTGGGACTCTTTGACTTACGTTGACTTTGCCTGTTTCTACTATAATCTATTATATCTGTGTTGACTTTATAGATTAACATGAGAAGGGAAATATTATTTTCCAAGTTCCAGCTGAGGAATGAGAGAGAGAAGTAACTCCTTACACGACCCCTCTACTGTCAAATAGGTAACACATGCATACAGTATACGTGTATATCTGCAGATGACACATTCACCACATGTATACACATAGAACAAAAACCTGCTAACTTTAATTGCTCTAATATACATCGAGAAGAATATTTTGTTGCATTTGACATTGAGGCTCCCAAGTGATTAATACTGAATTTATGTAAAGTTGCAACAACTAACTTTCAAAAGGAAAAAACATTACAGCTATCATAAATGGTGTGTTAATAATTATAAAAAGCCATAGATGGCTTTATAAGTAGCAAATTGCAATTAGAACACTAAATAAAAATAAAACCACTGTAGGAGAAGCCAAGGCATTTAAGCAATTATTTAAGTGCAGTGATGAGTTAAGTGTAACTCCATTATTTAAATGTAGCCCACATGAAAAATAATTTTAAATAACTTTAGCTAAAAATTTCCTGGTGCTTTCTATGTGCCATGCATTTTATGTATATTGCCTTTTATTTAATTCTCACAGTTCTATGATAGAAATACCATTTTCTGTATTTTTCCTGGTCAGAAAACTGAGGCAGTATTGCGAAAAGATGATGTTTCAAGTGCTTGATTCGGACTATTTCAGTTTAAATTATGTCTCCACCACTTATAACTGCTATAACTGTTGTTAAGCAAATTATTATCCTCTTTGTACTCCAAGTTTCTCTTTGGTAAAATGAGATAATATCTGTAACCATCTCAGAACTTTGTCATTCAAGATACAATTAGATTAAAAGATAAAATGGTGAAATAATTAGTAGAACATCTGGCATATAATATGTACTTGAGAGATGTTTGATATTATTAGAAAAGTTAAATAGCATTCATGAGATCACAAAACCTGCAAGTTACAGGAACAGGAATAGGACCCATGTCTGTTTCATTCAAAATGCCATGCTGTTGATCTCTAAACTCTAAGGCATTTGTTTACTGAACAACTGATGAGGTTATATGAAATGATTTATAAGAATCCTGAAAGTCTATTATTCTTCTTCAAAGGACTCAAGATTATTTTCAGATTTTTTTCCCGCACCTGCTCCCCTCCCCTCCCAAAAAAATCCATGTCTGTAAGAGAAGAAGGGAAGTGACAAGGACCTGTGTTTTCTATGGGTAGAGTAGACGCTGCAAACAGTAACCCAGCTTGAGGTGCCTGGCTGCATCCTGCCCTAGAGAGTGGGTGGCCTTGCAGGAGAGGGGGCTCTAGCAGGAGGCAGTTAGCAGGGGTACCAATGTGGGTAGAGCGGGAGCTGAAGTGGGGCTGCCCAGTGACAATCAGGAGTCAAGAGAGGACACAGAGTACTAGCCAACTGAAAAAACTTTTGTTCCTTTTCTGTAATTCTTACCTCCCTCTGCCCCGTCCCCCAGCCCCCAGCCCCACGCCCCCGGCACTCTCCCAACCCCACACATCAGTGCTGGGGCAAAGTGACAGACTTGGAGTTGGGGACTGAAAACAGACCATGCTCCCCACCCCAAGGCATGTCCCACCAGAGGTCAGGCCAGGGCTGGAAAAGGGAAATGGAGTCAGACAAGAGAGCAGACTTCTAAATTAGTCTGAATTGGATACTTTTATACCCTAGAATGGCTGGAAAGTTATGGAATCCCACGAAAAAGTCATTAAGGAGAGAAAAAGAGAGAATCACCCATAGAGGGGAAGGCACTAGCTGGACAAAAGCAAAACTGTTTCATGCTGGAACTCCACCAAATTCAGGCCATTTAATTAACTGATGGGATAATGATATAATTTTCCTAAATGATCAGGGTGTTTCTTTGCTTGATATTCATATCTCCCACTAGACTACCAGCTCCGTGGAGGCTTAGGGCTACTTACCCAGGAGCAGCTCAGCACGGACACTCAGTGCACTCACATCAGTATTTGTTAAATAAATAAAAGGATCTACAGAAATGAACTCTCTTGAATTTTCATTTAAAATTCTCAATAGCTCAGAATAACCCAAAAAAAAATGTGCTTTGTTGCATTCACATATGAAAGATACCATAACTATCAGATTAACCAATTAAAAAATTAGACTTCGAGGCATGAAAAAATTTTTGAATCAAAAAGAGAAAGAGAGAGAGAAAGGAGAGAGAATCTTCTGTCTAAGGATTCCTCTCCTCTGGGAATGTTATTTTAAGTATAAGTTTGATGTTCCTTGGAAGGAGAGGACTGGAAAAACAACACAGAATCAGTCTGAGGGGAAAGAAGCCTCCAACAAGTAGCTGTTACTTGTTCCAGAGAAAAGGCAGATGGGGTGGGAGGTGGAGGGAGTAACTTTTTCCTATACTTTCCTCTTCTCGTTATAATGCCTCTCAAGGTGATATTTCATCCCAGAGTGATCGAAGTCCCTGAAATTTCAAGAACAGGCAGGCCTTCTTTTACAAGCAACAGTAAAAAATTTTGAGCAGCTAAGCATGTTACCAGGGAATTAATAATAAATCTGTACAGATTGATATTCCCCTGAGATAAAAGGAAAGAGAAAATATTAAAAAACTGATGCTTTTGGAAAATGAAAAATTAATGGGGTGTATATCTCTCCAGGGAGGGAGGGACACAGCGCTTGCTTTTACCCCTGAAATGGAAGCCTGCCATGTGGGCTAACGGGCAAGGCCCTGGTGTCCCAGCATGGATGCCCTGAGAGCAATAACACTGACCCAACCGAACAGCAGGGTGCCGGTGCCCAGGAAAGAGCCCAGCAGACTTGGGTCAGAATGCCAGTTCTATCGCTCATTAGTTGTGTGACCTCAGGCAAGTAATTTAATGTCCTTGAGTCTCAGTCTTTGCACAGAAAATGGGGATAAATACCTACTTCCTAATGTGAGGAGAATTAAACAGGAGCACATGCATACTGACTAGGATCTAGTAAGGACTCACTTGAGAAGTTCTTAATTCTTTTCCCATGATGTGCTATATTTTTCTACTTGATTTAATCTTCATCCAAAAGAGCCTCTTTACTCCACACAAACTGCCTACTAACTCACACACTACTCTATTTTAATAACAATTCAAGGTCTATGACCTTAGGACATCATTTTTAGCCCATTTTATCATATCAGATTGCATAGACATCAGTTCCTTAAAAGTACTGATCATGTATCTTTGGATTTCATCTTCTTCTACCAACCCTGCATTCACACTGTCATTTGTCACCAGTAGATTGTAAGGCTGTGAAGTCAAGGTCTATATTTTTTCACTACTGTACCTCAGTATCCAATACAGAATCTAACACTTTGTAGGTACTCAGTAGATATCTGTTACCTGCATGGATAAATGTAAGATATATTCAACAAGACAAGCTAATTGCAGTTCAAATAACCTCAATTCCCAGTGTCTTAGGCCAATAAATGCGTATTTTTCATATATTCACAGTAGAATGTGCATCAGCATGGGACTGTGCTCTGCAGAATCATTCTGACACTGAGATCTTTACATCTAGCATTTCCACTTCCTCCAGGCCCCTCCAAATCCTCCACTGAATCTTCCATATCCAACCAGCAATTTAAAAAAAGAAATCCAATAAGAAGAATTTCCAGGGAGATTACAGGGGCCAGGTCCCAAAGTGACATCCATCACTTCCCCTCACATTCCATTGGCCAGAACTCAGGCATATGGGCCCATCTACCTGTAGAGGAAATTAGAAACTGTAATACCACTGTGTCCCCATAAGGAGAAGAGGCACTCTAGCCAGAATCTCTCACTTAACAGGTCCATCCGTATCTGTTGAGGGACTAAATGACAAGCATTAGGAATTGGACAGACAGTTGTCATCAAGCAATAAGAGCCCAGGTTTGGGAACAAGAGTCTAAGAGGCAAGTAGGCTGGGGAGGAAAGGAAACAAACAAGGTAGAAGAAACCAAAATCCACCTCTGGATTCCTTATTCCCTGCAGGCCAACTGGCAGATTCTAGAAAGGCCATGCTTCTCTGGAAGAAAAAGGCCTTACTGTAAGCAGTTTGAGCTGCTATAACAAGATACCATAGACTATGTGTCTTAAACAACAGACATTTCTTTCTCACTGTTCTGGAGGCTGGAAGTGTGAGATCAGGGTACCAGCCTGGTTGGGTTCTGGTGCAAACCCTCTTCTTGGTTACAGAGGCCATTTTCTTGCTGTGTCCTCACATGGGGGAGAGCAGAGAGAGAAGCAATCTCTCTCACATCTCTTCCTATAAGGGCACTAATTCCATCATGAGGGCTCCACCCTCATAACTTGATTACCACCCACCTCCAAATACCATTACACTGGGGACTGGGCTTCAACATATGAATTTTGAGGGGGACACAGCAGGCCTTATCCTAGAGGATGGGTACCAGATGCCCTGCATTTATCCAGGAGGTTGGGGCCTTCATCTCCAGTCATCACCTGGATGAGGCCCCTTTGTCTAAACAAAAATGAGTCTAGTGCTTCCTACACAATTGCCCTGCAGCCCTGCCCTTGACAAGACCATGACAAAAATCTCTCTCCCTTCTCCCTTTCAGGTTTCCCTTCTCAGCACATTTCCTCCCTGCCAAGCACAGTCATTAGTGCTTCTTTGTGGGCTTAAATGTAAATTTGTTGTGATTAATTAGCCTCAGAGCTGACTTGGCAGTTATTGAGACATCGGAGAGGGTTCTGGATTTAGTGTTCAGATTCTTGCACTCTCTGGGATTCCTCTTTCTATCAGCAGCAAAACTTCAAGTTCAAAACTGTCTACGCTAAAAAATGCTTTATGTGTCTAATTAACTATTTGTCACTTTGAGGTAAGTACAAAGATAAAATCTCACCATCCTGTGTAAGGTGATGGATGTGTATCTTTTTATAGTGCCATAGACTTGGGAACCAAAGAATCAATTTCTAGATTCGAGAATAATGACAAAATTGTCTAATATATTAATTTGTGCTGTGACACATTACTCATGATGAAACCTTCCAAATGGTTTCTCAAAATCTTAAACCCACCCTGCCGTGAAGTTCTCCTTGGTCTCCACCTCTAGGAACTGATGTGAAAACTGAAGCTGATAATACTTAGCCTAGCAGAGTAGAGCCAAGAGTCACAAGAAGATGTGCAGGAAGAGAGTCCAACCAAAAAAATTGAAAACCTGAATTCAGATCTTCCTGCTACTAACTGGCTGATTAGGACTCTCAGATATCCAACAGAAATGAGCTTAAGTAAAATAGGGAATGTTTCAGCTCAGATAACTGAAAAGTCCAGGGAGTGGGCTTCAGACCCAGCTGAACCAAGGAAGTTGAATCATGTTGCCAAGGTTCTGTGTCTCCCCTGTGCTTAGCCTCACTTTACTTTCTGTATTGGCTTTATTCAGCAATGTGTTGGAAGTAGCTAGGGCAGACAGCCAATTGCAGCTCCAGATATACCGAGCCTTGCAACGCTCGGTCCCAATAGAATACAGTGCTTCTCTTTCTGAACATCCAAAAGCAAATCTGTACATTAGTCTCTGACTATCTTATTTGGGTCACGGACCCATCTCAGAACAAATCACTGCAGGAAAGTTATAAAATAATCTGAGTCCTGCAGACTGTGTCTTATACCCCTTCCTACAGAGGGAGGGGATCAAAACATAGTGGTAGAATTTTTATAACCACACTCAATAGGGAAACATGATCCAAGAAATGAAAGATCAGATACTATGATCTGATGCAAAGAAGGGTAGGACAGACAGACAAAAACATTGTTAATTTGCACCATCACTTATTTAAATCAATACCCTATTCTATCTGAAAAATAGGCATAAGAATGTCTCTATTCACTTTACATGGAAGTATAAAGCACAAAAAAGTTCTTTTTCTGAGAAAAGAACTTTGGGGAGAAAATATTTGTTAGATGCTTAAAAAATAAATTATATCTCTATACACTTCTATGGATAGTATTAATTGTCATAGACACTTTGGAAAACAATTTTGCACTGTCTTATAAAACTGAATATTCATAAACCTGGCAACCCAGGAATTTCACTTCTAAGTGTCAGAGACAGAGGTGATCGCAAACATTCCATCTGCTGCCCTGCAGTTCTCACCCTTCCTCTGTTGCATTCGCTTTGGCCATACTGCTAATTCAGGTAAAAGAAATGTGGATAGAGGTCATCTATCGATTCTGAGATAAGACACTGTGTCCCTCTTACCCTCCTAGGAGGCAATGGAGGCCTCACATTCTTGAAGACACAGATAATGATGGTGTAGCCTCAGTAATGCCTGGGTCCCTGAGGCTCCCTGACCAAGAAATCAATCTTTGTTGTATTAAGTCAGCTGCGTCTAGGGGTTAATTTGTTATTGCAGCATAATCTGCTTATCCTGTCTGATAAAATCCTCAAAAGAAACATTTGCACATGTACGGGTTGATCACAGCAGCACTGTTCATAATAGTAAAAATGTGTATGCAACTCAAATGCCCATTGACATAAGTGATCGATTTTAAAAGATCACAGTATATTTACACATTAAATATCACACAGCAGTACAATATATTGCTACAAGCAACATTATGCATGAATTTTACCCACATAATGTCAAGTGAAGAAAGCAAGTCCTAGGAGACTACAATTTGGTTTGGAGCCCTTTTTTTTTTTTTTTTTTTTTTTTTTTTAGAGTTTAAAAATACACAGAGAAAGATAGATTATCTAGGCATATAGATAATTATGTTTTTAAGCAAGAAAATGATCACAAAAATCAGGATACTGGTTACTTGGGTTGGTGAGACAGCAGATGGGAGAAGTAGGAACATATGGGCAAATATAGTTATTGGTAATTGCAGTGGACTGAATATTTGTGTTCCCCAAAAATTTTATATTGGTTTGGTTCAGTTTTAGGAGGATGAAGATGATATCTGAAGAATGAGACTCAAAGCTGCAGAATCTTACCAAGGGAACTAATTCCTCCAACTTTCAGTTTTCACACTTTATTCCTCTGTATAGAAGGGACAGCCATTGGCAACATTGGGAAGCTGCTGGAGTCAGCCTTTGGCTGACCAATCTCCTAAATTTGTGCCCTTTTCCCTTATACTGATCACCCAGCCCCTCACTTTAAAATGCCCCCTTATCTTCATCTTCTTTCCAGCCGCTCATCTGCAAAAAACATGGCTTTAACAACAAGCCTGAACTCTTTTCTCTGTAATGTATTCCTCTCTTCTCTGCTCTCTCAACACTTTCCCAGGGCAGTCGCAACAAAAATGGCTTTAACAGCCCTGGATGCTGATAAATCCCAAATTTACATGGTTCTTTCCTAAGCAAAGGAATGGTAACTCGGCTCATTTATCATCTCAATTTGGTGTCTGAAAGACGCATTTAATTCAAAACATAAAATATTCATCTCTAACTTGCCCCCCAAATCTGCTCTTCCTTCGCCTTCTTTGATTAATGCTACCACTAGTTACCTAGTTTCCTAAATCATGAATCTGTGGTTAACCTAGACAATTTCCTGTCTTTAGATGCCTGGGACAATGCTGTCACCTTTCTCATGGGATACTATCAGCAGTGGCCAGGGCAAAAATGAATGTCTAGAGAAGACGGGTAGGCTATTCTTGAAGACATGTGAACCACGGCCAGAAGTCCCCACAAATAACCAAGAGGGATTTTAAAGAGACTAGGTTCCATGTTATCAGGTAGAATTATGAACCAGAGGAATTTGTTACTTAATTTTACCAACAGACTGGTTAAGACCTAGAAATACTCAAATAACACTATTTGGATGTCTGTTTCTTCTACTATATTATAAATCTCTAGAAATTATGGATTGTGTTTTGTTGATCTCTAATATCCCAGTGCCTACCATGGTACCCAGCATATTGGATATACTTAATGCTATTTACTATTTAAAGAATAAACCAGTGTCACATGTAACTTGGCAAAACTCCTTACATTTGTGCAACTGACATTTGGTGGTATGGTGAGCCTTCCTCCAAGTCCCTGATCACGGAAGGAGCCCATACATCAGTCTCTTCCCAGTGAGAGCAGCTTACAGAGCATGGCTTCCTGATTGCTTGCCAGCAAGTCGTCTTGCCTTGCACTTAACCTGTTTTCTAGCTCCACATAAATAAGCAAACAGCGTAAGAAAGAAGGGGCGAGGAAAGAGTTCAGGAACAAATCGCTAGCTATGTTTTGGAAACATTTGCCTTAAAGCGTCTGGCAGTGTGATTCATAACAATTTTGTCTTTTCTTTTTTTTTTTTTTTGATGCATCAACAAATAATATCATAAAAAGAAGCACAATACTTTTACAGAATGTAAATGAGGTGAAATAAAGAGGATGTTATTTCTACTAGCATCAATATTTACCAGACTGGTTAAACTTTGTAGAAGTCATGATGAATGGGCTCCTGCTTACAGTCAGGGGAGCATGGTGTATTTGTAAGCTACCCACTGGAAACTGATTATTTTCCCTCTTCTGTAATTTTAGTGTTGTTTTTTAAAGCATGTTCATTTATTTACCTTGTGGGATTCCACATTTTTGTCAGGTCATTTCCTTTATGTTATAAGAACCAATGTCAGATGTTCATTGTGGTGACACTTGTAAAACCACCCAGTGGAATATAATGAGGCCTGCAGTCAATAAATAAATAATGTTGACCTGAAAAGAATAGTGAAAGCATAACTTCTCCCCACGAGTCACTACTGACTGTTGACTGCTCTACAAATGCCACGAAAAGAGCACTGTGCCCATGGCAACACAGCAGTTGAACTCAGATGGTGGGTTTGTTTTGTTTTGTTTTGTTTCCAGTCTTGAAAGGGGAGTGGATGGGTGTTCACACGCCTCCCATAGTTAATAATAACTTATAAATCTGGCATTTCCTGATAATGCAACAAACTTATAAAACAGCTTTCATCCAAGACCTCAAAAAGGCCTAAAATCAAGCAAGTATTATCAGCATTTGAAAGATAAGAAAACCCCCAAAGATTATGCAATTTGCCCAAGGTCAGACAGAAGAACTTACTAAAGCAAAAATACAGCTCAAGGTAACCAACTCCCAGTCTGTTGTTCTAATTAGACAATCCTCTCCTGTGCTGGGCTTGAAGTTCTGCCTTAGGTTCTCAAAAACCTCTGATAGATCACTAAGTCCAGGGAATGCTCCCCACAGGCAGCTGTGGTTAATTGAACATCTTGCAACTTGCAAGGTTCTGTTATTCGGCTCATTAATTAGTTTAAAACATCTCTCACAAAACAAATTCTCAAAACACAAGAAAATTAAGGATTTTCTCCCCCTCTTGTTTTATAATCTCATAAATTAAGACGCTAAAAACAAATTATAATTGAAATGAATGTATCACACCTTTACTTACAACTCCATAGAAAATAAAGCTACCAACTGTCTTGAGTTAGAGTGACTGCTACGAGGCTGGAGGTGCAAAGGCCATCCCCAAACAATCCCTTCATGATGCAGAGAATGTTCTGAATTAAGTAGCACAAATAGAATAGGAGGAAATTGCTTACAACGGACAGAGCACTCAAAAATGCTAAGTGATCATGTCTAAGATGTTATTCCTTTCATCTCTGTGCTGCTGCATTTGCTATTCCCTAAAGCCTGACCACCTTTCCTCTCTTGTCTCTCCATCATGTTAACTCCCGGAACACCCAACTTACGTATCACCTCTTTCCTGAGTGCCTGCCTGTCCTCCCCAGACTCTGCCTCAGAATCCAGACTAAAACAGACCCCTCCTCTCTGCTCCTATGACCCTCTTGGCCTCTCTCTATCAAACCCCTGTCTTCCGGTGCTTAAATGGCCTCTCTTGTGCGTTAGACTGAGCTCCAAGGAAGCGGGAAAATCGTTTCCATTTGTAAAGGTGGGAGAGGAGCCACTGATGATTTCTCACTTCCTGTGATCTAGCTTGAGAAGTTTAGGAAAATTGTCCAAAATTGGAAAAAGGGACTTTCCTCTTTCAGCTCCAGCATGTATAAAGAGCTTAGAAGCTGTCATTCTTATTATCCTAACAACAAGGAGAAAGCTGAACAAACTGAAAATCAGTGGCTTTTCTTGGACCCATCAGAGAACTGAGGTTGCAGGAAAAGCTGCAATCCCAAAATATGGAGAGATAGGTGAATGCAGAGGTACAGCTGAGATCTGCTTACCCGGAGTAGAAGCTGCCAGAGCCATAAACTGGTAGGAACACTTAAATCATGAATTGCTGGAGGCTGTGTGTGGACCAATGTGAGCATGATAAAATCCTGGGAGCTGCTGTCTTAGGGGGGCCCCACACTTTTGTGGGTTTCTTCTTGAGAAACCTACCAGGGTCTCATGGTGAAGAGCCAAGAAAGATGGTCTTGTGGCCCTGGCAGAGACAAGAGGAAAGTCACCTTAACAGTTGTAAAATACACAGGGCATTCTCCATAACAAAGACCTAATTTCTAGGGAAAAAGACTTTACCAGAGCCTATCCCACCAGGGAATGGGCTTTTTCCATACTCCAAACCCCTCCAGCCTTGCTGTATCACTGGGGAGAAAAGCAAAACTAAAAAGCACTTGTGACGATCATAGCCCAGACCCACTAAAAGACTGAATTTTAATCATGATATAAAACACTCTCCTTGCCCACACCTTACTACCACACCAACAGAGCTCCAGTAAAACAGCAATGGACTACAGCTGAAAGGACTATGGGATGAATACTCTACGCAAGGAGTTCTTAGGGAAGACCAAAGGCACAGGGGATTGTAAAACAAAGACACTCAAGGAATTTGAAGACTCTGACACCTACAGCTACAGCAAACTTTAAACACAGTCCCTCGTCTACTCATATTAAAAAACAAAAACAAAAACCACTTCACACTAAAGGCCTATTTTTCTCAGTTCCCAAAACTCTTGCAGTATGTACAAATTGCAACAAAAAATTACAAGGCATGTCAAAAGGCAGAAAAAAACACAATCTGAAGAGGCTAAGCAAACATGAAAACTGGACTCAGATAAGACACAGATTTTGGAATTATCAGACAGGGAATGTAAAGTAACAATGATGAATAAGTGAAGGGCTCTAATGTAAAAAGTAGACAATATACCTGATCAGACAGGTAACATAAGCAGAGAGATGGAAACTCTAGGAAAGTACCAAAAGAATAAGCTAAAAAATCAAAACCACTATAAAAATGAAAAATGTCTTTGATGAGCTCACAAGTAGACTGCTCACAGCCAAGAAAGAATCAATGAGCTTAAAGGTACATAAATAAAAACTCCCCAAACTTAAATGCAAAGAGAAAAATGAATTAAGAAAGAAAAGACAGAACACCTAAGAACTATGGGATAATTTCAAAAGGTATAACATATGTATAATTAGAATCCCAGAAGGAGAAGAAAAAGAGAACAGATCAAAAGAAATATCTGAAGGAACAATGGCTAAGAATTTTCCAAAATTAGTAACAGACACACTACCACACATCCAGGAGGCTCAGAGCACACCAAGCAGGATAAATACCCCAAAATTTACACTGAGGAATATCATATTCAAACTATAGAAAACAAAAGACAAAGACAAAATCTTGAAAAAAGCCAAAAGAAAAAAACAATTACCTCTAGGAGATCAAGGATAAGTGTTACAGCAGACTTCTCATCAGAAATCATGCAAGCAGGAGGAGAGTGGAGTGAAATATTTACTGTTGAAAGAAGAAAACCAAAGCTGGAAATTAAAGTTTCAAAAGGATTTATTAATTTTGTAATAACAGGGAGTGTTATTTTAACAACTTTTTTGATGTATAATTGATATATAATAAACTGCACATGTCTAAATTGTACAATTTACTGAGTTTTGACATATGTATGTGGCTGTGAAGCCATTACCACAATGAAGATAATGAATATCTCTATCTCCCTCCCAGTTTCTTGTGCCCCTCTATAATTCCTCCCTCCTAGGCTACCTTGTGCCTCCTCCCCAGGAAATCTGTGATCTGCTTTCTGTCACTATAGATTACTCTCCATTTTCTGTAATTTTGTGTAAATGGAATCACAATATACTCCTTTATGTCTGGTTTCTTTCACTTGGTGTAATTATTTTGAGAATTATCCACAATTGCAGTTTGTATCAACAGTTCATTCCTCTTTATGGTGAGCATGAGTTGCATTTATGGATATAGATAAACCGCAATTGGTTTATCTAATTGCCTGTTATTTGGCTATTTAGATTGTTTCCAGTATAGGGCTATTACAAATAAAGCAGCTGTGAACATTCATGTAAAAGTGTTTTTGAACATATGCATCTTCACTTTTCTTAGGTGAATTCCTAGTAGTGAAATACATGGATTACACTGTATGTGTATGTTTAACTATTTAAGAAACTACTAAACTGTTTTACAAATTATAAATGTCGTTTTTCATTCCCATAAGCAATGTATGAAGGTTAATTTCCTCCACATTCTCACTAGCATTTGGTTTTGTCAGTGGTTTTAAGTTTAGCCATTTTAATAGGTGTGTAGTGGTACCTCCTATGTTAAATGGTTTTATGCATCTCTCAAATGACTAATAATATTAAGCATTTTTCATTTGCTTCATTTACCACCATATATCTTCTTTACTGATGTATTTGTTCAACCCCTCCGCCTGTTTTTCATCTGATATTTTTGTTTTCTAATTGAGTTTAGAGAGCTCTTTATATATTCTTGATACAAGTCCTTTATCAGATAAATGATTTGCAAATATTTTCTTCCAGTCTGTGGCTTGCCTTTCATTATTTTAAGAGTGTCTTTCAAAGAGAAGTTTTTAACTTTGATAAAGTCAAATTGATCAATTTTGTCTTTTATACCATGCTTTTGGTGTCATATTTTTAAAAGTTTTGCCCAACTCAAGATCACCAAAGTTTTCTCCTAAGTCTTTTATACCATGATTTGGTGTCATATTTTTAAAAGTTTTGCCCAACTCAAGATCACCAAAGTTTTCTCCTAAGTTTTTTTCCTAGGATTTTTATAGTTGTAGATTTTGCATTTGGTTTTATGATCCATTTTGAGTTAATTTGTGTATATATACAAGGGATGGTTTGAAGTTCTTTTTTAATTTGTTTTTTGGGGGTTTTGGCACATGTCTATTCTGTTATGTCAGCACCATTTGTTGAAAAGGCTATCCTTTCTCCACTGAATTGTCTTTACACCTTTGTCAAAAATCAATTGTTCACATATGTGTGCCATATGTATGGGGATTATTTCTGGATTTGCTGTTCTATTCTATTTGATCTTTTTGTGTGCCTGTCACCAGTACTACACTCTCTTGATTACTTAGCTTGATAATAAGCCCCCAAATTAGGTAATGTTAGTCCTTCAATTTTGTTTTCCTTTTTAAAGTTTGATTTATAATTTTGGCTATGCTGGGTCCTTTGTATTTCCATATGAATTTTAAAATCAGATCATCAATTTCTATCCAAAAAAACCTGGCTGGACTTTTATTGGGATTTCATTAAATCTGTAGATCAATTTTGGTAAAATTTACATCTTAACAATATTGAGTCTTCTAACTCCTAAACATAGTATATTTACTTAAGTTTTCTTTAATTTCTTTAATTTGTAGGTTTCAGTGTACAGATAATGCATTCTTTAATGCATTAAAGAAATCAATTCTTAATAGATTTATTCTAAGGTAGCTTATTTTTGATGCTATTATAAACAGTATTCCTTACTTAGTTTCAGTTTCAAATGTTTGTTACCAGTATATGGGAATACAATTGATTTTTGTATATTAATCTTTACCTTTAATTTACCTTTGGACTAAATTTTTTAAAGTTGAATATAACCTTTCATTACAAAAATGTAAAGAAAGTATTCACTGAATAGCCTTGGAGAAAACTGTGACACTGTGACATTACCTGAATTCAACTGTTTTTTACCTAGAAGTAAGTTTTGTTTTTTTTTTTAATTTTTTTTTTTTTGGTGTCTATGATTGAACCAGCTGTCTCTATCTCTTGATTGTGTTTATACAAGGAGGAAAGGAAAAATATTTATCTCTGTATAGCTTATGTCTTATCTCTATGTATAGCTCAGGTGCTGCAAATTGCTAGCTGCTTTTGTAAGGAAGTGTGTTGAACAGTTTCCTATAAGTGATGCAGGATAAGAACCTCAGGACTGCAGAAAAGGCAACCCTGAATAAGATTTGATGCAAGAAACGCAGAAAACAAAACTATACTGGACTTTTGATGTCCTTTATGTAGTGTTAATTAAGATGTTTGATATTCTGTTTTAATGTAATGTTCCTACAGTAGTTTTCACACCCCTGTGGATGGGAATAGACTCTCCTCTAAAAGAAATAGATACTCCTCTTCAGTCATGCTGGGGAAAGGCTACTTAGTATGGAAAATGAGAATTAGGAAGTTGGCTCAGACTGAGACAAGCACCTGAACTCAAAGAATGGACATTCTCAGAGTTGACGCCTATCCAACGGAGCACGCAGTGGAGTAGGCGGGGAGGGCGCCTCCTGCAGGACCCTGAGGGCGCACAGGCTTCCAGAGGAGCCTTCGTTAGCAACCACTTGTGAGTCAGA
Source organism: Camelus ferus (assembly GCF_009834535.1). Taxonomy (NCBI): domain Eukaryota; kingdom Metazoa; phylum Chordata; class Mammalia; order Artiodactyla; family Camelidae; genus Camelus; species Camelus ferus. The sequence goes on along the minus strand of NC_045697.1, from coordinate 54,647,496 downwards.
CCCTCTGTTGGACTAATTATTCTGTGATATTTTTACTATTCCATGATATTCAGCAAAATCTTGGTCCTGGAGGCAGCCAGGTTTTACACTGCGAGAAACAAAGGGAAAGGTCTGGGAGTGAGAAACAAAAGAAAGAGTAGCATCTGCCTCTGAGGGGCCAGAGTTGAGGAAGCAACAGCAGAAACTAACAGAAGAAAGTCGCGCCCAGAAGAAGAGCAACTGATGACAGAGGCAGTGACCTGCTGCACACAGGTGGCTGGAGGGGACGCTGAGCAGCCTGTTCCACATGTGTGTGGAAAAGCACTGAATTCCCAGAGTGCTGGCAGTCTGAAGGGAAAGAATAAAGTGTGAGATCATTCACAGGGAGAACAGAAATGAGAATTTAGTCAGGGAGCACAGTTGTGTTTAAATCCTGGCTCTGCCACATACAAGCTGAATGGCTTATGACAAGTAGTTAAGCCTCTATTCCTGAGTTTCCTCATCTGTAAAATGGGTATAATAGTAATACTACTATAAATGGATCGTTCTGAGGAGCACATGAGGTAACACATATAAAACTCTTAGAACAGTGTTGAGCAAATGAAAGATTATTGTTGACAAAGACCTATGAGGGCTCACCAGAGCATTTATTGATGGAAATATATTCATGATGTATTTAATGAAAAAGTCACAAAATAATATGTATATTTTAATCACATTTGTCAATATATATAGATATACTAAGAGAAATTATGGAAAAATATACTCTAATATCTCTCAATTGGGAGATTATGGGCCCTTTTAATTTTTTCCTTTTCACATCTCTACCTCTGAAATTAGCTATAATGAACTTTTGTAATTAAAAAAATGAAAATCTATTTTAATATATATTGAAAGAGCAGTAAGAAAACTCTGGAAAGTTGATTGATAAAAATCAGATTTTTCAATATGCCCCAAGAAATTAACTTTAAGATTAAAATGCCCTAAGAATTCCCAGAGGAGGAGTCTTGATTGGCTTGTTTACCCATGTGATGTTTAAAAGGTACAGCGCCTGCTGTTATCCAGCTATCCATTTTAAAACGATTCCATCCGTGTCAGCAAAGGACACTATGCTGGAATCACTCTCAGTGAATAGTTAGAAAATGGACAGGTCTTTAAAGGTGCTTGGTAGCACAAAACAGCCATATGTTAACCTCACCTTGAAACACAGGATAACACTGACCACTTAGTATTGAACTAAAACTTGAACAAAATTCTGTATATATTAACTGCCTAAATTTTCACAAAAATCTTATAAGGAGGGTACTGCTATTGCCAAAATCTTCAGAGGGGCTTGGAAGGTTAAATAATTTGCCCAAATCACAGCAACAGGAAGCGATCAAAGCAGGCACACGAAACAAGGCACCGCAGCTGCTCTCCGACTTTCTACTGCAGGAAGTACGTGCACATACGCTCTACACAGGACTTTGAAAGGATCCTCTGCATACATTATAACCCATTGTTCCCAAGGTTTTTCCAGCCTTGACCTGCAGGCTTCAGAATTCTATATTAATTAGCTTACACTTTTGAAGCTAAAGGGAAGAGGAGGAAATACTATCAATAAAAACATTGCAGCATAAGAACAGCAGTCACCTCCCCATGCAAAACATCTAAAACCATGTATTGTAAGTTTAGGAATGAAGTATTACTGCAGATCTATTTTTCTTGTTCTTAAAAACAAGACAACAGGCCCAAAATGGACTCCCTTATGCTATGCCCCACATCAAATTAACTGAGACTTAATTTCCATTTTCACTTTCCCAGAAATGGAATCTTACACCAGTCAGGAATCACCTAATCAGCACTAGTTAGGTGATCTGCTGGACAGACTCCTGCCACTCCCCAGAGAAAAGCAACTTTGCCTGAAACAACTTGCTTTTTTGTCTAGTAGAACCTCCCTGTTCCTGCTCACTTCTGACTGTAAAAGTCCTTTGTTTTGTACAGCTCCTGGGAACTCCTTTCACCTGCTAGATGGGACGCTGCTCTATTCATGAATCCTTGCATAAAGCCAGTAAGATCTTTAAAATGTACTTGGTTGAATTCTGTTTTTTTAACAGTGTCGTTACAGAATGTAGATGCCATCATTCATTTGCTCATTTATTCCACAAATATTTCCAGAATGCCTGTTACAGTCTAGACACTGTGTGGTAGGCACTGACAGTAGTCTCAATGGTTCACTCAGAAGTGCTTTATTTTTTATTTCAAACTCCTCAGACCATCACCCACTGAGATTCAGCATTAACAGAAAGAAAGGTACAGCGGCCTCCACGCAGGGCGCGCTCCTGCAGGTGTTCACAGAGGCACGGTTCTCTCATGGGAATATGTATTCTCCCTTATCAGCCTCCAGTTAAAATGTTGTATCTATCTCTAGGAATTATGATGAAAGCAAATGAGCATATATGGATAGGGGTCTGGAAACATTACCCCCAAACCATGGCACATTCGCATATTGAATATTTTAAGTGGAAGGAGTTTCAGAAAATAGCAGAGAAGCAAAAAGATCACTGTGACCTCCCCCTACAGTCTCCTCCCCTGAAACAGGTCATTAACCCCTCACGTGGGAGGTGCCCTCCCTAGACCAGGAGGAAAGGCACATCCTTAGCTCCAAAGACAAAGGGATGCCAAGAAGAACCAAACACACGGGGTTTGCTGAGTTTCCCCCAGTTCACTGCACTTGCCTCATACTCTGACCTCTCATGTGTCCACACAACTGCCCACTCTTCATCAGACCCTGAGGAAAATGCTCAGGTGTGTTTCATCCTCTGTGAATGGTGGCTAAATGTAAGTCTGATTTTACACACTGAGGGCACTTTGTTTTGACGGTGATGGTATCTTTCTCTGTCTTCAAATGCGGGGGAAACTCCCCAAGAGTGAGAGCAGCCTGCATCCTCTATGGTGGAAGGCCCGCTTTGTAATGGAGTCATTATCTTACTGAGGACTAAGAGAAAGTGTTCCTTCTTTCCTATATTAAAGTGCCTGCTCCTTGATTCAGTTATTAAAATGAGGGAGCAAATAGCTCCTTGTTCTAATTTTCCTTATCAGCCTCCACAGGGCCCATTTTGGGCTGTCTGTGAAGTGTTTGAATGCAATTGTGTGCTTGAATAAAAAGAAGAAACGGAATTAGAGCCTCTTAAGACCATTATATTGTCTTCTTTAGTGACACTATGTGCCTCACGATTACTAAGCAATGAGCTAAGTGTTCTTCCTGAGTAATAATAATGATACCACATTTAACTAGCAGTTTCCTCTTTGCAAAGCACTAGCCCATACGTTATCCCCTCTGATCCAGGCAACAATGCTGGAGCAGATCTGGCCGGTGTTCTAGTCATCAATTTACAAAGGCAGGGACTGAATTGGGGTCAAGTTAGAGATTTAAACCTTCAAAGCCAGGATTTGAAAGCAGGTGAGCCCGGGATTAGAGCAGAGCATGTCCCACGTTTGCTGGGCACCACAGACAGCCTTCCAGTTCATCCCCGCCACCTCTGGGCAGAAGTTCTGCCCTCCCCACCCCCGCCCCTGTCTTGTCCTAACTTAAATGATTAGTCTTTGAGAGGACAGAAACGAGGCAAATCTAAAGCACTTCACATTAGTGGGCAACATGCATATTTGTTATTAATCCATACATCATAGAGGACAGGCCATTTTTAAAGGGTTTAAGTTTTTGCACAGCTGCTTTAACTATGTGTATTTAGGTGACTATTTTCACAGTCTGTTTAGATAGTGTCAAGAAAAGTCCACATTTTATAGGACATTTCAATGTCATCATAAATGATCTTTGGTTGCAAATGACTCTAGGAGGTATATATGCTTCTTTTAGAAATGAACATTATCCTGAAAATATATGTATAAACTAATTTTATGATGAACTAAATTTCATGAGGAGTTTTTCTTATTTTATACAATTCCCCAAAGATGTTATTCTATGATGCAAATAATCTCTACTTGACTAACTTCACTGATCAATTTGCATTGTAAGAATAAGGTTTTCTTCAAGCAGAATGCACACCTATGACACCTAGATATTTCAGCTGTTTAGTTTAAGCCAGCTGTAGCGTTTGTTGAGTGCCTACTGGCTGCCAGGACTCTGCTAGAGAGGGGAAATTCAAAGACAAAAATACAAACCCTTGTGCCCAGATTGCCCACAACCCTAGGTGGAAAAGAAACTAACTAGGAAAATGTTCCCCAGTTGATGGTTTGCAAATCCCCAGTGATTTCTAAAAACATTTGTGTCATTACCAGAAGTGGGCTGCATTATTACCAAAGACAGCACCTTATCCAGGCCCGGAGGCCTCTAGAAAGTAGAGCCTTGGCGAGGATAGAGATGCTAATTCTGTGGTTGGGGGTTGAAAGGCCAAGGCAGAGAGTAAGAGGGGATGGGTAGGGAAGCCAAGGAGGATGCGTTGTGGCACAGTTGGGCATCACTGTGCAGCTGTCACTGCACAGTGAGCCAGCAAGTTGTCCAGCAGATGTTAAAAGATAAGCTGAAGCCCATGAATGATTTTAAGAATTTATCTGAGCAAAAATGGACTCAAATCGGGCAACACCAAACTGGAAGTTGTTAGGAGTGCAAACTTGACAGGAGCTAGTGGAAAGACATTTACAGAGAAGTGGAAGCAAGGCAAGGAAATTATTTCCTTGGCTAGATCTCAAGCAGTTGTTCTAACTGGGAAAGCCCAGTTGGCTGTTTGTGCTTGGCTGTCCTTAGGTGTTGATTCACTGGGTAGGCTTGGGCTTTGGGTCACTTACATGTGCTGCTAAGGTATTAGAACCTCCTCAGTCTAACGGCCTCCTTGTTCAATTAATTTAACACAAGCATGTTGACTCTATATGGCAACTTCTCTGGAAAGGCTGTAAGAAGGAGCTACTCCTCACAGAGGTCCCTGAAAGAGAGAAAGGACGGGGATTTATGTGCCAGGCTCCCATTTTTTTACTGATCAAGGTTCACCCCCATGGAAATCTAGATTATGCAATCTAGTCCCTTCTGTTCACTTAGGAAACCAGTTACCACTCCTAGGGGATGGTGTGTGTTCAAGTCGAAGCTTGGAGGGAATACCTGGTGAGGGTGAGGTACCAACTGAAGGAAAAGTGGAAAGGAAGGGAAGGAGGGGTCAGGGAGGAAGGAAGGAAGGAGAGAGGCTTTGAGATGCATATTTATCTTTGGTTCCAACATCGCATCCCTTCTTGTTTCTATGTTTTAGACTCAATATGTAAAATAATTACATGAATTTTCCCCCAGAACATGCTAATTAGAGATTACAGGTGAGACTGCTTTTTTATATGCTCTTGAAGAAGCTCCTCAGAATGCTTTCCAGTTTATGGACATTAGCGTTATCTAATTAGTATCTGCAGCTTCCACTAAATAGTAAGTTTTTGATAACAAAGATCACATCTGATGTGTGTTTCCATTATTCCTCCAGTCACTGGCACTTAGTAGGAGCTCAGCAGATCCTGGATGAATGAACACATGCATGGGTGAGATGAGTGCCCCAGATTCAGTCACTGAGTTGCTGGCACTCAGCTACACCTCGGCTAGCTTCTCTAGTGATACTGTTATATAGCTGTAAAACATTTTTATTCTTTGTGGTATTTTTTGAATAGTCTGTTCTTCAAGGCTTATAAACATCAAATGGTCTTGTTTTTTTCTCTTTGTGTGTTAAGTCCCCCTCTCCTCATCTTCTATTTCTAGCTCTTGGGATTTTTAAACATGGGAAAGGAATTTGAGAAAAACGGTGTCTTTTTATTTGTGGCTGCTGCTGTGGGCTCTCTAAGACATGGACGCCCTCTGGTGGCAGCTGCCCAAATGCTGAAGAACGGGAGAGGTGAGGCAAGGCAAGGCAAAGTGGAGAAGAGAATGTCTAAAACTGGATAAAACTATCAAAAACAACCATTATGGGGCACTAGGCATCCTCACTCCAAGCTATCGATTGTTCCTAATCTTCGTCTCCATCTGACTTTCTGGCCTTTGTCCTTTGCTTTCAAATCACTACCAGGTGATTAGATGCCTAAAGCTCATCTAATTCCTGTGGTGATGGCGATATTGATAAGTATGAATGCTGTGATGGTTTAGCCTTTGAAGAACCCAGCAACGAATTTGCAGTTACTGGATTCTTCAAAGCCTTACCTGTAAGGAAGAGAGGGAAATGATCATCTTGAGCACTACTGCAAATCAGTGAGGGAGATATTTTAGATGAGAAAGGGAATGATTCTTTCAGCTCTTAAATCTATCATTTATCTAAGCTGCTGCCTCCTCTCCTTCCTAAAAGCATTGCAATCTATATTTGCAAAGTTAAGGAGAATTATCATAATTTTATAAGATTTTTGTGACACATTTTGAGATAATTGGAGGCCTCCTGATGTGCCATAAAACCAGGGATTGAAATTCCCTGCAGTAAATGATCTGATAGTTTATGGAAAGCTTATGCATTGAGTTACCTCCAAAATGAGACCAAATACCCAAATTCTCCCTCCAGAGCCTTGGTTCTAAACCTTAAATTATTCTGATCCGCTTTCACAGGAGCTACATGTGACAACTGAGTATAATTGCTAGAGGTACTGTATTTTGGATGATGCGTTACGTCTTTCTCTTCGATAAAGTCTGACCGTTCGTCAGAAATTGAGCTGTTTAGATTACAGGTTCAGAGCGCCACCTGCTGGTATAATACGTAAACTCATGCACCTTTCCTTGATAGTTAATACAGGTGTCCCCGTTTTTTGAGAGTTCGCATTACACCACTCCGCTTTTATGAAAGACCTACATTAGTACCTGTTGCTGACGGAAAGAAATCAGAAGAGGATTTTCACTTTCACAAAGACAGTGAAAAGCAAAAGTAGCATTCACTGTTTTGCAGCAGCAGTTACAGAGGCAGCTCGCGCCCCTCACAGGGGAGAGTGGCACCACCAAGCTCCTTCCCTGGGAACCACTCCCAGCATCTCAGCATCCAGCCGCCATAGATTTGAATTGTGTCTGTGAACATCTGTGCTTTATCTGGATTTACTTCGTGCAACCTTAGCACAATGTGTCCTAAGGTAACTGCTGCTTCACTTTATGCCATTTAGGCTTAGAAGGGTTTCACAGGAACCCTTTCCAATAGCAGGGACACTTGTCCTCTGGTCAGATTTCCATTACCAAAAATCAAAACAATGAAAATTTATCTCAGAACCAAAGTAATTAACGTATACCAAAATGTGTGCATCCTCTTCCTAAGAGTATTCAAAACCTTCTGAGGAAAAAAAAAACAAACAGAGAACTCAAGAGTTAGAAAACCTGACTTGGCTCTACCATTTTCTAGACAGGGGACCATGAACGAGTTTTTAACATCACTGAGCCTCAGGTTTGTAATCCATAAAATTTGGATTACAAAAACTGTTCTGAATGGAATAAGATACCATAGCACGCTGAGGAAGGATGAAAATGTGCTGAAGGTTGGGGAGTGAATGCAGAATGAGGAATTTGCTTCCACTGATCCCAAGTCCTGCCAGATGAGATTTGCAGTTTGGGAAAAATAAGAGAAGATACTGGTCATTGATTAAAAGACATCATACAAGGGATATAACCTGGGGGGTGGGTAGGGACTGAAACCTAGACTTGGGGGAATAAAATGAAAAGCCAAGAGGCTAGAGATCATAATAAGATGAAAGGGTAAACTGTAAATAGGGAAGTGAGGGTCTCAGAGAGTAAATCCCAAAGCATTCCAGAAGATGACAGTGCCACAAGTGTGAATAAAGGTCTATGTCAGGGGGTACAGGTACCACAGGCTGGGTGTTGGCTAAATTATCCAATGGATGTTGAATGGCTGATGGCAGCAGAAAGAGAAGACCATCAGCAGGAGTCAAGGTCCTTATAAAATACAAGGGAGAGACCAATACAAGGATGGATAGAGGATGGCACAGGCGATGGCATCAGTGCCAATGCAGGTGGAATTTTAGCTTGAGGATGGGAGTTTCCATCATCAATCTCTCACTCCATATCTCCCTTCCTCCCTCTCAATCTCTCTCTCATTCTCCATAATTAGAGTGTCCAAAAGTCTTACTGTAGTTTTAAGTTTTAATAACTCCAAAATTATAAATGCTCCAAAATTCCAAAACACTTCATTGAGGGTTTAACTATTTAAATTTTATTCACTCTTATTAAGCTTTGTTGGTTTTTAAGTATAAATTTTTCATTTTAATTTGCAGTTTCAGTCAACGTTTGCCATCTTCAGTCAGAGGGACTGAATATATTTATTTAGCCAAGATTGATTAAGACCATCCAGCCTACTAAGATTCACAAGTGCCCCCAGCAGGAGATGGGGGGACTTTGATTCCTAGTTCATTGAAATAACTATTTGATACGGGAAGATTGTCTTCTCTCCTCAGTATGACCCACTTCATTCAGACACACATATTCTCACATTCACACATACACAGGTATACACAGAGACCAATTCAAAAGCCTTGAACATGAGAAAGCTTCCAAGTTTGTTCCTGGAGGTGCACAAAACAGCTGGTCAACTATTAAGACACAACACTATTTCAATTTCAAAACATAAAGTTCTACTCCTGGGAAAATTTTGCTAAATGTCTCAGGTAATACCTTAGATTCCCTGACTTTTAATTTGTCCTTTATCTCTTGTAAAAAGAAGTCAACTACATTAAAAACGTATTTTAATAAAACTGCAGTCAATTTTACTACATATATATGGTATATACTAGATTGTGTCAGTATATTGTCTATTATATATAATACTATGTATGAAATGTATTTTCTTATAAGTAAAAAAAACTGAGGCTATGCTATTTCCAGCATGTGTCCAGGGGTGGGAGAGTAGAACACTAAAAGCAAGGACTCTGCACTCAAATGATCTGCATTCAACATGTGATTCTTTCACTTATTATTAGTGAAGTAATTGTTGGCTAGTTAACCACTTTGAGCCTCAGTTTCTTCTATATAAAATGGGGATGGTAATAATACTCCTCCTCTCATAGGTTCATGGGGAGGATTTAAAGAGATAACATACAGAAAGCCATACAGATACACAAGAAGGTTGTCTTTTATTGTGCAGTTGGCTCAGTCTTCCCATCACCTCCCCACTTCCATGCTCCTTCTCCATTAAGCCTAATAATCTGACTTCCCTCAGCAATAATTTGAAGTGGGAAGTTAAACCTAACTTGCCCCTGAATCTTCTTTTTCCAAATTCACTCCAGAAAAATATGTTTCTTTTTCCCATGATCTCCTCTCTCTATATAAGAATTTGGGGCCAAAATGTAAGACAATTAGCTTCATTTGAATTTCCGGGAGATCTTAGCATACTTGAGCTCTGTGTCTACTCACTGCAATCAACTTTAAATGCTAGATTCTAATATACGAACATCAGATTCTTTTCAAACCAAAAAGAAATGTGGACTTATTTTTGGCAAGCCAAATCCTCATTCCTTGGTGTTCCTTGACACAGATGAAATGGAGATTTTCTAAAGGTTAAAATATTTCTGGAAACCATAACTATTATGCCTAGCTTTAATTAATTAACCCTTCCACTGAATTAATGACAGGGTTAATTAGCGCAAACGGATACATCACTTAGTTTGGAGAAAGTAAAAGGCATTGGAGATTTGAATCATTCTCTTGCCATCTTGTGGTTTTATTCTCACACTGCAATGTGTTAAACTGATCTCTATAAAAGCTAGATAGATACATTGTTCATCGATATCATTATTGTATCTCCTCATAGTATTTAAAGCTGCCATTTAAAACTACTAGATGATTGCATTTGGTCTTTTTTTTTTTTTATGCCAGATACTCAAATCAGCCTTGACATCCTTCTAAAGGGGAGAATGTTCTCATATACTGTGGGCAAGAAATGAGACAAGAGGCTGTGAGAAACAGTTGTTCTCAAAGGAAGGCCAAAACCTGCACAGTTCTGTGGGTGTCTTACTGAGAAGCTACATTCTCCGCATCCTAGTTTTTATCAGGACAACTAAGGATACCTTTGGAAGATGCGATCAACAATTTAGACTACTTATCTTGCAGACAAAGTATTGTGTTATTGCTGTTGTTGCTTTTGTTAACTTTCCATTCTCATGTCAGGATGCACATCTCCTTACTTCTCTTACTTCATTAGAATGACTGCTGACAAGGAGTCTGGAAGTTAACCTCCTCTACAGAGACCTCTGCATTAACTAGGAAGACACAGCCTCAGGTTATCAGTAGCTGGTCAAGAAAATGTTCTCCAACTCCTGGTTCACTTTTATTTCCACCACAGGCTGAAAACATGATCTTATTTACATAGTACATGTAAAACAAAAATTCTCCTGTTTCGATGACTCCATAAAAGGAGTACTAGAGACAAGCTTTGAAGCTAAAATAGAACCCACAGCTAAAATAAGCAAGTCTATAATTTCCAAGTAAGACTCTATGAACACTGGACTACATGCACATCCATCCTTAAATAATGCCCTGCATTATCTCAGAGATAACATTATAAATAAATTCACTAGAAAAGACTTCTTAACCTGGATTAGTTAACTATTAAAGCAAAAGGTTAGTCGAGTAATCTGTGTAAGTTAGCTGCATAATAAACCACACCAAAACTTAGTGACTCAAAATAAGAATTCGGCAGGTTAATAATCTGGGCCAGGCTCAGCCAGGTGATTCTTCCAGTCTTCACAGTGTTCACCTGTGTGTCTGTGGTCATTTACTGTGTTGGCTAGACAGTGGCTGATCCAGGATGACCTCAGCTGGGACAACTTATCTCTTATCCATGATTTCTCACCCTCCAGCAGGCTAGCCCAGGCTTATTTTTATGCGTCTGGGTAGGTTTCCAAGGCCTGTTAAGGCTGAAACTTGGGACTCATCTGAGAAGTATTTAAGGACTCTTGAGACCTAGGCTCAGATTTGGTGCAATTTCACTTCCGCTGCATTCTGATGGCCAAAGGGAGTCACAAGGCCAGTGGAGTCACAAGGCCAGCAGAGTCACAAAGCCAGCAGAGCCACATTGCAAAGGGCATATAAACAGGGAGGCAGAAGATTGTGATCTTCTTTTTTTTCCAATCAGACGATTTTATACCCAGCATATGTAACTACATCATCCTTATTTGAATATTTTCATATTTATTCCCATTCAGTTTAGACAGTGATGTAATACAGCAGACTCTCAGTGTTACCAAGACACTAATAATATTTCCATGGAAACTTATTCAAGCATTTTTATAAATTTTCCACACAATACCTATTTTAACTTGACCATATTGTACACTAACTCCATAGGTTATCACTGGGAATTGATAATTAACTTCAATGCCACAGAGAAAATACTAATGTGTATCAGTGGGAAAAGTAGTGAACTAGGAATCAAATAAAATAGTTGCATTTTGGTCCCACTTATGACTCCCTAAGATTGTGTCTTCATGAAAAAAATGTAAGGACCATGTAATTATCTGAATTCATGAATTCTACTAAATCAAAATAAAAGAACCTAATGAAGAGAGGAGAGAGAGAGGTGGTGATGGAGAGAAAGAAGGCAAATGCTTTTCCTGAAATATTCTTATTGGGAGGTAGCCTGATTGAACGGAAAGAGCACTGGCTTGAGAAACAGAAGCTGGGCTCTATTCTCAGCCCTACCACTTATTTGTTGGTGACCTTGGGGAAGAACTTAATATCTGTGTATATTAAGTGTATTAAGTACTGTGTACTGTGTATTAAGTATAGGGTATGTTTGCTCATTTCCAGAAATTAAGTCAATGGATTTCAAAACTCCCTGCCAGCTCTTTATAAAAAAAAAAAAAAAAAACTGACTGGGGAGGGTCCTGAGTTCATCATATCATAACTATGCTTAATTCCCATCTTTCCCCCACCCTTCCTCTCCCTCCACTTCCCACCCATCCTGGGAAAAAATTTCCAAAAATATGTATGTATGAGAATGGCCTCAATCCAGTTGGGCTAAGAGCAGCTGGACTATAAATGGGAGGATTCAGTGTCCTCACGTCGGTAGTGAGTATAACTTGTTTGACAGTCAGATTATGTGACAGACAAGACAGGACAAGCTGCCAACAGTAACAGTGTGATGGGGATAGGGGTGAAGAATGACAGTGACATGAAGGAAATGAAGGCGATGGAATCAGTGCCCTTATAAGAGACAGGAGAGAGCTTGTTTCTTTTCTCTCACTCCTCTTCCAAAGTGAGGGCATGGTAAGCAGACATCTACCTGCAATTCAGGAAGTGGGACCTCACCAGACACAATCTACTGGTGCACTGATCCTGGACTTCCCTGCCTTCAAAACTGTGAGGAATACATCTCTATTGCTTAGGTCACCCAGACAACGGTTATTTTATTACAGCAGCCTGAAAAGAATAAAATAACTTTAATCCAAGTGTTGCTTTCTTCCCATCTACTATTTCTTGCACAATATTTGTATTAGTCGACCAAGTGGGGTTCATCCCAGGGACACAAGGCTGGTTCAACATACGCAAATCAATCAGTGTAATACATCACATCAACAAGAGAAAGGACAAAAACCACACGATCATCTCAATCGATGCAGAAAAAGCATTTGATAAAATTCAACACCCATTTATGATAAAAACTCTCGCCAAAGTGGGTATAGAGGGAACATATCTCAACATAATAAAAGCTATATATGACAAACCTACAGCCAGCATAGTACTCAATGGTGAAAAACTCAAAAGCTTCCCACTAAAATCTGGGACAAGACAAGGATGCCCACTATCACCACTCCTATTCAACATAGTCCTGGAAGTCCTAGCCACAGCAGTCAGGCAAGAGAAAGAAATAAAAGGGATCCAAATTGGAAAAGAAGAGGTAAAAGTGTCATTATATGCCGATGACATGTTACTATATATAGAAAACCCTAAAAGGTCCACACAAAAGCTACTAGAGCTGATTGAAGAATTCAGCAAGGTAGCACGTTACAAAATTAATGTTCAAAAATCAGTTGCATTTCTCTACACTAACGATAAATCAACAGAAGAAGAAAGTAAAGAAACAATCCCCTTTAAAATAGCACCCAAAGTAATAAAATATCTGGGAATAAATCTAACCAAGGAGGTGAAAGAATTATACACAGAAAACTATAAACCATTGATGAAGGAAATTAAAGAAGACTTTAAAAAATGGAAAGATATTCCATGCTCTTGGATTGGAAGAATCAATATTGTTAAAATGGTCACACTGCCCAAGGCAATCTACAGATTTAATGCAATCCCTATCCAATTACCCAGGACATATTTCACAGAACTAGAACAAATCATAATAAAATTCATATGGAACCATCAAAGACCTAGAATTGCCAAAGCATTACTGAAGAGAAAGAAAGAGGCTGGAGGAATAACTCTCCCAGACTTCAGACAATACTATAGAGCTACAGTCATCAAGACAGCATGGTACTGGTACCAAAACAGACATATAGACCAATGAAACAGAATAGAGAGCCCAGAAATGAACTCACAAACTTTTGGTCAACTCATCTTCAACAAAGGAGGCAAGAATATACATTGGAATAAAGACAGTCTCTTCAGCAAATGGTGTTGGGAAAACTGGACAGCAGCATGTAAAACAATGAAGCTAGAACACTCCCTTACACCATATACAAAAATCAACTCAAAATGGATTAAAGACTTAAACATAAGACAAGATACAATAAACCTCCTAGAGGAAAACATAGGCAAAACATTATCTGACATACATTTCAAAAATTTTCTCCTAGAAGAAATAAAAGCAAGAATAAACAAATGGGACCTAATGAAACTTACAAGCTTCTGCACAGCAAAGGAAACCAGAAGTAAAACAAGAAGAAAACCTACGGAATGGGAGAAAATTTTTGCAAGTGAAACCGACAAAGGTTTGATCTCCAGAATATATAAGCAGCTCATACGACTCAATAAGAAAAAAATAAACAACCCAATCCAAAAATGGGCAGAAGACCTAAACAAGCAATTCTCCAAGGAAGACATACAAATGATCAAAAGGCACATGAAAAAATGCTCAATATCACTAATTATCAGAGAAATGCAAATCAAAACTACAATGAGGTATCACCTCACACCAGTCAGAATGGCCTTCATTCAAAAATCCACAAATGACAAATGCTGGAGAGGCTGTGGAGAAAGGGGAACCCTCCTACACTGCTGGTGGGAATGCAGTTTGGTGCAGCCACTATGGAAAACAGTGTGGAGATTCCTCAAAAGACTAGGAATAGACTTACCCATATGACCCAGGAATCCTACTCCTGGGCTTGTATCCAGAAGGAAATCTACTTCAGGATGACACCTGCACCCCAACGTTCATAGCAGCACTATTTACAATAGCCAAAACATGGAAACAGCCTAAATGTCCATCAACAGGTGACTGGATAAAGAAGAAGTGGTATATTTATACAATGGAATACTACTCAGCCATAAAAACCGACAACATAATGCCATTTGCAGCAACATGGATGCTCCTGGAGAATGTCATTCTAAGTGAAGTAAGCCAGAAAGAGAAAGAAAAATACCATATGAGATCGCTCATATGTGGAATCTAAAAAACAAAAACAAAAACAAACAAACAAACAAAAACAAAGCGTAAATAAAGGACAGAAATAGACTCACAGACAGAGAGTACAGACTTGTGGTTACCAGGGGGGTGGAGGGTGGGAAGGGATAGACTGGGATTTCAAAATTGTAGAATAGACTACACTGTATAGCACAGGGAAATATACACAAAATGTTATGATAACTCACAGAGAAAAAAATGTGACAATGAGAGTGTATATGTCCATGAATAACTGAAAAATTGTGCTGAACACTGGAATTTGACACAACATTGTAAAATGATTATAAATCAATAAAAAAAATGTTAAAAAAAAAAAAAAAAAAGGAGAGTTCACATCTGGCCAGGGAATGGAGAATGTTACATTAAGGGGGTGGCGTTCAAACCAGCCCCTTAAAGGTGAGAAGGGCGGGCAGGAATTAACAAGCATTGTATTGTAGTTGGAAATAAAAGATTCAGAAAATGAATGAGTCTGAAAATTTTGGTGTTTAGAGAACATGGGATGCTCTCATTTATTAAAGCATGTATATGTGTAGGGAGGTGGTGAGTAAAGACTTTTTTAAAGTACTATAGAAACCAATTATTGAAGATAATTATAGAGCTAAAGAATTCGGATATTAGCCCAAAGAACAAGTACACTCAACAATTCACTTAGGTCATTTGTTAAAAATAAAGTTTCCTGAGCCCTATTCACAAATTAATAAATCAGAATCTCTGCCAACTGAGGCTCCAGAGTGCACACTTGTAGCTAGCTCCCCATGTATTGTTTATCATACTAAAATCTGAGAACCACTGCAGGAGGTGGTTGGAAACTATTAAATGGTCCTGAAAATTTCTGAGCAAGGGAATGACCAAATTAGTCCATCCTTTTGGACGATGGCTAATAACAAAAGGTGGCAAGCATATAATAAAGGAAACATTACAGACAAAGCAGTAGATAGGTCTGGGAGGCTAATGCAACAATCAAGTCAAGAAACAATGATGGCTGGAATAAGGGTGGATATAAAGGGCTCTACTTTGTCATGTAAAACACATGCCAAAAGTAGGAATCTAGGATTTTATAACTATACTATATAAGAGGATGAAAGGAAGAAAGCATCTAGGAAGACTAAGGTTGCAAGCCTAAGTAGGTTAGGTAGTGTTAATTAAAAGTAGGGTAGTCATAAGGGAAAGCTTTCTGGGCATCTAACCAGAATACATGATGGATTCAGACTGAGACATGTTGAGTTTGAGATTCTGGTCGGACACCCCAAGCAAGACATTCAACTGGCAGCTTGGAATATACACTGGAGGGCGGTGGATATAGCTCTGTGGTAGAGTGCATGCTCAACATAGAACAAGCTTAGCATACTCGAAGTCTTGGGTTCAATCCTCAATAACTCCATTAAAAACAACAACAACAACAACAACAACAAAACCAAAATATACACTGGAGTCCAAGAGTGAAGAGCTCAAAACACAGATTCAGTATTTTTCTAGATAGACATGATGGTTGAAGCCTGTAGGTGGATACCTCTTGGCTATAGTCTAGCCAACACAGGCCCCAGAGGCTCTAAGTCACACAGAACCTATGATTTTAATGAGAATTTAAAAGTTAGAAATTGAAATAGTATTACTAATGATATAATTTCCTGTATTGTTAAGTTTATGATAGTTTACATTATGATCTGTAACTAAAATTACATCTCTGGGCCCTTTACACGGATTTATTTTAAAACTAAAAACAAACACCCCTTACAATGTAATTGTAGTGAATATCATAATTTTCAGCATAGAATCAAGTAGAGTAACAGGCAAAGAAATGTGTGACTTGAGACATACTGATCCTTACTATTTCCAGTATTTCCTGGGTTCATCTTTGCAAATTATTTCTCTGGAGTACATTCTCAGTCTTCTTCACAAGATGTCCACTGTCATAAACTTTTTGAACGTTTTCATTTTGACAACCTGTCTTACCTTCACTTGATTGTGTGGCTGGGTATAGAATCTAAGTTCAAAATTCCTTTTATTTCAGACTTGGAAAGAATTTCCTTTGTCTTACTCTGCCTAGTATTGCTGCTGAGCTGTCTGAAGCTGACTCTTGTTCCTTTGTAAGGATCTTTTTCTATTTCTCTCTGAAGCCTTTTAGGATTTCCTTTTTATCCTTAAGAGTTCAGAATGTGCTATCAAAATATTTCTAGATATATCTTTAAAAATTTTTTCTTCTGAAGACTCTTCAGCTCAAGAAAAT
Source organism: Camelus ferus (assembly GCF_009834535.1). Classification (NCBI taxonomy): domain Eukaryota; kingdom Metazoa; phylum Chordata; class Mammalia; order Artiodactyla; family Camelidae; genus Camelus; species Camelus ferus. The sequence continues at coordinate 54,630,726 of NC_045697.1, read as the reverse complement.
TGTCTTTTGTTGTTTCTTCTCTCCTTTCCACTCTGTTCCTTTCTTATGAAATTTCTATTAATGCTGTACCTACTGAATCAATCTACTATATCTCTTATCTATCATCGTTCTCATTCTTTTTATTATTTCTTTCAGATTGCCAACTTCTTTCCAACCATGTCCTTTCTAGTATTTATCACATCTACTGCATGTTTAAACTTCTATTAACTGTCTAATCCCCTCATTGCTTCTTTTTTTTTTTCCACCAATAGCCATGCTTGTTTTATGGATCTAATTTCTTCTTCCATACTTCTTTAGACATTAACTAGAATTTTTCTTTTCTTTTTTTTTTTTTTTTGTTTTTTACTTTTTTTACATTTTCTTTTCTTATCTGAATTGCTTCTGTCTCTTCCAGGGTGGTTGTGTCAGTTTATTTTCATCTGTCTTTTTTCAGGCTGTATTTTTTTCCTACTTGTATGGGTTTGCAGTTTGGTTGTACTGTTTTCCTAAAAATCCTTTCATTTGAAGAGGAGGATGGGCTTCACGGAAGGGCATGGCACTTGTCAATAGGCAGGCTTCTCCGTAGGGTTTATATCCTGGGAACCAGCCAACAGCCAGACAGGGCTGCCATTTGACAAAATAAGGACATAAAGTATTTTATAACCATGCCTATCCTTTTAACTTTCCTCTGCATCTATTTTTGAGGACCTGAGCTCTGTTTTACTTCTTTTTCAGGGTACAATACCCAAACTATGCAAATAATTATAATAGAACAAACACCTAAAATTATACTTATCAAAGTATTGTTTTTACAAACCCCACTAATTGTAGTAAACTTCTGACACTTACGAAAGTTGGTTTTACTAAAAATTAGTTCTTTATTTTACCCACATTTGAATCATGTGAAACATTGCTTTGAAGACCTACCCTGTGCTAAGATGAAAGTTTATTCTATCAAATTTCTGTGCTACGATTTTAGGAACTTGCCAGAGGAAGAAAATAAAATGCTCAATTAAAAGCCTAGTAAGGTATCTTATACTACATAAATCCTCCATACAAATAGCACCAGTGATTTGTAACCTGCATTTACTGCTTCCATGACAGAATTCCTTGAGGCAAATAAAAGTCTTACATCAGGATTTTACCTGAAAACTGATCTTCCATTTGGTAGCAATCCAATACGAATGAAAGCTCAGTTTTGTATCCTAACATTGTCCTATTATTTGCCCTGAGTCCCTAACTCTAACTCTGATGTATTTTATGCACCAATCTGGAGAGAGTTCCTGCCTCTTGAATGCTGAGGGGAAAAAAAAAAAAAACTATTGTTATGTTGTGTCCTATTTACAAGAGTCCACTGGAGGAAAACTATGGCAACAGTCATTTAAGGGAACTGGCATTATTTTCTTTTCGTGTATGTTCTACATGTTATGGCTTGATTATAGATTAATCAGGATGCCTCCAAGATAACTACCTATGAGTTCCAAAAGGAATATCAAAATAATATGAAGTCTGGAAAGACTGAAGTAGTAAGAGTGTGCATCTTCACCTATCATTAACTTGGCAAAGAAACATAAAAAGATTTGGTAGAAATGAGTTTGCTGACTTCATATGCCAACTACTAATATTGTTATATAGTGATTTTTTACTTATTAAACTTTTTAATATAAACCAAGAACTCTGACATATTATGTTGAGACCCACTGCCCTAATAAATCCTTTAAAAAGGAAAACAGAGTAGTATTTCCTTAATGCTGTATATATGAATATTTATCTTAAATCAGTATCTTCCTTAACAATGAAAAACTAGAAACATTACTTTTAAAACTTTAAAAACCTTTGTTCTGATAATTCTGGCCAAAGCATTAAAATATAAAACCTAAATAAATATATAACTCTTATAAAAGAGAAAAAATACAGACATGCACACAAATATATTCATGTGTGTGTGCATGTGTGTGTGTATAAATGTATATATTTAAGGTGTACAACATGATGTTTCGATATACTTAGTGAAATGATTGCTGCAGTCAAGTTAATTAGCATATCCATCTCCTCAGTTTCCCATGTGTGTGTGTCTGTTGTATGTGGGGAGAGCACCTGCAATCTGCTCTTAGCAAATTTCCAGTATACAACAGAGTATTAACTATAGTCATCATGTAGTGCATTAGATCTCTAGAACATATTCATCCTACATAACTACAACTTTCTACACTTTGAACACCCATCTCCCCACTTCCTCTGCCCTGATAACCGCTGCTCTATTCACTGCTACTATGAATTTGACATTTTTACATTTCACATATACATGAGATCACTTTCCAAAGAAGACATACAAAGTGCCAACAGGTTTATGAAAAGATGCTCAATATCACTAATCATCAGGGAAATGCAAATCAAAACCACAATGACAATTATCACCTCAAATCTGTCAAGAAGGCTAGTATCAAAGTGGTGAAAGGTAACAAGTGTTAGTGACGATGTGAAGAAATGGGAACACTTTTACACTGTTGGTGGAAGTGTAGAGTGTTACACCCTTTATGGAAAACAGTATGGAGATTCTCCCCCAAAATAAAAACAGAACTACCCTAAAATTCAGTAATCCCTCTTCTGGATATATACCCAAAGGAAATGAAATCGGAACCTAGGAGAGATACCTGCACTCACATGTTAATTATACCATTATTCACAATAGCCAAGATAAGGAAAAATTCTTGAAGGAAATTAAAAGTGCTACTCTAGTGAACACATAGATAAGAAAGCAAAACAGGCTTAGTGTTCTGGATAAAAGATCAAATCAGCCACAGCATTCCCTTATGACAAAGCCTAATCCAGAGCAAGGCTCTAACTCTCTTCAATTCTATGAAGGCTGAGAGAGGTAAGGAAGCTGCAGAAGAGAAGTCTGAAGCCAGCAGAGGTTGACTCGTGAGGTTTAAGAGAAGAAATCAGTTCCATAACATAAAAGTCCAAGGTGAAGCAGCAAGTGCTGATGTAGAAGCTGCAGCAAGTTACCCAGATCTGGCTAAGATAATTCATGAAGGTGTCTACACTAAACAGATTTTCAATGTAAACACAAGGAAAGGAAATCTGATTTTCAATGGAAAGGATTCAACATTCTAGATGCCATGAAGAACATTCAGGATTCATGGGAAGAGGTCAAAATATCAACATGAACACAGGAGTTTGAAAGAAGTTGATTACAACCCTCATGGATGACTTTGGGGGGTTCAAGACCTCAGCAGAAGAAGGAATTGCAGATGTGGTGGAAATAGCAAGAGAATTAGAATCAGTAGAGTCTGAAAATATTACTGAATTACTGAAATCTCCTAGTAAAATTTCAATAGATTAGGAATTGCTTCTTAAGGATGAGCAAAGAAAATGGCTTCTTGAGATGAAGATGCTGTAAAGACTGCTGAATGGCAACAAAGGATTTAGAATATTACAAAAACTTAGCTGATAAAGCAGCAGCAGGGTTTGAGAGGACTGACTCCAATTTGGAAGAGTTCTACAGTGTAGGTAAAATGCTATCACAGAGCACTGCATGCTACAGAGAAATCATTTGTAAAAGGAAGAAGCAACAGATGCAGCAATCAATCATTATTGTCTTATTTTTAAAAACTGCCACAGGCACCCCAACCTTCAGCAATCACCATCCTGATTGGTCAGCAGCCATCAATATAAAGGCAAGACCCTCCACCACCAAAAAGATTATGACTCACCGAAGGTATTGACTATGGTTAACATTTTTCAGCAATAAAGTATTTTTTAAATTAAAGTATGTGCATTAATTTTTAACATAAAGCTACTGCCCACCTAAGAGATGACAGTATAGTATAAACATAACTTTTATACACACTGGAAAACCAAAAACTTCATGTGACTTGCTTTATTGCAATTTTCTCTTTATTGTGATGGTCTGGAATCAAACCCACAGTATCTCCAAGGTGCACCTGCATATCACTGGGAGCAGTGATTTTGGTATTCCTGTCATGTTATTAAAACACTATGAATGTGGACATCACCTCAGGTTATGTGCATATTCATGAAAAAATTAGAATATACATATGGGAGTTTGAAATGTTTATTGAAACAAGTACACAAAACTGAATATTTTAAAAATTACAAATAATTACACATATAAACATCTCAACTGCACAATGTGTTTTATATACATGTATGTATGTATATATTTATATACACATGTATTTAAACTCTGCTTCATCTTTCAACTTTTTATCTGAGTGAAAAGAAGAACACTTTCCTCATTCAGGAGATTTCTGATGTTGTAATAATTACCTAGAAAAAAAGTGATAAGAAAGTTAGAACTTATTTCCATAGGAATCATTTCCTTTTGAATAAATATGTAGTCAGCACTAAGGCAGTTATAGTATATAGTGTCAAATTTTTAAAAAATCATCTAATCTAAAATAAATCTATTTAATTCTATGAACTGAAAAATACAAGAGTTAACCACCACCTGTGATCCAGATAAGGCTTGAAAGAATGTAAATTTCACATCATTCTTGAAATGAATGCAAAAACAAATTAGATAAGGGTACAGGAAGGAAGAAAATCTTCTCTGAACCCAATTGTGTTTTTTTGGTTTTTTAATTTAAATATAGTTGATTTACAATGTTTAGTATTAGTTTCAGATATACAACAGTGATTTGATATTTTTATAGATTATACCCCATTTAAAGTTATTATAAAATATTGCCTATACTTCCTGTGCTGTACATTACAAACTTGTATCTTATTTATTTTATACCTAGTAGTCTGTACCTCTTAATCCTCTATCTCTGTCTTGCCCCTTCTCCCTTCCCCTCTCTCCACTGGTAACCACTAGTTTGCTCTTCGTATCTGTGAGTCTGTTTCTGTTTTGTTATTTTCACTTGTTTATTTCATTTTTCAGATTCCACATATAAGTGAAAACATACAGTATCTGACTTTCTCTGTCTGACTTTCTGAACCTGTTATTATGTCTTTGGAATGGCTATGGATTCCCCTACACCAGACACAGATAATATATAGATAAGTATAAAAGATAAAATGTTAAGTAAAATAAAACCTGAAAGTTAAACAGAGGCAAATGCTACTCTTAAATAAATTGAGTAATAAATAACAGCAAAAGTGAAATACAGATGGACAGCCTCACTTAAAGGCAAGTTTACAGTACTGATTTTCTATATATTAGAAATTAATACATATTAGAATTAACTGAGTTAATAAATGTAAAGTGTTCACAACAGTGTTGGCACATACAAAGGACTATATAAACATAGGTATTATTATTGTCTCCTTTAAGAATGTAAGCTCCATGAGGGTAGGGAGTTTTGCCTGTTTGTTCACTTAGGTATCCCACACCCTTAAACAATGCTTGAAGACACTCAATCACATTTGTTGAATGAATGAGTGAACAATTGAACAAATTAAAATTGCTATTTCCAAAGACTTATGCTCGTCAATAGCTGATGAAGCACACTATTCCGTATGTTTAAAATTACCTACTAAAAATTGTCTGACCACTTAATGTCTTTGAGAGAACACAGGGGAAATAATTTTCCTTCTACCCTGAAAACAACGTACCTCCTAACTAAATATTTTTATACATAGCAATTAGTATACTCAGTCAATTTTCATGTATCAAAACCCTGATATACTTATCTATTGCTAAAATTAAAAGAAAACACGCACCAAACTTCTTTGGCAAAAGTCATATCATGCTTCTTTTTGACCACTGTGGCTTCCATTTTCATGATGCTCATGAGCTACTATATAAATATTTAACTATGCAAAAGAAAATGTTTTCAATTATTCTTACCTGAAGGAACATAGAATGAATCCCCAGTTGTTATTATATAAGGTGTTTCATGTAAGGTACATAAAAGGTCACCAAAATTAACATAAAAAACCTGTAAAATTAAAAATTAAGTCTCATTTCAAATTGTAACACCACAAGTACACTCCAAAGAAACTTAAAGTAAATGTGGTAGGCAGACTAACAGACCTCCAAAGATGGCCACGCTCTCATCTCTAGGATCTGTTATGTTACATGGCAAAGGAGACCTTGAGATGGTGCAATTATCCTGGATTATCTAATCACATGAGCCTTACTTGAAAGTAAGAAATTTCTCCTGCTGGAAGTAGAGGAGAGATGAAGCAGAGGAGAAGTCAGAGAAATATGAAGCATGAGAAGGACTTTCACTGTTGCTAGTGCTATAGATAAGAGAGGCATGAGCCAAGGAGTGTAGGCTATTTCTAGAAGCTGAGAAGGACACCCTGGCCAACAGCCAGTGAACAAATAGGAACCTCAGTCCTACAGCCACATGAAACTGAATTCTGCCAACAACCTGAATGAATTTGAAAGCAGATTTATTCTAAGAGCCTTCAGAGAGGAATGCAGATCTCCCAACATCTTGATTCCAGTCTTGTGACACTAAACAGAGCACTCAGCCAAGCCCACTCAATTTTTAACCTACAAAACTGTGAGATAATAAGTGAATGTTGTTTAAGTTTGTGGTAATTTGTTACAGAAGTAACAGAAAACAAATACAGGAAGAAATTTCTTTTGCTCTTCCTTTTTATTTACTAGTTTATGAAAATTCAGAACAACCACTGTAATATCACTTAGATATACTAGAAAAATAGCTAAGTTTTATGTGCACCTCTTTAAAGGTTACATGCTTGGGACACGCAACTTAATCGGACAAATCAAAGAATAAAAAGAAAAAAAAATTATACATTTAAACAAGAATCAACATTAAGAAAATAAAAAAGGATAATGTAGCACTCAGTCATACAGGCTTCCGTATTCAAACATGGCAAATTTTTACATTTTATACATAGATAGCATCTGGCAATGACCTGTTTTTTAGACAACTAAATACAAAATGTAGGGCCTTTCAAACTTTGAGATTCAAATTTTGAGATTCAGCCATGAAGAATATTTTGCCTCAGAGGATTATGCCTCCTCCTCCTTTCTCTTTTCTTACTACTATTAAAAAAATATGAACCTAAAATACCAGAAAAACAAGAGCAACAAGCACTTAGGATCTAGCACTTATTCCATGCCAGCCACTGTTCTAAGCACTTCCTTTTACTCATTCAATGTATGCATCTACCAATGAGATAGATACTATTTTAAAAGCTTTTCACAGATGAAGAGAATGACGTACAGAGGGGTGTAACTTTCCAAGGTGACAGTGTAAATGGAAGAGCTAGGATTTGAACTCAGGCATTTGATTCCAGAATCCATGTTCTTAGCCCCTACAATATACCCCGTAAATGGAAAAAGTTCATAAAGTGTTTCTAAAGGTCCTCTTATAACTTAATAAAATAAGTATTTTTTTATTATAGCCAAAAAGTTTTGCCTGAAAAAATAGAAAAAGGTAATACACACACTACCCAGAAAGTCAAGCATATATATTTCTAGGCGTTTTTTCATTATCTATTCAGTTTGGCGCTTCTAGGCATACCTGTTTCTGCAAACATTTTACTAAGAATGCTTTTGAAATACACAAAAATAGAATGATTAACTCCCATGAATAAATATCAAACCCCAATAACCTGCTTTATTCAGAGTCTGTTTTCCCCATGCCATATTAGTTGGAAGTGAATGCCTAGCATCATAAATCACCTATAAATATTTCAATGTGTGCTAAAAGAGCAAAGTCCTTTTTAAAAACATGACCACAACACTGTTATCACACCTAAAAATAAATGGATATATACTATCAAATGCCGACTCAGTATTCAAATTTCCAATTATCTTTTAAATATCATATTTTTAAGGATTTGAATCAAGATCCAAATAAGAGGCACACATGGTCACTACTTGATCTACCTTTTAAATCACTCAATCTATAATGGTTCTCACTTTGGGGGCGATTTTGCTCCTCAGGGGACAATTGGCAATGGCTGGGGACATTTTTAATTCTCATAACTAAAGGGATACTACTGGAAGTTAGTGGGTAGAGGTCAGGGATGCTTCTAAACATCTCAGAATGCACAGGACAGTCTCCCTACAACAAAGAATTGTCCAGTCCAAAATATCAGTAGTGCCATGGTTGAGAACCCTGATCTATACATTCCACCTGATTCTCTCTTTTTAATTCCTTGCAGTTTATTTATTAAAGAAATCAAGAAACAAAATTTGTTTTAAAAATCTTTACACAGCTGGATTTTGCTGATTATAACCCCAGGGTGTCATTTGAAAAGTCTGCTATTTTTTTTTAATCATTTTTCAGTTTTATTAGCTAAAATGATACAATTTGACTGCACATATACAATGTATTGCATGTAAATACATATATACAATATATTGCACATATTTTTAAATTTACATACATGTACTGTTCATTACTTCTAAGAACAGTTTAGAGCCTTAGCTTTTTAAACTTGCATAGTTATCAAAGGAATAAAGCCAATCACAAAATAAGAATCAACAGAATGCAGTAATCCAATCACAAAGGACAGTCAAATGTGCTTACACATTTTCAAGAAATCAGTCATTTAAGTTATAAATCATAAGTAGTTCATTTGTGTCCTTTTTTTTTAAGATTCCGGTATTCTTTATTTCCTATGAATTGGTAGTTCTAAGGACTATATCAAATTCAGGTGGTGGTGTGTGTGAGGTGTTTATTTTATTGTTGTTGTTTTTTAAGAGGTAGGGGAGGCAAGATTACTTCATAGACAGTGTTGTATACTTCCATTTGAAGGCACATAATATCTGGTCATACACTTTTTAGATGTTAGCAGACACTGATCATAGATCCAATAATTTATCAGGTGTTGTAAACAGAAATATTAATTGGAATAGAAATATTCTAATTAATAAATGAAGAAGGAATGTTAAAATGGAATATTACCAAGAAGGATAAAATTCCCCTCATTTATCATTTGGTTACCTAATAGTACAGTTTATTTGAGAACAGCAGAATAAGTGTTTAATTATTTCCCTTTATTTACCATATTTGTTGTTAAGGGTTGGCTTCCTAGAATTCTTCAACAGTGTTGAATTAAGTTTTTCTTTTTGTAGTAGTCTTAGAAATTCACAGATTTAGATATAATTGATGTATATCAATCCACTGAAGTTATTCTTATTGATACTCAAGTTTTCGCATCTTTGTCCAGGTAGTGTGTCTTCAAGTTCGATTCTGAGATCTTACGAGCCAATCTTAATGGTCTTTGACAGTTTGCTGTCAGGTATAATAAAATTTCAAGCTCAGCCCGGGCCTGAAATCAGACATCTCTCTAAGGAACTCTGGTTCCTTTAATGTGTTGCTGTCACTTTGTTTTTTAGTTCTGGAGCAATTATTGTCTGGAAATATTTTTTCAAGTATTTCTACCTTTTGGTCATTTGGATTTTAACTCCTTCTGTTTTGGTTTTTGGTTTTTTTTTTTCTGTTCTTCGTATCACTAAACTTTCATATTTTCCATTTCTTGATATCCTTTTGTCTTCTAGTAGAGCTCCACAACCAACTCCCATGGTTAATTTGTTAATTCTTCTGTGCTACTTTCTCTCTTACTGATTATCTAGAACTGAGTGTGAAAGAGTTAATAGCCTATGCTGGTTCTCCATCTTGCTCTTTTTGTTTCTCAAGAGCATATATTTAAAAGTGTGCTTCATTTTTTAAAATGTAAAAATACTCCATTATTTTTTTTTAAAATTTAACTTTGATTTTCATTATGAAAAGTTAAAGGCAATATTTAGAAGAAATAAAAATCAAATATAATCATCTAGTAACATGTTATTTTCTGTAGTTCCTTCACATCTCTGTCATTTTCATTTTTAAATTCTAGTCAGAAAAAAATAAAAGAATTTTCTGTCTTGCAGTTTGCTTAAATGTTTATCCTAAAGGTGTTCCAGATGGCTATTCTTCAAAATAATATGCTTACATTAATATAAAAATGTTTAGTACAGTGCCTGGAACATCTAAGTGCTATATAACTGATTATCATATAATGGTTTATTTATTACTAAGTCAAAATATAAATATAGCCATTTTCTTCCTGTAGCACATTTTCAGTCATTTCTAATGCTTGCAATTACTGTCAATGTTACAATGAATAACTATGTATGTTCAGCTTCCCTAACTTCTTTTTTTAATGGAGAAACTGGGGATTGAATCCAGAACCTCATTCATTCTAAGTATGCGCTCTACCACTCAGCTATACTTGCCACCCTCCCACCCCCAGCTTCCCTAACTTTTCATTTATTTTCCTAGGAAAAAATTATGAAATTATATTCATAAGTGAAAGTGTATAAACAATTTTCCAATAATTTCTACTGAGTAATTATAAAGGGTCCTTTATTTTTAACATGGATTTCTTTGAATATTAGACAGGTTAAACACTTTCAAACATTTACTATTCAATATTCTTTTTTTTATAACAAAGGCATTACAGTTTAATGGGTAACTATTATTAGTTCAATGATGACATTTCATAATGCTTATCTTCATTATTAATTGTTCCTTAATTTTCTTTCTTTTTTTCATTTCGGAGGGGGAGGTAATTAGATTTATTTATTTATTTATAATGGAGGTACTGGGGATAGAACCCAGGATCTCATGCATGCTAGGCATGCACTCTACCTCTAAACTATGCCCTCCTCCCCTATTAATTGTTCCTTAATAATTACACAGGGATTATCTATTACTTCAGTTAGTTAAATGTGTTATTCTTACTCTCTTAATAACACCTGGAGATCTATAACATTTTAAGATTGGATTAAAAAATATTTTAAAGTATTTTAAATCTGGATTCTATATACTATACTGATGTAGTAATAAATTACACTTTTACTCTCATATGTACATTTTCCTTTCCTTGCCTTGATTTGCCTTAATATAAACTGAAGAGTCCTGATGCTCTTTTTGTTTCTCCTTTTTGAGCTTACTGTAACTGTCAGTAAAAAAAAAAGTGTTTTGAATGTTGTCCTCCAGTAACCCATGATCCTGAAATGTTACTTATTTACTGAAAATGTTACTTACTGAAAAATGTACCTTAGATATATTTTTTAAATGCTGGTATAATATTAAATATTCTTAAAATCTGGTGATTCTTAAAATCTTTAATTTTCAATTTCAAGATGCAGAAATTGTCTGATATATATACAATGTTTCAGGGATGTGTGTCTCCAGTGAGAGACAGAGAGAGAGAGAGTGACTCACCTTGAGTCTTACTATAACTTCATCCAGTAATACTGCTATTTACAGTAATGTATTATTTAGTACTTACTGAAGCAACTCGCTCCCAGTCCTCAATCTGCTGCAAACTAGTTATATGACTTTGAAGTAGTCTTTTAACTTCTTTATTACTGAACTGCATGATTAGAGAAATGAGATTTCGACTTAATCTCAATAATCCCCTCCAGCTTTAAAATTATAATGATTTGTTTGCGAACCTAATTTCTAAGATTCTATTAAGTAAAGACCATTCCTTAAACTTCTGAATCTCAAGGTTACACTGCTATGCACAAAACAAGTACTTTTAAAAAGCCTTTGGGTGACTGACTCTAAATAGATTTAACAAATAAGAAAATTATCTGTTCACTATAGTAATAAAATATCATTTCTGAGGAAATAGCAACTTTAATGCCTCATCAATTCCAATAAATCAGAGTTGTACCAACAGCAAAACATAAATATATGGAGAAATACACTCACCAATGTATCAAGGCCAACATGTTGCTTTCCCTTTTCTTGATGAGGTCCTAGTATCAATTTTCCAGTAGAAAAAAAGGGTGTATCCAATGTTTTATATACTTTTAACTCACCATGTTCAACACAAAATTGATATGTATCTCGTGGCCTCACAAGATCTAAGGGAAAAAAATTAACAAAAGTAACAGCAATGATATTGCTCCATGATACAATATATATACACACGCATATAGTTATTTCTAGATATAAACCTGCCTTAGAAAGATAGGTATGATTAAGAACATTGATTTTGGAGCTAGAATACCAGCAGTCAGATCCTCTCTCTGTCTTACAAGCTATGTGACCTTAGTTTAGCCAAGTTGCTTATCCTCTCAGTGCCTCCATTTCCTTTTCTATAAAATGCGATAGTAATAGTTCATCTACATTAGAGTTGTGAATATGAAATGAGTTAATGTGTGTAAAGTATTTAAAACACTGGCACAAAGTAAGCATTAGGTAATTCTTAACTATTAATAATAACAATGTAGTATTATTATTATTCATATAACAGCTCAGATAGAAAACAAAATCAGCTAAGAGACAAGAAAGAATTCCTTATCTTAAAAAAGTTTAACATAGCCAAAGTACAAATGTATCATCAGGTAAAAAGCACTAAGTAACCTAAGTTCTAACTATAGCTCACAAATAACTAACTCACTTTTAAAATTTCCCTTTCATTTACAAACCTTTCCAGATCTATAATTAATAGATTTTTCTGTTATCAGCTTCTGACTATTTCCTTGGATATCTGGAAATGTTAGTAATGCCACAGACTGCAGGATATAGAAAATACATAAAATGGACTCAATCAACAAATAAAAAGTGACGAATTCTGGACAACATTCACAACTTTAAAAATATGATACAGTATAGTAATGTTTTTAGTTAAAACACTACACTAAACAAAATTCCCTGAACTTCTAACTCTGTTGCGAAATAAATAATCTGAATAAAGAAATAACTTTGATACATAAGAGATTACATGGAATCTATTCCACAGCCAAAATTTTAAGTATAAATACCATTACTGCCTTTCTGGTTTGACCAATTTGTCCTCCAACTTTGGAAAAATAGTCCTCAGTACTCATTGGTACAGTCATAATAGTCATTAAAACATGTTAATATATCCTGTGTGTAAATATCTCCTGGTTGATAAATAGCTGAGTGTTCCCTACTTAACCCCAACACCCTACTATAGTCTGTCCCTTGGAACCTCCCATGGTCTCCCAGACACAAAATGTTTAATGCCTATTAAGTATAGCAGAAGGCTTCGAGAACCTTAAGACTAAGCCTGTCATTTGTTAGGCTGACTCATGCCCTTGCTAGTCATCCTCCCAAAGGTTTTGTACCCCAGATACCATTACTAGCATCTCAAAGTTCAAAAGGCTGTCTAAATCCTTCCCACAATCCCTGGGGTCTCACAGTAAGGGTGTATCTGAGTGTCTGCCAGTTAACTTGCTATATACTTCTCCATAAACAGCCACTGTCCCCCAGGCCTGTCAAAGAAAGCCTAGAACCTACTGGGGGAGGCAGAGGACAAATGCATGGTACTATATGTCCCCTGGAGGTTGTCTGCCATCAATTCCCCTAGAGTAGTCCTCACACAGGCTGCTTACTGGAATTAGACCCTTTACAGGACTTTGGCTCTGACATCCAGGGAGAAAAAGGCAAAGTAGATAGGCCAGTCTTCAAGCAAACAGTTTGTCCTTCCTAGTTGTTAAATTAAGCATTCTCAATTTCATCCCTGATCTTACCCATAAGAATAATCTCTCTTGTTTCAGGGTCCTTTACCCTCGTTGGCTGCAAAGGATCTCCAAGAGGTATATTCAGGTTTACCACAAGTTTATTCTCTGCAAAAAGAAATACCACTAAAATACAAACTATTTACTTAAAATTCTTTTCAATTAAAAAAAAATCTAGTATGAAATACAGCTATGGACAAGTTGTAAAGGAAATTGCCAGCAGCATAATGATCTCTTCTTACTTATCAACGACCACTTTGATAAACAAAAATTCAAAAGCCACAATGATTTAATATAGAAGCAAACATCCCAAACTTATTTTCTGTAAGCCTATTGTAACAGAACTCTTGAACTCTTGCATCATCAAGAAGTTAAATGGTGTTTTGCACATTCTCTAAGAGAGCTGAAGTATGAGATTCACTTTAGAAAGAATTCATTAAAATGTCTATTTTAACCATAGTTTGAACATGGAAAAGATAAGCTTCACTGACAGGGTAATTTACTGATGTGGAAATATTTTATACTACGCTATTACCAATTTTTTTTAAAGATTAGATTAGTTTACTTTCAAAATCTGGGGGAAAAAAGTAGACATTAAAAAGTGAATTTACCCTAAAGTAGTATTACCCTGAAGCTTTTAGAAGTATATTTCAAAATTTGCAAAGAGCTACTTCTCAAAGCACTGTTATTTAAAATAAGGATTAAGTTCATACTTCTTTCATCATTATCAAGACAGATCCTTTTCCTATTATCTACTGCGTTGACTTTTCCCAAGTTTTCTTTTGCTTTCCTTTTAGATGATACTGTGTCTGGGGAAAGAATTCCACCAATTACGAATCCTCCTGAAATTTAACCAAAAAAAGGGTAAATTATCACACCTGGCAAAGTAAAAACCTTGAAACAAAACTCTTTAAATTAGTATAGCACATTTCCTTTCAAAATACCAAAGGATACATTACTACTAACTACATTCCATAGCTAAAAATTCAAATATAACAAATAGCAACCAATTTTACTTAGGTCTCTACTATCCTAAATCTTCTTAGAAGCACTGATGAAAACTGATGGAATGGTCTCTGTTGCTTGAAATCAGCAGTCATCAGTGGAGGTTTAAAATACAAAGAAAACAAAGGTCAGCAATGAACTATTTATAGTAATCTACATGTGAGTTTAGTACTTTGACTTAGAAATATCCATCAAAAAAGAAAATAACTTTAAAATGACACTCACTATACTTTCTTTCCCACCCTCTACCATTTCTGTAGAACAATATAAGAAAACGGAGTAAGAATAATAATGGAGAATACATAATCTTTGCCAGTTATAATCTTCTCACACTCTGATCTAGTGCTTCATTTTATGCAATTAGGAAACTTGTTAGATAGTATAGAAATGATAACACTCTGTAAAGCCACACACTCACCTCATATTGCTACCAAAGAGAAAAAAAAATCAGCATCTCTAGTAATCAGAGAAATCTGGACTTGAATCTATTCTTGTCACATTTTTGGAGGATGAAATTAAATAAGGTAATATATGTAAGACAGTGCTTGGCAAATAATATACCTCAATAAACTGCAGTAATTACCATTATTTTTTTTTGAGACATTAAAGCATAAAGTTTACCTGATGGCCTTCCTTGATAATCTAGACGCTCTCCTCGCCAGTATTCCAAAGGTTTTGATCGTGTTCTCACAGTCCTGCGAACATTTGGTGTGTTGGAGGGCAATACTGTAAAAAGACATCAGACAAAAAATGTACACATATAAATGTTAGATGATACTTTGCAGTGAAAAGACTGATACTACTTTCTAGAACACTAATGCTTCTAGACAAAATGCTAGAAAAATTAATTTAAGACATGTTTGTGCTATTAAAGAAATGTCAATGAAAAAATAAGCTACTAGATTGGAAAAGATTTAATAACACCAATGGCTAATGATTTTAAAGGTACACCTGAATTCTCATATACTGTAGGTAGAAATGTAAGCTGATTGAAGACAAATTGACAATACCTACAACTGTAATACTGTTTGACTCAGAAACTTCATTTTTAGAAAATGAGTTTGCAAAAATATTCAGAAAAATGAGCAAAGATACAAGTACAAGAACATTCATGGTAGTACTGTTTATAACAGAATCAGGAAACAAAAATCAAATTGAAAACCATATAAATGGTCCACAACAGAAAATTTAGAAATCAGGGTTAGTTATTATGTATGCATGTGTTTGTGTGTACACACAAGTATCTGAACAATGCAAAGAACTATAGACTAAGTTTGCTGGCTATATAATCAGCTTCCTATGATTTTACTTTTGATTAGCTAGGGTCGTCCAATTCTGAAAGTGGTTTATCAAAGTTTCCCAATCTAGGTGGGGAGGGTACAGCTCAGTGGTAGAGCACATGCTTAGCACACACAAGGTCCTAGGATCAATCCCCTGTACTTCCTTTAAAAAAAAATCTCCCAGTCTAACTGTATTATTTAAATTAAAATCTCCTTGCCTTTTCTTAGTTTTTTTTTTCTTAATACATTTTGGTTGCTAGGTTGTATGGTACTGAATAGTTTACGATTTTTCTATCTTCCTCAATAAATTGCTAATTTTATTATTATTGCAAGTCCTTTATCCTGTTCAGCACTTTTAACCTTAAATTTCATTTCATCTAATGTTAAAATTACATTACTATTTTCTTTTTGTTTACATTAGCCTACCTAACTCTTTAATAATCTTTTATTTTAAAACTTGAAGTGTTTCCTATAAACATATAGGTCAGTTTGTATTGCTTAACCAACTCTGATAGTCTCTATCCTATTAGAGGAATTCAATCCATTCATACTTAGTGTAACAAGTAATATGCTTCCTTTTATTCCTCACATCTTACTTTATATTTACTGGTTATTTTACATTAGTGATTCTTTTTTCCCCTCATTTTTATTGGTTTGATCAGAATACCATTTCTTTCCCCACCCCCCAAACCTTGGTCCTTTCAAAGTTTAGCTGTGCTTCTGGACTCTAACATTGGTTACCTTCCCACACCTGACACTCAAAAATCAAACTCTCATTTCTCCATGATTATATTAAAAACTATACCCATTACCAAGATATGTTATCTTCTCCTTTTTCTCACTTAGTAAAATAAAACTTTTACACTTTTATTACATGTCTTCCACTTCTATTCTCCTCTCCACCATATCAAGTTTTGTTAAGATGGTCTGGATTTCAAGCTATTATTGCAAAAATCATTACTTAGCACTTATAAATCCCCAATCACATTAGCATTAAGTAGCAGACACCCTAAAGTGTGAGCAATGAGACATGCCTATGTATAATCACCTTCTCTAAGATACCTATGACATATTCAACAGAATATGGTAAAAGTGATAGGAAATCACTCCTGTGACTACATCACGGCTATACATATAAGATGCTACCTAGCAGAAGCAGAGAGAAATTATTCTCTGCTGACTCTGAAGAAGCAAGGTGCCACATTGTGAAGGGGCCTAGGGAAAGAATCATGTGACAAGGAACTGCAGGTGACCTCCAGAAGTTGAGAGCAGTGGCCCATGGCTAACACACACCAAGAAAACAGGTACCTCAATCCTATAGTTTCAAGGAACTGAATTCTGCTAACAACCACATGAGCTTGGAAGAGGACCTTGAGCCTCAGGTAAGACCATGGCCCAGGCTAACACTTCTGACTGCAGCCTATGAGAACCTCGAACAGAGAACCCAGCTAATTTGTGCCTAGGCTCCTAACCCATGGAAACCATGGGATAATAAATGTGTGTTATCTAAACCACTAAATTTGTAGTAATTTGGTACACAGAAAACAAATACACTTTATTTAAATTTAACCACATATATTCAGAATTATTCCTCGCCACTGTTTCCTTTCTTTGGACTTAGTTCTGATTTATATGATACTTGGTTAGATTACCATACACAGATATTTTATATTGAGGATACTAAACTTAATATTTCATTATCTGCAAAGTAAATTCACTTATCAGAAAGAAAGATATCTTGGCTAGTTATAACATAGGATGGTATAATACATTTCTAAAAGTAGGCTATATATATTATTTTATTCTTCCAGTGTTACACAGATAAGCAGTGCTAGTCATTTTCTCTTCTTTATATGTAACTTTTCCATCTGGAAGCTTTCCTCTATCCTTGAAATTTAGAAATTTTATTAGCTTATATCTAGAGGTGTATCTTTTTCATTAACTCTGACTGGCAGTTGGTAAACTCGTTCAAATTGTAGATGAAGCCTATCTTTACTCCAGGGAAGTTTTAACAAGTACTTTCTTTAACTGTTTTCACTCCTCCATTTATTTCTTCTTTCTGGAATTCCTTTAATTTGCATGTTTTAGCTGATGTTTCCATGTTATTTCCATTGCATATTTTTTTCTTCACGGTTTCCATGTTTTTTGTATTTCTGTTATGAGAAATTTCTTTCATGTCAACACCAGTTACTAATTTAGCTCTCAAGAGTGACTATCCTTACTTTCTGTTCAACTACTGACTTTTTAAACTGAAAAATTATGCTTTAGGACTAAAAAGCCTTCTATGATATAACTAAATCTCTGGAAGTACTCATATTTCTTTCATTGTTAAAAGTGTTATCCATCTACCACAGAAGTTCTAGCTCACCAGAGACTGCCACTATTCTTAAGAATAATGCTTGATTTTCCTCTCAGGTTGCTGAAAACCTCTGCTCACAGACATTCTTATTTCTCTTTGCCTGCTCCTCACTCTAGTCATATTCTATTCCAAGATAAGCATTAAGCACTGAGAAGTATATCAGTCTATCTTCACATGGGCCCACAAAATACTAACTGACAAGATGTGAGGTTTTGGTTGGAGCAATCAGAGAAAGCTTCACTGCTACTGCTTCTCTTCAGGTATAAGCACAGAAACACTCACAGACTCAAGTATAGGGAGAAATATTAAAAAGCCACTCCAATCCCACAAACTTGGGAGGCCCTATGAACCCTGACTGGCAAATATCTCTTTGAGAACCACAGAGTTCATCCTCACATGGGCCTCTCCATGGGTTCCCTAGCTCCTAACTTTCCCTATTTACTTATCCTAGTTATTGCTTTGTTTAGAAGTGAATTGGATAAAAATGGAAGAAGTTGTCAGGGATACCAGCTATCCAGCAGTTATATTTTATAGAATTTTCCACCCTAGCTTCTTAGCCTAGGTGAGATCAGCTCCCTAGGTGAGATCAGCTCCCTAGGGCAATGAATGAGAGGACTGTAGGATTTATAAATGAACAATAAAGAAACTCATCATCACAGTGACCTGTGATGATTTACCATGAAATCCATGAAAACTAAATATAAAAGTTTAATTTATCTGACAATTAATCCAAATAATATTTTCCCGCTGCTTGAGAAAAAAATTAAACTATAGTTAGAAATAAGAGGTTTTATAATATGAAAATATTAAGAAAAAATAATTTACCTAATTTGTAATGCATTTTGTTCTCTGGTGTCGAGTTAGATCTTTTTACTCTCGAATCATCTGCAAATTTTACAAGAAATATCATGAGTGATGGCTGCTAATTAATTCCATGTTGAGTTAAAGTATGTTACTCAGTCAACATCAGTATAAATACTTTAAAATAAAATTTGACTTGACAGTACATTTTTTTACCTCCTTTGCTTTTCATTGCTGAATGAAGACTCATGAAAAACAGTACAGTATGTCTCTAGATTTTGCTACAATTAATACATCTTAAGCGGATAACAATTATAAGTCACAAAAAACAAATAGGCTTTCTATTGCTTATGGACTTGAAGCAAAATAAGTCACTCAGTGGATTAAAATGCAAGGTGTGATAATAATTGATATGTTAATAATGTAATCTATGATCCTTAAAGTTCTAAAACAGTTCAACTATACTGAATTTAGCAGTGTGACAATTAGGTCAAGGGTTCTCAACTTCAGTGTGGTAAACAGCATCTAAACATAGCGGCCATCAATTCTTTCTCCTCCTATGCACAAATGTTGTTCTTCATCAAGAGGCAAAGTTTAATTCCCTTTTCCTTGGAACTCCGCTGGCCTTAGTGAGTAGTTCAACTAACAAAATTAAGAAGAGATGACATTCTGGGATTTTGAAGGCTAAGTTCTAAGATATGCAAGTTCCACCTGGGTCTCTTGGAACTTCACTCTGGGGAAAGACAGCCACCATGTATGAAGATTGATTACCCCAAGACTACATTGCTGTGAGGAAACCCCAGATAACCACATGGAAAGGCTATGTGAAAGAAAAAAAAAGATGCTTGGCCACCCCTCTCCCACCCAACTATTTCAGCCACCCTGGCTGGGTACCAAATATATTGGTGAAGAAGTCACCTTGGACTTCCAGCCCAGCTGTTCTTTCAAATGACCTCAACCCCAGTGGCCTGCATCCATCTACAAATGCATGAGAGAGCCAAAATGAGAATCGCCTAGCTAAGCTAAGTTCCCTCCCTCTCTCACCTAGGTACAAGGTCTTACAAATCTCTAACCATAAAGTAAGGCTCTTAAAAGTAGGTACTCAACACACACTTGCCACCAGTGGTAATTTAAACAAAACATAGCATACCTTACTCCATATGCATAATGCTACAAAAATCAAGACAGTAGAAAATAAATCATAACTTACCTGAACTTTCCTGAACTTCATTATCATCCACATCCAAATTATTCTTCCCAGACGTTAAATAATTCTTGAGCCTGGAAGGTCCACTTAAGAAAAAACAAACCACAAGATTTGTGTTTTTAGAATAAATACATCTAATAAATCTACCTTAATGGTCAATTTTCTCCTAAAACTGCCAAAGATTTCTTTCTTATAAAACCAAGAATGGTGTTATAGAACATTAAGAATATACTCATGCATAAAACAAAATCTACCATTTAGTTCCACAATTGATTTGTCAAACACAATAATACTGAATTTTATAACCTTTCAAACTAACTCATGGATCAGAATTACAAATTTAAGTCAATGCAAATAACATTCTTTGATAAAAATCAAACCATAAGAAATAAAATTAGAAATGATCAGCTTATCTTAATTTTTTTAAACTACAGCCAAAAACAAGTAATTTAAAATACAGTCCAGAAACTGTTCAGAGATAATTCAGCTTATTCAAGTCCTAGATCCTCTTCCTCCTATTATGACCCCAGGACAGGTCTCATAGTTCCTAAATAGTAAAGAAATCTTAGCTATCCCTTTGAAGTCTGAGAGTCTGCTATAATTTACCATCCCTTCATTTTGAAAAAGGGTTATATGACTTCAGATATTATGAAAGTAGGTTTATTTGGTTTGCTCACTGAGTATGCTCACTTTAAACATATATCCACAAATTCTTAGATAATGTTCCTTTCAAAAGGTACATACTAATTCTAACTCCCCTCTTCCTGAGTGTGGTGTAGACTTAGTGACTTGTTTCTAATGAACAGAATAAAGTGGAAGACTTTAGAGACCAGGTCATTAAAAGGTACTATGACCTCTGTCATAGTCACACTTTCTCTTGGATCACCTGCTGGTGGAAGCCAGTTGCCATATTAAACAGCCCTATGGAGAGAGCCACAAGACAAGGAACTGTGACCTGCAGCTAACAGCTATGTGACCAAGCCACCATATAAGTGGATCCTCCAAGTTCCAGTCAAGCTTTCAAAGGAATGCAAACCAAACAGATCTTGACCACTATACCTCATGAGACTCCCTGAGCCTGAACTAGCCAGCTAAGTCTCTCCCAGATTTCTACCCACAGAAAGTGAAATAATGTCTGCAAGCCATTAACAAAATTAAAATTAAACTTTGGGGGTAATTTGTTACATGGCAATAGGTAACAAATACAATGAGTAAATCCTATTATCCTTAGAACACATGCATACCTCCCTTCCAAAACTGAGGTCCCAGGCTCTCCAGAATCCAAGTTAGACTCTGCTGGTGTCTTGCATGTATATCCATTGATCTGAGACTTTAGATGCACACTTTGTGCAGCCATACTATCTTGATCCTTTGAGCTTCCTGTATCTCTATGAAAATGAAAAGTTTATAATTGTTCATATTTCTTCAAAAAATATTTCTCCCAGAAACATTAAAGAGGTAAGTAGACAATATAATATTGGCTATAACAAGTATCAGATAACCTTGTTCAGGTCCTAAAATTTACAACTAGTCCAGGAAGGAAATTATGTTTCTAGAACCTACCAAGAGTTCTAATTTGAAAAATTCTGATAAAAGAAATGGTACAGATCCGGCCTAACAAAGATAGAAAGGATAACAGGAGGGCACTGGGAGACATTACCTATGAGTAGCTTATGATGTATACTACACAGTTAATCCAACATGGGTTTATGAAAATCCACAAACAACTGAAATTGTTTTCAGAGGGACCTAGACCCATCTCTTTGGTAGCTGACAGCCAACTGGTTTACCCTAAATATACGTAAACACATTATTCCTAGACCGCATAATTCTCTCTCCTCCCTCACATTTCTCTTACAAGTCCTGTTTTAATATGCTTCTTGATTCAGTCTACCAGCCTATTCTTATTATACATGAAAAAAATCTGCATGCAAGAGAACAAAAGAACATGCAAACTTCTGAGTATTCTTTGATAGTTTATTTCTGGAGGTTCTAGTCTCTGTCTAGGTCCTACCACTAGAGTCAAAAGAAATAAAAAAGGTCATTAGAGAATACTATGAACAATTAAACACCAACAAATCAGATAACCTAGATGGAACGGACAAATTCCTAGAAACACACAAATTACCAAGTGATTCAAGAAAAAATAAACAATCTCAAAAATTTATAACAATAGGATAAATCAGTAATCAAAAAACTAACCAGAAAAGCCCAGGCCCAGATAGGTTCACCACTGAATTCTACCATTATTTAAAGACTTAATACGAATTCTTCATAAACTTTTCCAAAAACAGAAGAGCACTTCCCAACTCATTTTGTGAAGTCAGTATCACCCTGATATCAAAACCAGACAAACACATCACAAGAAAACTACAGACAAAAAAACCCAAAAAACAAACACCACCTCCACAAATTACTAGCAACATATAAACAGAATTACACATGATGACAGAATGAGATTTACACCAGAGATGCAAGTTTGGTCTAATATCCAACAATCAATTAATGTAATACATTATCTCAATTAGAAAAAAATCACATTGTCATATCAATAGATTAAAAACAAATTTGACAAAATGCAGTATTTTTATGATAAAAACACTCAACAAACTAGGAATAAAAAAGAACTTCCTCAACTTGATAAAAGGGCATCTATGAAAACCCACAGCTAACAACATATTGAACGGTGAAAGACTAGATGTTTTCCCTCAAAGATTAAAAACAAGACAAGGAAGTCCACTGAATATAGTACTGAAGATTTTAGCCAGGGCAATAATGCAAGAAAAAGAAAGTGAAAGCATCCAGATTGGAAAGGAAGAAGTAAAACTATCACAAATGACATGATCTTGTACTTACAAAGTCCTACAAAATCTACTAAAAAGCTATCAGAACTAACTCATGAGTTCAACAAGGCTGCAGGATAAAGACTGACATACAAAAAAATCAATTGTATTTCTATACACTTGCAATGGACAATTCAAAAATGAAACTTAAAAAGAATTCATTCACAATAGCATCAAAAGGAATACTTAGGAATAAATTTAACAGAAGAAGTGTAGTGGAGAGTAACAGTTCAGGGGCAGAGCACATGCTTAATTAGGACGAGGTCCTGGGTTCAATTCCCAGTACCTCCATTTAAAAACAAACAAACAAAAAGAAGTGGTAAAATTTAAACTCTCAAAACACTGTTGGAAAAAAATTAAAGAAGATCTAAATAACAGGAAAAACATCCCATTTTCATGGCTCAATGGACATTGTTAAGATGACAATATTCCTCAAATTGATAGATTCAACATAATCCCTATCAGAATCCCAAATGACATCTTTGTAGAAATTGATATACTGAATCTAGAATTTATATGGAATTGCATGGGACCCAGAATAGCCAAAATATCCCTGAAAAAGAAAAGTCACACTTTCTGATTTCAAACTTACCTCAAAGCAATGGTAATCATGACAGTGTGGTACTAGAAAAAACAACTGGATATAGACAACAGAATAAAATTGAGAATCCAGAAATAAACCTATACATCTATGGTCAGCTGATTTTAAAAAATGGCGCTAAGCCCATTTAATGGGGGCAATAAATGTCTTTTCTATAGTTATGGGACAACTGGATAGTCACAATGCAAAAGAATGAAGTCAGACCCTTCACAGGATATACAAAAAATAACTCAAAATGGATCAAAGACTTAAATTTAAGAGCTAAAACTATAAAAAAGCTAAAACTTAGGAAAAAAGCAGGGGTAAATATTCTTAAATTTGAATTGAGAAAAGGGTTCTTAGATATGACACCAAAAGTACAAGCAACAACAGACAAAATAGATAAATGAGACTTTATGAAAATTAAAAACTTTTGTGCTTCAAAGGACACAATCAAGAAAGTGAGACAACCCAAAGAATGAGACAGAATATTTGCAAATCATTTATCTGAAAAGAGAGTTGTATCTAGAATACATAAATACCTCTTAGAATTCAATAAAAAAGACAACCCAATTTAAAATTAGGCAAAGGACCTGAAATAATCTGTAAAGATATGTAAATGGCCAATAAGCACACAAAAGATGCTTGACATCATTAGTCCTCATGGAAATGAAAATGAAAACCTCAATGAAACACCATTTCCTACCAACTAGAATGGCTAGAATCAAAGGCAGGTAATAACAAATGTTGACAAGGATGTGAAGACACTGGAAGCCTCATACACTGCTGGTAGGAATGTAAAATGGTGCAAATGTTTTGGAAAACAGTCTTGCAGTTCCTCAAAAAATTAAAGGTAGAGTTATTACATGACTTGGCAATTCCACTTGTACACAAATGTTTTTATCAGTATTACTCTGTAATAGCCAAAAGGTAGAAGCAACTCAAATGTCCACCAATGGATAAATGAATAAACAAAGTGTGGTGTAACAAAACAAAATAGTACTCAGTCATAAAAAGGAATGAAGTACTGATACATGGTACAACACATATAAAACTTGAAAATACACAAAATGAAAGAAACCAAACAAAAAAACTTGATCCTATGTGATTTCATTCACATGAAAGTTCAGAAAAGAGAAATCTATAGAGACATAAAGTAGGTTAGCAGTCGCTTAGGGTTGTTGGGGAGAGGGACAGGGAGATGATCACTGAAGGATACTGGTGATGAAAATGTTCTAAAATTAACTGTTTTGATGGTTTGCACTTCTCTATGAATACAACTGAACACATTTCATGAGTGAACTGCATGTGAATTATACCTCAATTAAGTTGTTAAAAAATCTAATGTAGTGAGCTTCTATTCCAAATGGCTTAGAGAAATAATATAAAAATTAGATGCTTATAAAAATTTTAAATGAGAGAAACTCAAAGAAATTGCTTCTTATACTTTAAATGCACTAGCTCTTTAAGATTTTTCTTTTTCTAAAGGCTTTAAGAGGGGAAGAAGGATGTTAGCTTGTAGTTCAATTAATGACCATGGTTACTAGGTTATCAGAAGCAAAAAATAGCACTTTAAAACAAGTTAAAAGTTTTAATATCTGTTACTCATATAAAGGAGAAGTTCACATAATATTCCTAATCAGGAAGATTCCTTAGACAAAGCAGACGCATACTCATATTATAATGTAATAATGTTTTCTCTTTTTTTTCCTTTCCTAAATACAGAACAATAAAACTGCTAACATGCCTTTTATATCTAAATTATCTTTGAGGTTTCCACAAGAGTCACTAAGTAAGTTTATCTTTCCACTTTATGACAGATAGAATACCAAAATAATTATATACTTGATTTTCTACACATAGTAAGTATTTAATGACTATACAGCTTAACTAAACAAATGTCTGAAAGATCCTTCTTTCTATGAATCCAGATACCAAACAGGTTTTCTTAAGCAGATACTGAATCAACTGTCAACTTCAGGTATTTCTAACTAGACTAACTCCTTCTCACTGTGCATAAAACAAGGTTCGTTTTAGGGATACAAGCTCAAACTCAAACTCAACATAAAAACTCAACTTTTTTTTTTTTTTGCCTTAATATTTTTCTTTCTTTCTTTCTTTCTTTTTTTGGTTTGGTTGGGGTTTTTGGCGGGGGGGGGGGTAATTAGGTTTATTCACTTATTTATTTTTTTAATGGAGGTACTAGGGATTGAATCCAGGACCTCATGCATGCTAGGCATGCATTCTACCACTGAGCTATACCCTTCCCCTCACCTTAGTATTTCTTTCAACTCATAGCTAAGGCTTATCTGCTTTGTTTAATAAAAGGGAGATCTATTTTGTTAATACATTCCAGTAAAAACAACTGGATTAGTAGTCAGAAGACCTAGGTATCCAATGACACACTTATTTAACCTATATGTACCTTCTTCTTCATGAAACTGGAACTAATACCTGTCCTATTCACCTTTCAAGATTTTTCATGAAAATTAAATGATATAAGGAACAGGCTGATGTAAATATGGAAACGTGATATAAGACAGAGAGGGCATTATATATCAGTGCAGGGAAATGCTCTATTCAATACTGTTTAGATAGTCTGCACCATAATGACATACACTAATATATTTTAGAACACTAACATTTATATCAATACATCCCTAGCACCTTGTAGTTTCTCACACATAATATGTATTAAGTA
Source organism: Camelus ferus (assembly GCF_009834535.1). NCBI lineage: Eukaryota > Metazoa > Chordata > Mammalia > Artiodactyla > Camelidae > Camelus > Camelus ferus. The sequence goes on along the minus strand of NC_045697.1, from coordinate 54,604,527 downwards.
TTTTTTGAGTGAATGAATGAGTGAACGTTTATATCAAAGAGTAAAAACACATTAAGAATAATACCTCACTAGGTTGTTAGGACTCATGAGAATTCACTGAAAACACCTAGCAAATACTTGATATATAATAACCACTAAAAGATGTTAACTATTATCATCTTATGAAGAAAAGAAATAAGATGTATTCCTGATTACTGAAGTAATATTAACTTCACCTAAAAGAAAGCAACTCAAACTATACATTTAAAAATGATTCAGAAAATAAATTTTATGTAATGTGTTTTTACCACAATTTAAAATAAGGAAGCAATTGTTAGGTGACAATGATACTTACCTTATTAATCACTCACATCCCATGTGCCATATATTATTCCCCATTTGAAGATGAGGAAATATATTCAGAGAAGTATTTTGCCTGAGGTATCATCTAGCTAGCTAATGGCAGAGTGTGGATTTACCACGAGGTCTGTCAGAATGCAGACTCCTTTATGCTAATTTTGCTGCTCTATAAATGAGTAAATAAAACATAGACAAACTATTATTAAAATGCCAAACAAAAACAACTATATTGCACACATAACAGACATTACCCAGAAGGATCAAGGTTTTTCTTCTTAGCCAAGTCTGCCTCATCACCTTCCAAAGACTCATTCTGGGGACAACTGGAAATTCCATCATGGTCAATAATTCCTCCAGAATCTTTAGCATTTAAAACTTTCTGTGCTCTTGAGCTGCCTTTAGCAGCTCTCTTCTGCATTTTCAATGGGACAGTTTTTTTCCCAATATTCTTAGATGATTGGTTTACTTCTTCAGCAGGTTTTCGTCTACTGTTGTGATACACTGACAATTCATTTCTTATTGAAGAATTGCTATAAAAAGGATCTAAAGGATCAAATGATAACCTGAAGTTAGTATAGTGTTTGGCCAGATTATCTGGCTCACTAAAATACCAACATTATTTATATTTTAACATATAAACACATACCCCAATATCATAGGCAACATTTGTTTTCAAATTTAATTCATAAACTACGCATCGCTTCCATTTATAGATACATGTACCAAACCTTTTAGATTAAACACAAGCTTCTAGAACCACCCTCTCCAGTTCTCCCCACTACTCTTCTAGCCATCCTTAAGATCCTGGTATTTCCGCCAACGTCCTAGCTTCATCTTCTCACTCCATGTACTCTCTCTGAGAGACCTATCTACCCATAACTTTAATTACTATGTACATGCTGATAACTATAATATTCACCGACTACTCTCCCCCAAATCTACCCCTCCGATTTTGTTTTTATCAGTGAAACAACTATTTACCCAGATGCCTAAACTAGAAATCTGAGTCATCCAAAAATCCTGACCCTATTCATAAGCAATTCCTAAATTCTACTTTCTTTTAATGTCTCTCAAATCCTCTTCTTTTAAGCTCTGCTATCTGTCTTTAGCAGGGTCTTTCAAATCATTTCTTATCTGGATCATTAAAACAGCCTCTTAACTAATCTCCTTTCTCCAGCCTTGCCATTTTTCAATCCATCCCTTCACAGTGTTTCAAGAATCATCCTTGGAAAACAGAAGTTGGATCATTACAACCCTGGTTAGAATCTTTTAGTGATTACCTATAGCTTAAGGATTAAGTCTAAATATTTTCGATACTAATTTATTACTACATCTGGAGTGCTTATTATGTTAACCACAACACTCAACACTCTCCTCCAAACAAACAAACCAAAAAAAGGCAGGAGTACTGAATTATCTGCATTTCTCTTAAGCACTGGTCTTAAAAGGTAGTCCAGTAGTCCCTAGAGCAGCAAATCAGCAACACCTGTGAATTTGTTTGAAATGAAACTTCTCAGGCCTTACCTCAGACTTACTAAATCAGAATTCTCAGAGTAGGGTCCTGTAATTTGTGTTTTAACAATTCCCCCAGATAATTCTGATGAAACAATTTTTAAAAGGTCAAGCCCTCAGCTACAGATCTCTGCACATGCTACTTCTGCTTGAAATATTCCATCCTTTCCCTCACCACATCCAATCACTTAGGTTACTCTTAATTCATCGTTCAGGAAGCTTTCTCTAATTCCCAAGGCTAAATTGAGTAGCTCTCTCTCAATTCCTTTATAATGTTTATTATACATCTGATTGTTTTACTCATCGCTCTCTTCCAGCAGACTGACAATTTCTTAAGACCAAGATTGGTGTTTTTACCTATCTTTATATTCCCAGTGCCTAACACCAGGGGCAGGACCGTGGTGAAGCAAGAGTAGCCTAGCTTGGAAAAATTTTTTTTTCTCAGTTTTACTGATATATAACTCACATGTAACACTGTACAAGTATAAGGGGTAAAACACAGTAATATGCTGTACAGTGCAAAATTATTATCAGAAAGTATATCCCTTTTTATTGACGCATAATTGATTTACAATGTTGTATTAGTTTCTGGCGTACAGCATAATGATTGAGTTTACAGATATACTCTTTTTCATATTCTTTTCATAATAGGTTATTACAAGCTATTGACTGTAGTTCCCTGTGCTATACACAGGACCTTGCTGTTTATCTACTTTATGTGTAGTAGTTAGTATTTACAAATCCCATACTCCTAATTTATACTTCCCCACCTCTCTTTCCCTTTTGGTAGCCATGTTTATTTTCTACATCTGTGAGAACATTTCTGTTTTGTAAATAGATTCATTTATATTATTTTTTAGATTCCACATATAAGTGATAACATATATTTGTCTTTCCCTGTCTGTCCTACTTCACTTAGTATTATAATCTCTAGGTCCACCCATATTGCTGCAAATGGTATTATTTCATTCTTTTTATTGCTGAATAGTACTCCATTATATGTACTATACTACAACCTCTTTATACCACAACTTCTTTATATGCCCAGGAGTGGGACTGCTGGATCATATGGTAACTCTATTTTTAGTTTTTTAAGGAATCTCCATACTGCTTTCCCCAGTGGCTACACCAAATTACATCCCCACTAACAACGTAGGAGAGTTTCCTTTCCTCTACATTCAGAGGGTACATATTAAAAGTTCTCATAATGAAAAAATATAAATTCTAACTAGGGTGGAAAATTTAAGGTATTTACTCTGAGTCACTCACACAACCCTAAGACCAAGTGCCTCCTTAAACTTCCCATTCTAGGTTATTCACTTGCCTCATCTAGTCCTGGCCCAGCCTAAAACCATTCCTGCCTCACAGTGAGCATTCAGTTCTCGACATAAATAAAAAAGCAGCAGGATCACATAGATCAATAATCAAGAAATCTAGGTTCTATTGTTTTCTAATTCTAGCACAAAGGTCTATGACCTTAGGGGGAACTCAGGTTTCTTTTCTGGGCTTCAGACTTCTTCCATCAGATGAAGGAGTTTGGACTAGGTGATCTATAAGCATTCCTCCACTTGTGTGACTCCCTATTTGATCAGAAACCCAACATGTTTCAGGACTGATATATTTTTCAGATCTTCTCTGGTAAGTTTTGGAGTTCTAGCATGCATATAGAAGCTCTGTAAGATTTTTATTTATCCATATATTTACACACTCATTTACCACAGTACAGTTTCCAGCAACCTGAGGCAAAAAGATAAGTAGCAGTAACAGTAGTAGTTAATATTTTAATACTAAAAATACGCCATTTAATCCTTACAACAACTTAATGAGGTATAAGTATTGGTAATCACATTTTACAGAGTAAGCACCTGAACAAAATAATCTACTCAAAGTGGAGGAATCATAATTTGAACTCAGATTTAACTCTAAAATCCAAGAGCTGTGGGGGTGGGAAGGGACAGACTGGGATTTCAAAATGTAGAATAGATAAACAAGATTGTACTGTGTAGCACAGGGAAATATATACAGGATCTTGTGGTGGCTCACAGCAAAAGAGAATGTGACAATGAAGGTATGTATGTTCATGTATAACTGAATAATCGTGCTCTACACTGGAATTTGACACAACATTGTAAAATGACATTAACTCAATAAAAAAAGTTTAAATAAGTGAATGAATAAATAAATAAATAATAAAATCCAAGAGCTGCAACAGAATAAATATTTCTTACTTGACTACGATTTGATAATTTATAGCAACAATGCCTCACAGATGCAGTGCCATATATACACTAGTCTCTCACTTGCTGATCTAAATACTATCTTACTATATACCAATCTTTCCATTATCATCTCCTTTAAAAATACTTCCTAAATAATAAATATTTCATATTATACAGAAAAGACTTGGCACAGCAGGCCTAAGAATGCTATCCACTGAAAGGCCTGCTTGTAAAGTTAGCCCTTGGCTAGCATGTAGGAACTTGAATTTTAGGAGGGTTCCTATCGTTTCCTAACTGCTAAGTGTGGTTTAGTGTGCCTAACTGCTTGTACAAAAAATACAGTTTATGACAAATACTTGCTTTTCTTCAGGGAGTCTGGAATTTCAGTACTTGCTAGGCAGAGGGTGCCTAGATGATCATCCCCAATAAAAATCTTGGGCACTAAACTTCTAATGAGCTTCCCTGATAGACAACATTTTACACATTTGTCAAAACTCACTGCTAGAGGAACTAAGTGCCTCCCGTATGAATCTGCTGGGAGAGGGCTCTTGGAAGCTTACACATGATTTTCTTCACACTTTGCCCATGCAGTCTTTCTCTGCTGATTTTGGTTTATATCTTTTTGCTATAACGTAACTTCAAACTTCTGTCATCACCTTTCTCACTTCACTTTGACCTGATGTCCCTTCTTACTATTTCACTGAGAAAACAATAATGGTCAGAAGGGAACATTTTCGTTGTGTGGCTGAGCCACACTGACTTCATTTTGTCAGCTCTATCTTGGTCCCTGCAGCCCTACCTGTCCCCTTTCTATGTGACTGAGATTTAGCCTACTCACAACGAATGAGCCCAAGCCAGATAAGTTCCCTATCAACTTTTATCCCTGCCTTCACCTTACATGAAAATTGGAAGAACAACTTCTGTTGACACAGATGGTTAATGGTTATGAGACTCGTGGAGGGGAGAAAAAAAACCCTGGTTCCTGCCAGTGCCAACATGCTTCTTCTCCCTAGTAGTCAGATGTTATTTTCAGCTTTGGTCCCTATAAATTCCCTAGTACCCCTTCTGGCTGCACACAGTGAGCTATGAGTGCCTCTGGATCATCGTCCATCTGATTCTGCCTGTATATAAGTTACCCAAAATAAACTTCATAATTGCACTTTAGGGAGTTGCCTGGTTCATTTTTCAGTCTCAAAGTTCCTTCTCAATTTGGAAGATACTATCCAATATTTCCGCCCCTCAACATTCATCGTCCCACCATCAACTCTATCTATCTACTTCCAAGTGTCACCGTGCACTCTGTCTTTCCTCTTTTACATGACATGATGTCCTTGCTCCTATCTAGGGCTAACCCGTTTACTATGCACTAGATCACATCCCTCTCCTTGCCTACACAAGGACTGATCCTGTATTTATCCTCTACCTTTCTATAAGGTCATTTTAACGAGCAGATAAACTGATGTAGCATCTTGTATATTAAAAAGGAGAGGGAGACCTTCCCTCAACCCCGTATCTGCCATGCCCCTTTATCTTACTCTCTCTCTTATCTCACTTATTACACCCTCTTGAACCCATTCCAGTCAGGCTTTTGATCTCATCATTCCACAGAAAGCATTTTTATCAAGGGGACCAACAACCTCCATGTCGCCAAAAACCATACTGTCAATTCTTAGCTCTCATCTAATTGAGGCCATGAGCAGTATTTAAAATAGTTTATCTTCCACTCCTTAAAATGCTTTTATTACTTCACTTCTGTAATGCTTAGTTCTCCTCATTTTCCTTTTGTTTCACTAACTCTCCTTTTCAGTCTCTTCTGATGGACCTCCCTTTCTCCTCCCTACTCTTAACACTGGAGTCTTCCAGGACTCAATTCTTGGCTTTCCTTCTTCTCTAGGTACAGTCTACTACTAGGTGATTTTAAGCAGTCCCAAAGTTTTAAATATCATCTACATATTGATAAATCCCTAATTATGTCCTCCCAGATATGTCACCGCAACTTTATAGACTCATTTATCAAGCTATCTCCTCAATATATCTATTTTGATATCTAATTAACATATCACAACCAGAAATCTTGATATCCTTCCCAAATCTGCTTCTCTCATACCTTTACTCATCTCAGCAAACAGTATATCCATTCTTCTAGTTTAGCAAAAAAAATCTGAATCATCCTAGACTCCAGCTCTCACTCTAATTCATCAGTACTTCCTGTGAGTTACCTTCAAAAAAATCCTGAATCCAACCATTTCCATTCTCTTCCCTCCAACCATCTCCCAACTATTCTCCATGTTCCCATTTTTGTCCAGCCCTACTTCTCTCCCTACATTGCAGTAAAAATAATCCTTCTAAAAGATGAGTCAATTAGGTCACTTTTATTGCTTAAAATCCTCTAGTAGCTTTCCAATATACTTCATCTAAACTGTTTATCACAGCCTGCTTTTCTGACTTCATCTCCCAGGCTTGCTCTCTTCTTCAGCCATATTGATCTTGACATTCCTCAAACACGCCAAGCATGGTCCATCAGTACTTTTACAAATACTGTTCCCTTGGTATGGAATGCTCCACACCAAATTATTTATATGGCTCCCTCCTTCACTTTATTCATATACGTGCTCTGAAAGATCCTAATCAACTCTCATTGCTACCTCTTATAAAAACAGTCTTCTGCTCCATTCTCCTATCTACTCCTACCCTTGCCATTTACTTCCCATTTCTAATTCTTAGCTGCTTTATTTTTTTAATGACCCATCACCAGGTGAATTATATATCTATATTGTTGGTCTTCCTCCAGTAGAATATAAGCCTATGAGAGCAGGGGTTTTTCACTTTTGGTTTTGTTTTTCTACAGCTGTATCCCTCTATCTAAAATACTGTATATGATCCAACCTCATGAATATCTTTATAATTAATTAGTTATTTCTATTGATGACCCAATTTAATTTTTTCCTCACTAGATTTTTCTTAAGAGAATAAGGGTATAAATCAAACAGCCTGTTATAAATAAACATAATTTAAATAAAAATACTTACTCTGCTCTGATTTTACCACCCACCAATTAGATGGACGCCTGGAAATTCTTCGACTTCTTGTGACAGTTGAAGTAACTTCTTCAGGTGCAATTTTGTTCTTCTTGGACCCACCTGAAAAACACTTCTTTTTGCATTCCTTATCTTTTTTCTGATTCTCTGTATGAGGAACACTGGTGTTACCTTTCTTGCTTCCTAAAACAAAGAAAATCATAAAATAATTCGAAGTCTACTGAACCAAAGAATACTCAGAAAACCACAACAGTTAAAAAACACTTGATTATAGGAACTTCTTAAGTTTATCCTGTTTTCATCTCTATCTTTTTTTAAAGTCACATCTTCTCAGTAAGATCTACAACTTTCTATCAGTTAAATGCAAACTTTTCACATTGCTTCATAGCTAGCATATACTCTTGAGTCAAAAAAAAAGCAGTATACTCTGAAAAGGTAAAATGAAATATATGGGCCCTTCCACTACTTACCAATGACCTGTGTTGAAAAAAAAAAAAGGTAACTACCGCTTTTCTGCTGTGAAATAATTCATGATTTTTGTCAATCTAATTTATAGAAGAGAAGCCTTAAGTAAGTTTTCAATGAAGAGACCTTTCCCATATGAAGGAAAGAGACTGTTTCTTTGAACAGAATTTAAAGAGGAAATGGGATTTGGAAAACAACGAATGTAGCAAGCAATAAATGGCTAATGAAAAAGTTTAGCATCAAGAATGATTTCCTCTTACTACAAAGGCAGGTAGGTAAGAAAAGATCTAAAAAGGAACAGATAAATTCTAGTTTTGTTTTTGTGACTGAAAACCAGAAGAAGGGGATATCAGGGAAATACAGACTACTTTAATTATTGCATCTAAAAAGGGTACAACCACCAAAATGAGTTTAAAAATTGAAAATTTCTTTTTTTCAGAAAGAAAATGAAAACATTAGATGTTAGCAGGCATAATGAAAATTTTTTTGACCAGAATTTTTAAGTTCCTGACCAAAGATTTCTATGATATCCAAACAAGGAATTAAAATCATATCAAGTAGGAAACTTTCATAGAGTAAATAAACTGCATGAAAGTATGTCAGACCAGGGGGAATGGCCAAGATGGCAGAGAAGGAAGACCCTGAGCTCACTTCCTCCCACAGGCACACTAAAATTATAACTCTTTACAGAGCAACTATTGATAAGAATGATGTGAAGACTAGCCGAAAAGACCTTCTACAACTAAAGATATCAAGAAGGAACCACAAGACAGGTAGGAGGGGCAGAAGTGAGGGATAGTCAAGACCCACGCTGGGCAACTCACAAATAGAAGGATAATTACAATTGTATAATTCTCCCCAGAGAACTAGGGGTCCAAGCCCAACACTGGGCTCCCCAGTCTGAGTTTTCTCCACCAGGAAGGCAAGTCCCTAGAATGTATGGCTTTGAAGGCCAGCAGGCTTACTTTCAGGAGAATCAGAGGGCTATAGGAAATAGAGACTCCACTCTTAACAAGCAAAGGCATTGTAATTAAATCGGCAAAATCTCAAATGCTCCAAGACCCAGAGCAGACGCAGTAACTTGAAAGGAGCCTGGGTCATACCCACGTGCTGATCTTGGAGAGCCTCCCACAGAGGCAGGAGGCAACTGGAGCTTACCCTGGGGACACAGACGCCAGTTGCAGCCATTCTGGGGAGTTGTTCTTCCAGAAGAACACTGGTGGTGGCAAGCACGATTTCGGAATCCTCCCTCTAGCTTATTAGTGCCAGGTCTCGGCTCCTCTCACTAGCTGGTTGGCACCAGTCCTGGGATGCCCCAGGACAAGAAGCTAGCCTAGTGGGGACACAGCCCCACTCACCAGTGGGCCAGCACTAGCCCCTGGATCTCTTGGACCCCACAGTCAGCCACTGGGACTCAGCCCTGCCCACCATCAGGCTGACACCGGCTCCAGGAATCCTGGGACCCCACAGCCAGAAACGCAAGGAAGCCAGCTCTGCCAGACAGTGAAACAACACAAGCTCCAGGATACCCTGGACCCCACAGCCACCAATAACAGAAACCAGCCCTGCCTACCAGCAAATCAACACCAGCCCCAGGGCCACCCCTGACCCCCCAGGTCACAGCCTTGCCCACCAGCAGGCCAACACTAGCTCCAAAACCCCCAGCATTACAGTCAGCCATACCAGGACCTGGCCCCGCCCATCAGCAGCCAGCAGCCTCCATACTAGGCAGGACCAGACAACCAATGAGACTTGGGGCAAGTCATGCCTACCAGTGCACCCACAGTAGTCAGTCACCACAACACAAGGGCCAACTCAACCCAAAGAGGGTATCGTTAGAGCATACAGATCTGGTGACCAGAGGGGAGTGCATTGGACACCTCCTATAGAAAGCCACTAATCCAAGATCGGAAACGTAACCAACCTACCAAAAACACAGAAATAAAAAGAGAATTAACAAAATGAGGTGACAGAGGAATATGTTCTAAACAAAGGAACAAGACAAAACCTTAGAAAAATTAACTGAAGTGGTGATAAGCAATCTACCCAAAAAGAGTTGAAGATAATGATCTTAATAAAGATGCTCAAAGAACTAAGATGAATGAATGAACACACTGAGAAATTAGAAGTTTCTAACAAAGACTTAAAAATATAAAGAAGGACCAGAACTGAAGAATACAATAACTAAAATAAAAAATATGTTAAAAGGAATCAACAGTAGATTAGATGCTACAAAGGAATGGATCAGTGAACTGTAAGGGAAAAGCAACTAGTTACATACAAGGGAACTTCCATAAGGCTATCAGCTGACTTTTCAGCAGAAATTCTGCAGGCAAAAAGGGAGTAGCAGAATACATTTAAAGCTACAACCAAGATTCTATCCAGCAAGGCTATCATTCAGATTTGAATGAGTTTTATAGACAAGCAAAAGCTAAGAGTTCAGCACCATGAAATCAACTTCACAACAAGTGTTAAAGAGACTTCTCTAAGTAGAAAAGACCACAATTAGGAATATAAAAATTATGAAGGGAAAAATCTCATTGATAAAGGCAAATATACAGTAAAGATACTAGATCAACCACTCATAATAGTAGTAGAAAGGTTAAAAGACAAAAGTAGTAAATTATCTACATCCTCAAGTAGTTAAGGTATAAATACTGTACACATGATGTCAAAAATTTTTAAATATGGTGAAGGGGGAGTGAAAATGATCTGCTGTTAAGATGCATTCAAACTTAAGAGATCAGTAACTTAAAATACTGTGTGTGTGTATGTGTGTACAGAGAGAGAGGGAGAGAGGGAGATTGCTATACATAAACCTCATGTTAACCACAAGCCAAAAATCCATAACAGGTACACACACAAAAAGGAGAAAAGAATCCAAACATAACACTAAAGATAGGCATCAAATCACAAGGGAAGACAAAAGAAGGAACATAAAATATCTACTAAAACAAGCCAAAAAAAAAAAAAAATTAACAAAATGCAGTAAGTAAATACTATCAATAATTACTCTAAATGTAAATGAATTAAATGCTCCAATCAAAAGAAACAGAGTTACTAAATAGATACAAAAACAAGACCCATGCAGATGCTACCTACAAGAGACTCACACTTCAGATCTAAAGACAGACACAGACTGAAAGTGAGGGGACAGAAAAAAGGTATTCCATGCAAATGGAAATCAAAAGAAAGCTGGGGTAGCAATACTTATTTCAGACAAAATAGACTCTAAAACAAAAACTATAACAAGAAACAAAGAACATTATATAATGATCAAGAGGTCAATCCAAGAAGACATACCAACTGTAAATATATATGCATCCAACACAGGTGCACCTAAATATGTAAAGCAAATATTAATGGATATAAAGGGAGAAACTGACAGTAACAGCAATATAGGGAACTTTGCATCCCATTTAAATCAATGGATAGATCATCCAGACAGAAAATCAACTTGGGGAATATGGAGATAGTCACCAAAATTTATAGATGAAATGAGGAAAAGTAATCAAGAAGACACAAAAGTAAATCAAACAAAGAAACATGGCAGAGAACCAGAATATTACAGCATCATGTATTAACCAGTGTTTAATTAGGCTAGAATGAAAACTGCACCTTAGTCATCTTTATTACCTACAGCATATAATATTGTGTATGGTGCACAATAAAAAGTCATCAAAATAATGAATTTAGGGTGAAGCCTGTATTTCACTAGGCAATGATAACAGCAAAATTGCTACCTAGCATAAGCTATTTTAGATGCTCATCTAAATTGTGACACCCAAAATGTGGTTCACAAACCAGTTATATCAGCATCACCTGGGATAGAATGTTTAGAAATACAGATTTTGGATCTCACTCCAGACATACTTAATCAACTTATTTATCAGTATTTTAACAAGACTCTCGAGAGAATCCAAAAGCACATGCAAGTATGAAAAGTACTGTTCTAAGTGCTTAGTCATTCTCCCAGTTAAATTTGATTGGGGAGTAAAGGGACAGAGAATGAAATGAAGCAAATTCTGTCAAGATCCCATAAAGCAGTATCACTCTCTGACTCTATTTTGAGAATAAGTTATAGGATTTGTCAATACTTAAAATTTGGGACAAAGAGAACTGATTCATGCTGATAAAAAGAGTAAAAGAAGAATATTAGCCTTAATTATACTGAGCCAGGTACAAAAATCTTGAGAAAAAGAGAATATAATCTACTTTACCAATATTGTGCTTAATAACAGTATCAACCAATATTTTGGAAGTGGTGAGAATGGGAGACACTTAAATAGTCACCACAAAGCATAAATCTGACAGTAAGTAAGATCTTTTAGGGAATGGATATAGAAAATAATAAAGAGTCAAATTTATAAAACACTAAAGCAAGGATAAGAACTTTGAACGTGTCTGCCACTGAGCAGTAGTTTAAGTAAGTACCTGTACAACAGCAAGAATCTTCACTGACAAGTAGCATTTTTCTGCCCCCTACATCTCCACCCTCATCTCTCTTCTCCAACTCCTTTTCTTCTGTTTGTTCCCTTTTTTTCTTCCCTTATGTTTGTCAAAAATATCCTCAGAAACTGCTCTAACAAATGAAAGGGACTCAGGATGACAGAGATTACTATCCATGTTCATGAATCGATTTAAAAAAAAAAAACAGAAAAAAAACAATCTGAACAATGATTTAGGGCAAAAGAATTCAAGGGAAAAATGCTATTATCAAAGATTTGGACCATGTTACAGAAAAAAAAAATCATACAAAGTGAAAAACAGAACAATTAAGAACACCATTTCAGAATCTAGTTCTAGATCAGGAAAGGTTAGAAACTGAATGACAATGAACTTAGAAAACTAATAAACAGGAACATATATAGAAGACAAAACTGATACATGAAACAGCTGGTTATGTGAAGAGAGTTAAAACTGAGGGGATATATGTCATAAGCACGGCAATAGTTAGAAAAAAAAATAAGTGATTACTGTAGAAAATTTTGTGTATTTACATGTAAAGGAGTAGGATTCTGAAGATGAGGCATGTTTTAATAAACACAAAAAAGTATTTATCAAAAATAGAGTAATACTTCTGTCACTGTTGATAATATATTTTAGTGACCCACAAAACTACTAAGGCTAAGATCTGGGGACTACTTTAGGAATAGCATAGATACAGTCCCTATTCTCATACAGATTTCAGTCTAGACTCTAGAATACAAGACATATTCAGCAAGTAATTATATGGTAAAATGAAAAGTGCTATTGAAGCATACACAGGAACATACAGGGTTGAGGGATATTAATCAAGAAAAGTGCTATTTATACTGAGTATAAAGCTTGGTAGGGAACCCAGGGAATTTAGGAAAAATTTTCTAAGCAAAAGGAAGTGCATATTAAAAGGCCCACAGTTGAGAAAGTGGTCTGTTTATGGAACTGGAAAAAATTCATTACAAAGCAACCCAGAAGATACATCTGCAGAGGGAGACAAAAGTAAGAGGGTATGTGCATAAACTGCTACAATAATCCAAGAAATAAATTACTCTATAGTTGGCTAAGGAGGAATGGAGAAAAGTAATATATTTGAAAGCTACTTAGGGAGAAGTCAAAAGACTTATTGATTTTATATGGGTTGCTAGGTAAAGGAAACAGGAGTTAAGGATGAATTAGATTTCTTTCTTGAGCTAATAGATTCATTATGGCTCCATTTATGAAGATACTGAAAACTAGAGGAGGAACAAGTTTGGAGGAATTTAGTTTCCAATATGATCAGTTTGAGAAGTCTGTGAGACAACAAAAGTGGAAAAGTCTATTTGCTCAATCTAAGTCATCAGTTTAGGCATTACAAGTATGTCAAGTGCCCTGTTAATTAAAGGAAAATTATCTTCAGAGTAAAAAAATTTCTTTGAAATTAACTTATCTCCATCTTTAGTCTTTGACAACTGATACCGTTGTCAGTAATGGCCCCCCAAAGATGTATTCACCCTAATCACAAAATATGTGAAAATACTATCTTAGATGGGAAGAGACTTCAGAGATATGATTAAGGCTATAACCCTTAAAACAGGGAGATTATCCTGGATTATCCAGGATGGCCCAATACAATTACATGTGTCCCTAAAAGCTGTGGTCAGAGGGAGAGAGATAGGATGACGGAAAAAGAGGCAGGAGAAATTTGAAAGATGAGAGAAGGCTGGCACTGCTGGTTTTGAGGGGAACCAGGATTTAAGGAACATAGGTGACTTCAAGAAGCTGGAAAAAGCAGGGAAACAGATTCTCTCCTAAAAGGAACAAAAACCTTGTCAACACCTTGATTTTAACCCAGTAAGATCCATTTAAGACTCCTGACTCACGGAAATATAAGATAATAAATGTGTGTTGTTTTAAGTCACTGAGTATGTAGTAAGTTGTTAAGACAGCAAAAGAAAATTAATACAATTGGTATGTTAACTAATTAGAATGCTATATTCACTAACCAATCTAGATGAAGAAAATTTTAATATACACAAAAATTAGTGTGCAAAATATAGCAGGTACTTAATAAATGTTTAACATTTATAATTTAAGAGACTTTATAACTTTAATACGTAATATATATAACTTCATAACTTAAGATACTTCCTTGATATAATGTTTTTCCTAAGAAATTACGGATAAACCAAAATTTTGTACCTTCAAACTTTGTGAATTCATATTCTACTTAAGGAACTAGTAAGAAAATAGCGTTCTTGTAATGTTAACTATCATTCTCCATTCAGTTAGATTATTTATGCTGTATCTTCTTAAAATAACCAACAGCTAATTAGAAACAGAATGAAGCAAAAAGAAAAAGAAAGCAAAAGAAAAAAGAACAATTCTAATAAAAAAAAATGTGGGACATATCTGACATTTACAAAAGAAGACTACAAAATAGATCATTTTTCCTTCTATTCTAAGTAGAATTTATCAAACACACAAAGACACATACAAAGTCTGAAAATGTGGAGTGCGAAAACTATTATTATTTCAGGTGATATAAAGTCTATGTTACTATATAAAATGAAAGCTAAAATAACTGAGTAAATGATAACCTATATTAAAGAGGAATTTAATTTTATAAAAGCTAGCTTAGGTATTGTGCTTTAATATACTCTCTCTCCCCTCTATATTAGCAATAGAGTATAGTCATTTAGAACCTTCAGGCAAATATATAATTCTGGCCAAGAAAGTTTTCCCATTAGCTAACATTTTTCCATTTGAGAATCAACAATATTTTCACTTATTTCAAAACTTCTTGATAGAACTGAAAAAATATGAGCTCTACGTTGGGACAGATCCTCGACCAATATTTAATTTCTTTTGAGTGTTATCTCCTACCTTATAGTATTGTTAAGAAGGATTAAATTATATTACACACATATAAGGTAATAATAAAGTAAACAAAATGAGTGTTTTATATTCCATTAACTATTCTGGAGAAGATTCTTTTTGTAAAAACTCTCTTTTCTCTCTGTTACTTAGAAAGTGATACAAACAGCACAAATTGATCTTTTCTTCATGATAGTGTCATCATTACAAACCTCAATCACTTATACAGTGATGACATAAGGAGGGAGGCCATACTTCACGTACATCTGGGACAATCCTAGTTTATGCTTACTGTCCTGACATCCTCCCCTATTCTCATGTGTCCCAGTTGGGATGATAAATGACATAATAACCCAAGATAAAAAGATTTATTAAGATATTAATTATATGATTATTCTCCATGCTTCTGTTATCATCCTGTGGATGTATATTTATATGCTGGTCCTGTTACAGACCCCACCAGATTGATCTTTTTGAATGATGAAAATGTGCATTAGTAATCTTTGTAATTTCACAGGCTACTACAGTGCCTGACATTTAATGACTATTAGATAAATGAGTAATAATGGAATAGAAGAGTATGAATTTTCATCTGCAAGAACTAGCCCCACCAACTGAGACTTTTTCCCAATTTATATTTTAATAACCCTCAAGAACATATGATGTGTTCTGGTAACTACCTGGTTTACTAAGCTTTTGCCTTTCACTTCTCCCCTTATATATGCTGCTATCTTAAAAGCTACGCAAAAAAATCAAGTGACCTGGAATTGTAAATTGGAATTACAATGTAAAATAAAGAGATTCTAGAGAAGAGTCTGTAGGGATTTGAGGCTCTTTATAGAATTAAGTTTACTCTGCCTACTTCCCAAAGCAAAATAGGAATATTACAAAAACACAAAGTGGTGGAATAATATTCATAGCTTTATCTAATATAAACACTTACCCACAGGTAGCAACTGTTTTGGGGAAATTTGAACATTTCTCTCTCCACACTCTTCTGTATTTCGGTCTGAATTTCTTTGTAACTTGTCTTGAGCAACACGTGATTTATTTATATTTTTATCTTTAGACTGTTCCATAACAACTTGTTCTTCAACTACACTGGCCTTAAATTTTCTTCCCTGTTTTTGTTTTACAGTCCTTTTGTTTCCAGATGATTTTTTTGCATTCTCAGGATACATTTCATATTTTGTAGATTTGCAATTATTTTCCATTTCATCCGTCAAAGCACAACTCTTACCCAGTATTTTTTGTTCAGAGGGCTGAGATTTCTCTACTGAGTGAGCTTTGCCAGAATGTTTGTTACTTGTGAAAGTTGCAGATGATACATTGTCATGTTTTTCTCTTGACTTCTTCCTTTGAAGGGGTGCAGTGCTCTCAGCAGGGGATACTGTGTGTTGTTTCAGAGGCCCAGCCTTTCTTGGTATAGTAATCCAAGACTCATTGGCAAAACTTTTATCTGATTCATCAATTATAAATTCATCTTCTAATAACTTCGTATTATTTGTAGGAGATAAGTGAGGTGGAGCAGTTGCTATATGCCTAACAACAGAACTAAAACAAAATGTTATAATAAATAATAGCTCAAAAAAAGTAAAGCTTTTACCTTTGCTTTAAAGAGCAGTTCATATTTCCTCATTTTTCGTTATCTTTTAAAATCACTCCATCCTTTTACATTTCTATAATATCTGAGCACACTCATTTATAACACTAATGTGATCACAGGAATTTAGAGCTAGAAGGAAGCCTAGGTATCAACTAATTTGATGTTCCTCCACTCATTACATATATTAAACAGATGAAACCCAGAGATAGCCCAGATACACTGACTGACAGTACAAAAATGTATGCCATTTGTGTTTGTATAGATATTTCTTGAGGCTTGAATTTCTTCACATCCAAAATAAGATTATTTCTGAGACATCATAAAGTCTAATATTCCAAGAAAACACTGCTAAATTATAGATTATTTTATGTAAAAATTCATTTTAAGTTTGATAAATCACAGAAATTTTCATATGTGTTTTAATACTGTAATCAGAGTATAGCAATAAATGGAGTGTATCTAGAAAGGTAAACACTGGGATTACATAGCACCTCTTCCAATTAGTTGGAAAAGCTTTCTAGAGAAGGAAGGAATTATTCAAAAGTTGGTAATCTGATGAACTCATTTTGTATTTCCTTCCTTTTTATGACAACAGCCTTGAGCAAACCACATACTGGAGTGGAATATGCAAAAATAAACACATCCCAATTACAAGCTAGAATATGTACTCCTGTTTCTGCCTTTTTCACTTGAGTAAGGATGTATAACTATTTTTAGACACAACGGAAAAAATGCTAGAAAGGAAGAATTAGATTACCATGTCTAGTTTTTTTTTCTCTTTTTTAAGATACAAAAAAAAGATTAAATAAAAATATGTTCTCTACTTCTCTAATCTCAAACCCCTGGTAAATTTTATAATGTAAGTATGTATGCATATACATATATGCTAAGAAATATAGTCTTCTAATAGGTAGAGTCTTACAAGTTTATATACTTAGAAAACTAGAAAATCTAAAAGAAAGCAATATAAAGAAATGTTATAAATATACTTGTTTTATTGTATATTATTTGTAATATCTATAAATTCCATATATTAAAGAAGTAATATTAAGTATTTAAAAATAAAGCCTTCCCAAACCAGCCAACAAGAACTGTCCAAATCCACTCCTCTATTCTACTTCAAGAGACTTCTATAATTTCAAAGTTATTCAAACCATAGATATTCTTAGGAAACAATCTTGACACTACAGATCAAATGTTTACATACCTCCAAAATTCATAAACTGAAACCTAATCCCCAAAGTGATGGTATTTGAGGGTGGGGCCTTTAGGAAGTGATTAGGTCATGAGGGTGGAATATTCATTAATGGAATTACTACCTTTCTAAAAGAGACCCCAGAGAGCCCCCTGGCTGCCTTCTGCCATCTGAGGTTACAGCAAGAAGACAGCCATCTCTGAACCAGGAAGCAGGCCTCACCAGACACTGAATCTACTTGAGCCTTGATCTTGGACTTCCCAGCCTCCAGCACTGTGAGAAATAAGTTTCTATTGTTAGTAAGACACCCAGACTATGTTGGTCTGTTATAGCAGCCCAAATGGACCAAGACAACACTATTAAAATTCAGAATACAGAAAGATGACTTCTGGCTAGATGGAAAAATCAAGAAAGACTGTGGTATTTGAGTTGGATGTTAAAGGATGGCTATGATTTGGTCATGAGGAAATGCAAGAAAGGCAGTAAAAGAGCGTAAGTAAAAGCAAAGAAGCAAAAAAGTACCAGGAATAGTGAGTAGTTACATCTGGTTATAGAAATTAAACACTTATGCACTAGCTCATTTGAAAAAAAAAAAAATTTTTTTAAATACTTACTTTTTTGGACATAGATATAATTAGCCCATAAGTGTAATCTATTTGTATCAGATGGTGGGGACAACATCCATAAAAGGAGTAAAAGATGTTTATGTATATACACACACACACACACACATATATGTGTGTGTATATATATATACACAGAATTTATACACACACACATACAGGGACAGGGAGTATAGGAGGGAGGGAAATGGGGGTTGGGAGGAGGAGTCAACTATGGGAAAAGAGATTGAACAAAAGAGGAATTTTCATTCATCATGTTTTTATAAAACCTGTCTAATATATTCACTAGCATTCTTTCAGATATCACAAAAAAGAAACCAAACTCCTGGAAAGAAGGGCTTGTATCTTAACCTACTAAGAAAGACATACATAAAAGAGGTAAACTATAATACAGGCAAGAAATTATTTTAAGAAACACTGGAGTGGGACTTGGAAAAATTCAGAAGCCTACCATGGCCCTTGGAAGAAAATGCAGATTGGCATACAAGGGAAAAAGGTGTGCCAAAGCCGGGACAACTCCAAGTACGTAACCAAGTTGGTAGAAACAGTTCAGTAGTGACAGTGAAGGCCTTAAATACCAGCTGACAAGTCTGATGTTTATACTATAGACCAGCGGTTCTCAACCTTAGCTGCCATGAATTCTAGTTAACTCTAATGTGCAGCCACAGTTAATAATCACCATATGGACACTGTGGAACCACTGAAGGTTTTTAAGTAGGGAACAGATTAAAACTTACTTTAGGACTATCCTTTTACTGACACAATCAAAAGAAATAGAAAAAAATAGTTAAAACCCTTATAGTGAAATACAGGCACCCTGACATAATTCTGTTTCCAAATACTGCCTTTATTCTTTGATACCATACATATTAGAAATTGCTGATGAGCAGAAGCAATGAAAGCTGAATAAACTTATTATCTTTCACATCTGATTTAGTATCCATTAGATGATGGCTTTAGGATTAATTTACTGGTATGAAACTACACTCTCCTTATGGGTTAGGCACAATTTCAGTTAAAAACTGTGTCAATTATGATTAACTTCTAGTTAAACAGCATTAAAAACATTAGATATTGTTCATGCAATGTGAAAGAAAAATGTGCACAGTATCTTAATAACTCACCTGGATTCACTTTTTTTTTTTACAGTTTCTAAAAACATTGTTGAAAAACTCTTTCTAGCTTGTGGTTGATTTTCATATTTTGAATCTTGTATTCTTTTTTGAGATGTTCCTGACTGTTTACTCTCTTGTGATCCTTCTGGTATTTTATCCTCTATCTCTGATACTGTATTTGCTATGTCTACTTTCTTCAAAACATCCTTATCTTCAAAGTTTAACCTAAAAGGTTAAAAAGAAGACATGCTGAATGTTCCCACCACTTGCTGAGTTAAGAGTTTTCCTGAATTCTCTTACAGTGACTACAACCATTTAAAGAATTTTCCAACAGGCCGTTATTTAAAATTTGTAAATGCTGATGTGTTTCTCTTATACAAAATACACACTGCAAATTGCTCAGAAAAAATAAATTTTGTATTTGTCAATAGAAAAAAATAAGAGAAAAAGAATGGTTAAATCATGTAACAAAGATATATATATATATATAAAACTTAGAGCACTAGTTCTCAAACATTTAATATGAATTTGAATCATTTAATATGAATTTGAATCATTTAATATGAATTTGAATCATATGGAGAATCTTATTAAAATGTAGATTCTGATTCAGTAGGTCTAGCATAGGATTTGAGATTCCACATTTCAAACAGGCATAGCTCAATGGTAAAGCTGCACAAGGTCCTGGGTTCAATTCCCAATACTTTCACTAAATAAATAGATTAAAATAAAAAAGAAGAAAAAAGAATTAAAGATGTCTAACTGGCATCTAGATAATGCCATTGCTCTTGATTCTAAGCCACGGATCACACCTTGAGTAGCAAAATCTTAAGAGGGGAGGGTACAGCTCAGTGGTAGAGTGCATATTTAGCATGCACAAGGTCCTGGGTTCAATACCCAGTACCTCCACTAAAAAGAAAAAAAAAAAAAATACACACACACACACACATATATATAAACCTAAATTACTCACTTTTTAATATAAAAGGTAAAATTTTTACAGTAAGATTGATACTTTTTAAATAAATAAAAATTCACCTTTTTTTGGTTTTATGAGAAATCTCTGTGCTTGAAGGCAGCATATTTACTGAATTTTCAGAAGTGTAGGTCTCTCTCTTTTGGGCAGCAGACAGAACAGCCTCTTGCAATAAAGGTGCTTTTGCATCCAAAAGACCAGAAGGTGAACCAATAGATAAGTAAAATTCCTCATCAGCTTCATTGTGATGATCTTTTAGTTTTTTATTTGACATTTTTCTTGAGTCAGATGTAGTTTTAGGATGAACATCAGTTGCCAAAATTTTCTGATGAACCTCATGGGCCTGAACTAGAAGAAAATTATGAAGATATTAAAAACTCTGTAAATAATAATACTAGAACCGAATGTGCTTTTTAAAATTCAGCAACAATTAGAAAGTTTCCCAAAGACCACAGGTCATTAAATTTATAATCAAAGATCTATGATTAAAATCCATAAGTACTTTAGAAGTTATAATTAATGGAATTAATTAACTGGAAGGTGTATTTGGTGCATGTTCCATAGTTTTGAAATGACTAAAATCCTCAAACATAGAAAATTCACAATTTCATTAACATAGTAAATTTATTCAAGATTTTAATATAGTCAAACTCATGGAAGGAAAGACTAGAATAGTGGCTGCCAAAGGCTGGAAGGAGGGAGAAATAAGGAGTTGCTAATTAACAGCTATAAAGTTTCAGTTATACAAGATTAAGTTTTTGTGATCTACTGTACAATGTTGTGCCTATAGATGATGAAACTCTATTGTACACTTAAAAATTTGTTGAGAGGGTAAATCTCATGTGAAATGTTCTTACCACAATAAAGTAAAAAAAAAAATTTTTAAGATTTGAATCAATCTATATACGCTAAAATAATGAAGTAATCCTAGAGAAATTATGAGATTCAATCTTTAGGTTAAGAGTCAGGTAACTAGGGCAGCTAGATGAGCACAATTTTATACTTACACATACACAGAACAGATGCATATATAGATATATCTTTATATATACATATAAAGAGAATATATAGATAGATATATCCTTATAGCTATATAAAGAGAATATATATATTTTTTAACCCTCAACCTTCAAATATGAAAGAAAAAGTAGAATGGCTGAGTAGTAACTCATTCTCATACTGATTCATACTCTTAAAAAGCAAAGATCAAAAATTTAAAATACAGCCAAAAAAGGGCTTTTGGTTCTGGAACAAAATGATATAGACTCACTTCTTCCTGCTTTTCCCTTTAAATACAACTAAAACAAACAACAGCAATAGAATTCTGAAAGCTGGAAGGAAGAAGGTACATTTGCTAACCTGAAGCCTTAAGCAACAACAGACAATATTGGTGAATTCCCTGTAGCATCAGAAAATGAAACAAACCAAAATACCACTGTTAGGACAAAAGTAGGCAAGAACCTACACATTAAACCAAAACAGGACTACTATGTGCTATAACAAAAGACTGAAATACAATAGTCCCTTAACATTATAAGCTAAATGTTGAAGCTGTAATCAAAATGACTCACATACCAAAAACCGAAAAAAAAACAGAACCTGAACAAGAATACATGATCAATGGAAGCCAAAACGGACAAGATGAATCAGTTGCTGGAATTATTTAACAAAAATTTATTTAAAGTAACCACCATAAAAATATCTTAACATTCAATTATCTTGAAACAAATAAAAACACAGACACTCTCAAAGAAATAGGAGCTACAAAAGAGAGCCAGTTTTTTGGATTTTAGCCATTCTTAAAGTTGTGTAGTGGTATCTAACTGCTTTAATTTTAAAATTCCCTAATAACAATAAGGACGAGCAAATAAAAACCACAGGAAGATACTACTTTGCACTCATTAGATTGGCTATTACAAAGGCTATTACAAAGGAAGGAAGGAGGGAAGGAAGGAAGGAAGGAGGGAACAAGGGAAGGAGGAAGGAAGGATGGAAGGAAAGAAGAAAGAAAATAACAAGTACTGGTGAAGATGCAGAAAAATTGGAATCCTTGTGCATTGCTAGTAGGAATGTAAAATGATGCAGCCAGTATGGACGACATTTGGTGGTTCCTCAAAAAATTAAAACTACAATTACTATATGATCTTTTTTTGCATATATATCCAAAAGAACTAAAAGCAAAGAAGTATTTGTACACCCGTGTTCATAGCAGCATTATTCACAAAAGACAAGAGGTGGAAACTACCTAAATGTCCATCAATGGATAAATGGATAAAACAAAATATGATATAGAGTGAAATATTATTCAGCTTTAAAAAAAGAAGGAAACTGACACAATGTAGTAAACTAACTATACCTCAATTAAAAAATTTTTGACCTAAAAATTTTAAAAGATGATAAAATAAACCATACGACATTAAAAAACAAAAGCAAAACACAAAAAAGGAAGGAAATACTGACACATGCTACAACATGGCTGAAACTTGAGGACATTATGCTAAGTGAAATAAGCCAGTTGCAAAAAGACAAAATTTACACAGTTCTACTGGCATGAGGTATTTAGAGCAGTCAAATTCAGAGACAGAAAGTAGAATGACAGTTACGAGAAGCTGGGAGAGTGGGGGTGGAAGTTTAAAGAGGTCAACTTTGCAAGATGAAAAAGTTCTGTGGATGCTTAGTGGTGACAGAAAATAATGTGAATGTCCTTAGTGCCAAAGAACTGTACACTTAAAAATGTTTAAAGTGATAAGTTTTATGTGATACTATTTTACTATAATTTTTAAAAATTAAATTCATGTTTAACTTAATACAGATACAGTTACACGGAAAAATATTTATAAATATGTATATACATACCAGTTAGGATAAACACAAATATTTCTTGCTCTCTCAGTTAAGACTGTCCTAAAGCAGTAACACCCCACGAGTGACAACACACCTAGCAACAAGATCTTGGTTCCTAATACCATTCTTCAGTAAGAAGAACCATTGGGTCCTTGGAGAAATGGCTGATTCAATGATAGGGGCAGGAAATATGTAAGATGAGCCTGGACCATCCTGTAGTTCCAGATGGGAAGGAAGTATTCAAGAACAATAGCAATAAAACAATAAAAATGGGGTCTGTCAAAGGGGCATAGGAGCCAAAGAGCTTCTAATAGCCAAAGCTGGAACAATCTGAATAACAAAATTAATAAAATACTACTGGATTATAAACCAAAGTATAAAAATAAAAAATTCTACCTCAAAAATTTTAAAAAAAGAACAAAATAAAACTAAACCAATGACAAGAATAGAAAAAATAAGAGCAGAAATCAATGAAAACAGGAACACAATACAGAAAACTACTGAAACAAGAAGCTAGCTCTTTTTAAAAAGTGAATAAAAATGATAAACCTCTAACAAAATTAGCAAAGATAAAAAGACAAGACACAAACCACCAATATCCGGAATAAAATGGTATATCACGACAGATCCTGCAGCCATTAAAAAAATAACAGGGTAATACTGCTGCAACTTTAAGTTCATAAACTCAACAACTTAGAAGAAATGGATCAATTCTTCAAAAACCATAGACTATCAAAATTGTGCCAAGATTAAATAAATAACCTAAACAGTCCTATATAACTATTAAAGAATTGAATTTGTAACTTAAAAGTTCTTGAAAAAGAAATCCCACAGACCAGATGATATCACTGAGAAACATTATACCAAAAATTTAAAGAATTAAAACCAATTTTATATAATCCCTTTCAGAAATTAGAAGGGGGAATAAAATCTAACTCATTTTATAAGGTTGATGAGCATTACCTTAATACTAAAGCCACACAAATAGAGCATAAGAAAGAAAACTACAAATCACTCTCTCTCATTAACTTAGATGAAAAAAATTCTCAACAAAAGTTTAGCAAATTACATCTAACAATGTAAAAATTAGTAATACACCATAATTGATATTTATGGTCAACTACACTCAACAACAAAATACATATTTTTAAGTGCCCATGAAATATTCATAAAGATAAAATAAACCTTCACAAATTTAAAAGAATTGAAATCACATAGCATATGCTATGCCATAAAGAAATCAAGAAATCACTAAGGGAAAAACCTTAAACACTTTGATTAACACACTCCTAAATAATCAATGGGTTATAGAGAAAGTCTCAAAGGATTTTTTAAAAAATACACAGAAATAAAAATGAACAGAACACACAACATATCAAAGTCTGTGGGATGCAGCTACAGCAGTAGGTAGGGAAATTTATGTCACTAAATGAATATATTTCTCAAGCACAATGATTCTAAGGTTCTTCCATGTTGCAGCATACATCAGAATTTCATTCTTTCATGGCTGAATAATATTCCACTCCACACATGTACCACATTGCTTGTCCATTCACTTGTAAATGGTACACTTTGGTTGTTTCCACCTTTCAAGTATTGTGAATAATACTGTTACAAACACTAGGGTACAAGTGTCTGTTTGAGTCCCTATTTTCAATTTTTTTGAATATACACCTAGAAGTAGAAATATTACTTCATATTTAGTTTCCTGAGGAACCACCAAACTGTTTCCACTGTGGCTGCACATTCAGCAATGCACAATTTATTCACATCCTTGTCAACATTTGTTATTTTCATTTTTAAAAAAAATAACAGCCATCCTAATATGTACAAAGCATTATCTCACCGGGGTTTTGATTTGCACTTCTCTTGCACTCTCTCTGTTGACTAATATGCTAAACAACTCTTCATGCAGTTGCTAACCACTTGTCAGTCACATAGCAAGTCAAAATGCTGAGACACCGAGTTTTGCAGCAAAGAGATTTACTAACAAGACAGCCAAGCTGGGAGACTAAAGTGTGGGGAGCTTGGGGAAAGGTAATTAAAAAGAAGTTGCAATAATCGTCATTCTGCGCAGGACTCTAATAAACGGTCAAATGGTCACCAAGTGGACCTTCAAGCCCATCCAGCTGAAGGGCCAGTGGTCCTATATAGTCTTAACCAGCTCAGCTCAAACTAAATGCAGCTGATCTCACCTTCCTAAAAAACAACTCAGGCAAACATCTTGTTATTCAGGCTACATGTCACTTGGAGGACTTAAATGACCTCAATTAGTCAATGCAAATAAAATGGATTTAACCCACTGTTTCACATTCATTGGCCAATTGGAGAAATGTCTATTCAAGTCCTTTGTCCCCTTTTTAACTGGGTTGTTTACTTTTGTTGTTGTTGAATTGCCGGAATTTTTTATATATTCTGGATATAAAGCTCTTATTAGGTATACTATATGCAAATATTTTCCCCCATTCTGTGGGTTATCCTTTCATGCTATTGATAGTGCCCTTCATACACTTTTGAAGGACATAAATACCTATGTATATGTTCTCATGTAGAAAACTTAAATAACACAAAAAGATCAATTTTCACAAAATTACTATACAAATTAAATGTAATTTTTTAGTTAAAAACCCAATAAAATTTTATCAGAAATTAGATAAAACTGAAAGTTTATAAGAAGAAAAAAGGTCTGAGAATGAAAGAATAGTGAATATCAATACCTTTATATCAGCACATATTATAAAACTACTAGTAAAGCAGTACTGTGTTGACATCAAGAATAAAGAAATAAAACAAAATTCAAAAGTATATTGAATGATATGTGAGATTTAATACATGATGAAAGTAGCACATTCAAAGAGAATGAATTATTTAATTAATAAATAGACCTGGCACAACTGACCACCTGGGAAAAAAATTAAATTATAATATTATGTCACATTATATACCAAAACACATTCCAGATGGATTAAAAATTTAAATTAAAAAGAAAAAAAGATGTTAAGATGAAAATCTAAGATATTACATATACACTTAGGATAAAAAAGATCTTTTAACCAAAACAGTAAACTCAAAAGCTGTAAAAGAAAAAAGCCACATATTTGACAATTAAAGTAAACTTATAAAAAGGTGTTCAAACTCAGTTATAATCACAGAAACAGACACTAAAGTAACAATGAGATCATTTAATACTGATCAAACTGGCAAAAAAGTAGAATCATAAATAGCCTAGTAGGTAAGATTCTTACACTGCTGATATAAAAGAAAATTGGGAAAGCCTCTTCTGAAAGCGTGCACATGTACATACACATTTATATTTATTTATATATATATATGTTTTCACTCAGGAGAACCAATGAAGATATGGAAGGATTCAAAAGCTATCTCAGCAGGATGAGGACAGTAACGATAAGTATCTTTTTCTTTTAAATCTTTGACTCTTACCTCAAATGAAGGACTTTTCTAATTTGAAAAAAATGCAAATAAAACTTTAAAAAGGAGCAGCACATATAACTGACTAAAAGAAACTGAACAAAATGGAGAAGAGAGAAAAAGAATACTGACCACATATATGCAACTATCAAATCATTTATGTTGTATTACTGAAACTAATATAATGTTATATCAATTATACCTCAGTTAAAAAAAAAAAAAAAACTGCTCAAGAAGCCACTGGAGAGGCCCACCTGGGAGGGAAGAAAGGCTTCCTGCCAGCAACCAGCCCCACATGAGTGAGACATCCTGGAAATATAGCCTTAGGCCCAGTCAAGCCTTCGGATGACTGCAACCCTGGCCAACATCTTGACTACCACCTCTTAAGAGATTACAAGCCAGAACCATCTAACTAAAGCTGCTTCTAAATTCCTGACCCACAGAAACTGTGTGAGACAATAAATATTTATTGTTGTTCTGGAAAAAAAAAAAAAAACAGAAAAAAGAAATCTATTTGAAAACTCTTGAAGTTATGATCTCTGTAATAATTATTAGTTAATGTCTCTCACTACATCCTAATAAGCAACATTCCTACCACTAAAACAAAGAAAGAGATAATAGATAAAACTTATTACTCATGTCAAAAAAAACAAAAAAAACAAAAAAAACACTGACCATGGATGTGAAAGGGAATCAAAAATAACTTCATCCATTCACAATTCTGCCCAGGCTGACCCTGACCTTGTCATTTAAGCGAGCATACATGTTACCTTCAGCATTTCTACCTTTCTAAATATATGTAGGCAAATATCACCCATGGAGGTGCTACAAACCTGATTTGTTGACAACTTCACTTGGTTCTATAATTAACTGTAGGGAAGCTTCATTCTTTCTTGAAGAAACTGGGTCTGACTTTGAATGTGATTTCTGGCACTGAGTCTAAAAAGAGATACAACATTAGATCTGCTCTATTAAATTACCAATTCTGATAAAACACATTTGCTTTTAAACTGAAAAAAAACAGTATTTAAAAACAACAGATCAGCTGTTAAAGATGCAAGCTTAAATAACTACTTAGAAAACAATTTCACATTGTTTAGTAACACTGAAATTTCATATAAGCTATCATAAAAACATTATTCTAATAGCTTTTAAAAACCTATTCTGACAGAAGATTGGATAAATTATGATATAGTCATATAACATAAAATTACAAATACAACAGTGAAATGAATAAACTACAGCAATATGAATGATTTAGCTAAACAACAAACAAGTTGCAGAAGTATATAATCTCATTTATGTAAAGCTCAGAACAGACACAAAAACATGAAAAACTATATATATACACACATATATAGTATTTAGAGATTCATTCTATGCAGAAGAAGTGTCAATGTAGCAGGCCTGATCACTTAAAAACCTGCTTACAGGACTAGTCTTTGGCTGGCACCTAGGGACCTGGCTTTCAAAATATTTCCTCCATTACCAACTGGTAAGGTTGTACCTGCTATGCCAGCCTGTCTGTATAAACAATGTGATTTATGGTAAACACCTGCTTTTTTTTCCCCTCAGGGAATACAGAACTTTGGTGAGCAGAGGGTTATATTTAACCAGCCCCCAATAAAATGGGCCAAGTCTCAAAAGGCTTTCCAGAGTAGAAAGACTGTACATGTTTTATGGCATTTCACTGGTGGATGCAATGAGTGTATTCTTTGTGGCCCCTCTAGAGAACATAGGAAGCCTGGTATGGATTCCTCCAGACTCTGCCTGATGCATCTTTTTCTCTAACTGAAGTGGCTTTGTATCCTGACTGTATGCCTATAATACATCTTAGTCATGAGTACACCTAACTACATGCAGAGACTCATGAGTCCTATCTAGTGAAGCACACAACATGTGGATGGATGGCAGTAGGACCTCTGTCATAAGTAGTGGAAGAAATGCTGACATAAATGTCAGCACACATCCATATGTGGTAAAACTATAAAACAAAGGATGAGAATGATGAACATGAAATTTAAGACAGTGGTTACCTCTACACAGGGAGGAGAGGCAAAAGAATAGGATCAAAAAGGGGCACATAGATGCTTCAAAGGTTTTGGTTATTTTTTACACTGAGGAATGGTCACATGGGTTTTCATTTGTTATTTTTAATACCTTATGTACATATATTTTTTCTTTTGAAAATCTGAAATACATAGTTATAAATTTTAAAAATATAGAAAAGAGAAATCTCAATACACGGCAGGCAGGAAAAAAAAACAAGTGAACAATTTTGCAGAAAAAATTGACAATATTTAACAAGTGCAGTTCAAATGTGCATATCCTAGAGAAATTCAGTTTACAACATGTATACAAGGAGGTATAAACAAAAGTGTTCACTATATCACTGTGATATAGAGGGAAAACAACTTAAAAATCTGCCAACAGGGGAATACATAAATAATGGAGCCACTACACTGCTAGCGGTGGATACACTATGGAACTCAATGACAAAAGTAACAAAAGTAAGTTTTCACAATATTCTGCTCCTTCCTGAGACATCACTAAGGATTTTTTAACATGTGTAAACCCAGAAGGATGAAGAGAAAAAAAAGTGTAGATGAGAGATGTCAATAAACTTTTTGAGGTTGGAAAGCATATCAGCAGCAACTAACCAGCCCAGAAAGAGCAGAAATATGCTAGCAATGGAGAAAGCCCAGAAGCACACAGATTTATGTTTACGGAAAAACCCGTAAGATCAAGGTACAAGGCACCTCTAAAAGAGGGGGTCCAGGTATGGCCTGCAAAGAGAAGAGTTGTTAAAAATATGTATACGAAGCAGTCAGTCACGGAGTCCCTCCTCTCCCAACTCTAACAGAAGATTAGATGTTTACTGTCTTGAGTTTCAAATCAGAGAGACTCTGAGCTCAGTGACATGAGACACAGTTGAAGATAAGAACACACTGAAAACAGAGATATTAAGTGGAAGTATTCAAATTGCACCTCTTCCCTCTTGCCCCATCTGGCTGAGAACACCTGTAGTTAGAATCAGATCCCCCAAGCAGGAGAGATTTTTTTGTCAGAGAAACTTATCAAGCCAAAAGAAGAAAAAACCTATAGATATTAGCATCTGGACATCCACAATGACATGATCCAGACAGATCACACCACAGCAAAATCTACCAATGTAAAATTCTAACTATGAAAGTAGAGTTTCCAATCACCATTTTAGTTTTACACTCTTAAAAGTGAGGAGACCACTAAGGATCACTGTACATCTGACCAAAGGCTCTAGTGTAAAAGGCAATGAGCAAAGTAAGCAAAAAAGTTACCTGCAGGAAATAGAACTGTACCAAAAAATCCTAATACAAAAAGTTAGAAGAACCTAACAACAAGAAATATCATGAAATTTCAGATCACTAAAGACAGATGAAAAGATTCTAAAAGCTTATAAATGTGAAAAAATAGTGACTCACAAAGGATCAAGGAGTCAAAACAGCATTCTCAACAACACGAGAAGCTTTATTAAAAAAAAAGAGCACGTCTTTAGGAATCTGACGGAAAATCATTTCCAACCTAGAATTTTATACCTGTAATTATCCATCATGAGGGTAAAGTTATGCTATTTTCAAACATTTAAGGTCTTAAATTCTCAGGAAGCTACTAAAGGATCAGTCCACCAAACAAAAAAAAGAAAAGATTTGGGATCCAAGAAATATGAGCTGCAGTACAGGAGAAAAGACAAGGAACTTCCCTGGATGATAAAGGGAAGTCACACAGCAACACCTATGTGACAAGCCTATGGGTGGACAGAAGCAAAAATCAGAGTAGAGAAATCTACAAAGGATATCTCCAGAAAAAAATTGAAAATGATAAATTACTTGATGGGTCTATATACACTGAGAATACATTCACCATTCTGTCAGAAAAACTGGTGACAAATTAGTCAGAGGTGCACAGAAAATCAACAAATTTTAAAACCATGATAATTAAATCGAGAAAACTAAGAGATAAGGGAGTGGCTAAGCAAACTGTGGTGTATCTATATCATGAGATACCTCTTAGCAATAAAAAGAAATGAATTATTGATATACACAAAATCCTGGATGAATCACCAAAGAATTATACTAAGTGAAAAAGACAAGTCCAAAAAGTTATATACTATATGACTCCATTTAAATAACATTCTTGAAATAACAAAATTGTAGAAATGGAGAACAGATTAGGGGTTTCAGGAGCTGAGTGGGTGAGGGTGAGAGAGAAGTAAGTACTGCTATAAAAGGATAAAAGGGATCCTGTAGTGGTGGAATTGTTCTATATCCTGTCTGCATCAGTGTCAGTACGCTACTTGTGATGTTGTACTATAGTTTTTGCAAGAAGGTACCTTTACAGGAAACTAGGTAAAGCCTACAGGGTCTTCCAGTCTACTATTTCTTATAGCTGCTTGTAAATCTACAATTATCTCAAAGCAAAAGGTTTTATTTAAAAAAAGTAGAAGTGCCCAATAATATCTTTCTATATAGTAGGTTCTCCTTTTCTACTTTTAAGCAGACTGGATTGAAATGATTAGATCCTCACTCTCAAGGATTGAGCTGGATCTGACATAAAATTTTAGTAAGACCCAGGCCACTTGTAACCTGCCCTGTGTCCTTCAGAATGAGTTCTTCTGGGTGACTGAGAACCTGGTGAGCCTGTTTAGCCCTTAAAGATTGCAATGTATTCAGTTCAGTCCTTTGGAGGTTTTTGTTTAACATGTTTTTAGCCTCTGTCCCAGACTGCTTCAAAATGTGGCAAATGTCTATTTGTAGTGGGCTCCTTTCCTGCAACAGGATTTTGCCTTGTTAGCATACCAAGACTACATGTTTCACTCTACCTTTCCGGCCCAAGGTTCCTGACTACCTCAGAACTTACAAATGTTCTTTAAGGAAAAGTGACTATCCACCTGGGGTGCCTCCAGGATTTCAATTTGTCATGCCATCCCTGTACTAGTAACAAAAGCCCTACTTTCCCACAGTAGACTCCCTCTGCCTGGGCCAATCCAAAACCCTCAGCTTTTGCCCAAAATTAGTAAATACTCTCAGGGAAGAAAATGATTAACAACATCAACTCATCTTCTAAGGATTCTTCTCTCTTTGGAATTTTAGTTCAACTAGCCCTTATTGCTTCCACAACTCCCAATGTCTCTAAAAATATTATGTTTGCATTTCATTCTCTTTTTTAACTAGCAATTGCACCAAGGGTGTTGACCTACTGCAATCTTGCAATCTATTACATCCCACCTAAAAGTGGAACCTCTAGCATAACCTTGATACCTTGATACCAAAGCCCTACAAGAACATTTTGAGAAAAAAGACAATATTGTTCATGAACATAGATGCAAGCATCTTAAATATTAGCAAACCAAATCAAATAAGGTTATTACTTTATGACCAAGTCATGATTATCCCAGGAAATTTAGCTGATTTAACTTTCAAAAATCAATTTATCACATTAAAGGTCTCTCAATTCTGACAGGATGGATCTGTCTTCATTCCTTGTAACCAAAAGGCTATATATGTTTAATTATTTGTTTACACAAGTTTTTAATGAATGTTATTTCCAGCACTAGAGGCATACCTGGGAGATACTGTGAGTTCAGTTCCAGACCACCTCAATAAAATGAGTATTGCAATAAAGCAAGTCACATGAATTTTTTAATTTCCCAGTGCATACAAAAGTTATGTTTACACTATACTGTAGTATATTAATATTAATATACCATATTATCTAAAAAAGCAATAGCATTGTCTAAAAAAAGTACATACCTTAATTTTAAAATATTTATTGCTAAAAAATGCTGATCATCTAAGCCTTCTAAATATCAATTTTTTGCAACAGTAACATCAAAGATCGCTGATCACAAATCATCATTAACAAATATGATTATAATGACAACATCTGAAATATTGTGAGAATTACCAAAATATGACAAAGAGACACGAAGTGAGCAAATACTGTCAGAAAAATGGTACTGACAGACTTGCTTGACATAGGGTTGCCACTAACCTCCAATTTGTAAATAATGCACTATCTGTGAAGGGCAATAAAGCAAATAAAACAAGGTTTGTCTATATCCAATTCTTCTCTCCAATTAGTGTTGTTCTTTTGAATAACTGGTCTTCAATTATAAGCTTCAAAAACTCTATTCCAAAGTGCTATTTTACAGAGTTACGTCAACCTATCCTCTTAAGATATATATAATCAATAAAAGATTGAGTCCCCTGTATAGCAATAAATTGCCTTCCGTTTTCAGAAAACAACCAAACTTGACAACCTGGATTAGGAACTTTAATAGTTGCCCACTTTCCTAAAAACCTAATTTAAGCATTATTTTAGGAAGAGTGAAAAGTGATTGCATTACATTTGATAATTCTAACTCCCAGACCTCCAATTTCAAACACAGGAAATGTCAGGCCAAAATTTTCAAAAAATACCTCTACATTTTATATAAACTCAATGGGAATATAGGATTTCCTTTTAAGAATAAGAATAAGAATAAGACAAACAACCAAAATGTATCTAACTATATATATTGTGTACTGCTTCATTCATTAAAATATTAAACCTATACCAGTTCTCTTTTTTCACTTACCTCTTTGCTTGGTGACTGAATACAAATGTCTTTTATTTTAGGTGTTGAATAAAGCACTGATTTTGTAGAATTTGTGCTAAAATCATTGGCAAGACCTAAAAAAAGTTAAAAATTTTTAAAAACAAAATATGTATAAAATCTTTCGGTTACAATTAAAAGAAGTCTGAAGAATTCTGTTGATTCTTTTAAATGCAATTAGTTTAACTGAAGTACAGGCATCAATTCGATAGTCAAATGTTCCTAAAAGGCATCTGGAACTAAAAAAGACAAACAAGGTTCCTGGAAAAACATGTGCCAGTTCTTCTTTCAGAGCTTATAAAAAGATGCATCTGTTTTTCTCTGGTTGGCCTATTCTTTTATTCCAATACCTTCTAATGCTGACCCACACTTGGAAAAGTTTTTGCCATAATTCATCTTTTCTTTAGGAAATCACCAAACGGTATCTCAAGCTCTCCAGTGAGCCCAAGAATTCTGCACATTTATTTCCATTACATGAAATACTTTCTCCTGTGTATGATAATTAAATTTATGACTTCTAGACTATAGGAATCTAGTACGACTGAAGGGAATAATAAATTATTCTCATTTTTGCCAGTATTGTCTTCAGTGGACCAGAAGGTACAAGAACTGTACGTGTACTCAAAATTCCTAGGAAAATATTTTACATATATTTAAATACTATAGTTGCTGAATTTGATATTAATAGGAAAAATTTATATTTTCATCCAACCCAACCCTCAAAGTCCATGTAGAAATGAAACCTTACTTTTTTCTTCAAAACAGTCTAGTAAGGTTTTCAGTATATTCTGGCCTTGCTCCGTATTAATGTCAGGTGCCCTAAAAAAAGCAGGAAAGAAAGGAAAATGTCAACGTATCATTTCCAAAAGATATTTGCTACCTATTAACATCTACTTTGACAATCCCTTATCTGCTTACTATAAAATGTTAATTTACTTAATAGGAAAAATATCACCATTACTATCTGAGGACAAAACAAGTATTTGGGAGTCCAAGAGTTCCTAGAAAAGGATGTTTAGTAATACATCATTGTCTACATTAACAATAAAATTACTTGACTGAATAGCCATGACTAAAGCTGTTTTAGACCACTGCTATACCTAAACAAGAACATAAACTCTTTTGAGCAAATTCAAACAACCCTGAAATGCTTCTTTAATTCTCTATGGTCAGAAGTCCTAACAGCTCCAAGTAACACAGTTTTCCCCACAAGATTTCAAATGCACTTTTGATTCAGTATCTTTACTCTTAACAGGAGCTTATGAATCAGTATACATTTTTACTTAGAAGTTGTATTGACACAATTGTAGATTCAAGTACAATTGTAAGAAATAACATAGAAGAGATCCCTCTTTGACTTTATCCAGTTTCCTGCAAAGGTAACATTTTGCAAAACTATAGTTTACTGTCACAATCAGGATACTGATATTGATAGAATCTACAATTTTATTTAGATTTCTCCAGTTCTACATGTACTCATTTGTGTGTTTATGTTTGTGTGTGTATTTAGTTCTGTGTAGTTTATCACATTTGAAGGTTCAGATATGGCCACCACAGTTAAGATACTGAGCAGTTCCATCACCACAAAGATCCTTCTATTGCCCTTTTAGAACCACATCCACCTTTTCTTTTAGCTCCATGGAATAAACTACATCTTTCTATTATTACCATTCAATCGACTTTAGAGTGTTTCCCCATAGCTGTCATTTAGTCAGAACTGAAACTGCTTCTTCCTGGTCCACCATTTAACAGGTGAATTTCTTTTCTCACTTCCATTAAGTCACTGCACTGCTTGCATTAATAGTCTTCTGTTAATATAAAATAACTAAGATGACTACACAATCAGTGGGCATAGAAATTATTATTTTAGTTAGAGATAATAGTTTTTCCTTTCTTCATTTAAAAATTCTACTTTCTGAAGATGGCAATAAAAATCATCTTAAAAGCTTAAGTATATAAATCACCTGGAAGATCGGCAGAATCTTCTCCTATAGTCATTTTTAAGATGATCCTGAAAGAAAAGTAAATCATCAATCTGGTGAAAATTTAAGTTCTTCATTTATTCATTCAGCAAGTATTTAGTGATTGTGTATTATAATACTATAAAGAGGAATTCTTCTGGATCAAGTGAAAAAGAACTTGCCTCATATCTACTGTTTCCAAAACTTTGTTTACACTATTTCCTTACCCTGGGATTTATTACATCCTCTTCCACTTCCTCCCCCTCCTCCCATACCTTTTCCATTAAAATCATATTATCTGGGCTTCCAATAATTCAAGTTGGTTAACTA
Source organism: Camelus ferus (assembly GCF_009834535.1). NCBI lineage: Eukaryota > Metazoa > Chordata > Mammalia > Artiodactyla > Camelidae > Camelus > Camelus ferus. Next base: position 54,568,906 of record NC_045697.1, on the reverse strand, counting down.
ATAATATCTACTTACCACCTTTCCCTACAGGGAGATCCCTCTGAAGTAGTAAAATAATAAACTGACATAAAATGACAATGAGAAAGAGAATGGAAGAGAGGACTATCTGTGGACACACAAATTTAACTTCTGGAAGATGGAAAACAAATGAAAACGTGGTAACTGATGAAACAGAGTAAAAGCAGAAGCGGCCTAAAGTAAGCTCACAAGATACTGTCCTGGATGAGGAGTGAAGCTGTTATGCCAGGAGAAAGCCTTAACTATGCAGAACTAGGAAACTCGAGATCTGAAGGAGCTAAAGAGACAGGAAATAAAAACAGAGCAATTCAAAGAAAATTTATATTTTCTGAGAACAGTAGATGCCCTCCCCCCACTTTCCCTATCCCCATAAATGCAGAGCTCAAAAACAGTATTCCATTGTCGCAGTTTTAAACATTACCAGCATCTATGGATAACCAGACACTAAGTTTCTAAAATAAAAGAGGAAGATCAAGATATAAATTTTAAAAAATGAAAAAGAAAAAGGCCCAAGAGGAAACTAATAGCAAGGATGAGGAAGATAATTCCAAAAAAAAAAAAAAAGAAAACACACACAAAAAAGAAAATGCTAATTAGCACCTTCAAGAGAGATTTGAGGTAATAATGGGCTCACAAATCAGAAATGGTATACTATAAGCACAAGACAGAGAGTGAGAAAAATTCTTAATAATTAAAAACATGATTACCTAAAATAATGCAGTAATTATGAAACAGCTAAGGATACTTCTAGAGAGAAAAAAAAAACAGAACAAAAGTCAAAGAGATGGAAAATGGGAGGAAAATAAAACAAAGATCTAAGAAATCAGAGAGTCCAACTTCTGACCAATAGTTATTCCAGACAGAACAAAAAGGCAAGAGATAAAAATCTAAAAGATATACAATCAAATTCCCCAAATCTGTAGGACATAAGTGGTCAGTATAATGAAAATTCAAGAAGATCCATACTTAGGAATATGAGTGAAATATTAGAAAAATTGAGTATAAAAAGATGCTAGAATGTTTCAAAAAAGAGAAAATAGGTAACCCCAGTAAAGAAGCAGTCCCCATCAATGGAAACAACAGGAAAAATAAAAAACACAGACATGCTGAAATTACAGATGGAGAGTAATACTGTGATACTCTGGGTCCTATAGTCTAATTGTAAAATCTACAAAGTTAAATTTTCTATTTGAAAATTGGACAGTAATAGATGAATAGTATGCTTTTAAAAGTAAGTATATTATTATCACAAAATGCTTAGTAAGCTTCACTTTTACTTGGCCCAATGGAATATAAATGACCCCATCTCATGTAGACATTCTCTTTACCCTACTCATGCTCTAACATCCTGAGCTGGGCCACCCTTCTGACTCAACTAAGGCTCCTACACACTCCTCTGGGTCACAGTAGCTTCCCATCCATAGGGACTGCTACCTTGCTTGGCCCCACCTAACGGTTTTTGGATTGAATTATCCTGGAAGCTGAAGACCTCTACTACATTTTAAGAAATTTCGAGAGCAGAGATTGTGTCTTAAGCTAGTTTACAGTCTTCCCAGAGCCTTGCCTAGTGCATTGTATATCACATAAACACCATTTTTTGTTATCTTTTTGACATGCCAAATACATAAGACCAAAAACTTTTGAGATAAAAATGTCTTTCTTTAAAGAAGGTGAGAGTGTTTCACATAGCCTCTATCTTCAGGAGGTATCTAAGGAGCAAAAGATTACGTCTATTTTATAGGTAGCAAACTAAGGAACAAAAACATCTAACAAGATTGCTTTTCATCACAAGTCATTTGATGGAAACTTAACTGAAGCACTAAGGTCTCTCATCAGTACTCAGCGTTCTGAAATACTTAAGTAAACCCCTGAGAATGTTGGTTAACTACCTTCCAAGGGCTAATTTAAGGTCTCCCTTCTATTTTCACACAATAAATTGAAAGAATCAAATTTGTACAATGAATGTTTCTGAATATTAAATAACCCCTGTAAAGTATTCTGTTCCTCTTTTAAATAGAAAAATTTTAAGGCTAAGATAGCTCATTCATTCAGCAAATACAAATCGAGCACCGCTAAATGTTATTTAGGCTTGCTAGAAAACAAGTGGTGAACAAGACAAACGAGGTCTCTTAATTCTAAATTAAAAGTTAGAATAGAGAAAATTTTAATTTTCAAAATACACATTCAAAAACTGCTACTTCAACTCATTTTTCATTCAATTTCAATTTTAGTTTCTTCCATTCACTGCGAGATTATGTTTCTCAAAGAAAGTAATACACAACACAGCAGAGCTTCTTAATCCCAGCACCACTGACATTTTGGGCTGGATAACTTTTGTTGTGAGGGCCTGCCCTGTGCATTTTAGAATGTTTAGCGGCATCCCTGGCCTCCACTCATTAGGTGCTCTTAGCACCCCCTCATCTATGCCCTCTCAAGACAACCAGAAATTTTTGCAGACATCTCCAAATGTCTCCTACAGGACAAAATCACACCAGGTTAGAAACCACGGAAGTCCAGGACTGAGTGAGGATAATCTCTCAACTCCTCTCTCCCCTCATCTTTTAAACGAATTATGACACAAAGTCAGATATTAGAACTAAAAGGCTCAAAGCAGTTCTAAGTTTATGATAGACATTTTAAAAGCAAACCTATGGTCAAAAGAATGAGAAGACAGCAGGATGGACCAGCAGCTGCTCTTCCAAGTTCCGTTTTGTCTATCTCTTTCTTCCTCAGTCTCAGAATCTAAGTGCAGTCCCCTAGGAAGCCCATTACACAGAGAAGGAAAGAGAACTTTGAAAGAGGGAGACAAGGGCAATGATTACAGAAGGCTGACGGGAGGCATGGAAAGCAGGAAAAGCAGTTTAGCGCGAGAACTACGACAAGCTTCAACCAGTCTAAGCTTCCCACATTCTGAAGGACATCATCCTAGAAGTAGGAGAAATTCGTTAACAGAAAGGCAGAGACCACAGTGAGAAAATAAACTGTTAATAATATCATTGATATTATGATTATTGATCACAGATTTTAAATGAATGTCAACACTGATACAAATAAAATACTGATCATGGTATTAAAGAAAGAGAGAAAGAATGAGAAGACAAGCCACAGAACACAGGCTGGGAGAAAACATTTACAAAAGGCAAATCTGATAAGGACTGTTATCCAAAATATACAGAGAACTCTTAAAACTCAATAATAAGAAAACAACCCAATTAAAAAATAAGACCTTAACAGACACCTCACCTAAGAAGATGTACAGATGGCAAATAAGCATTTGAAAAGATGTTCCACACATGTCAAAGGGAAATGCAAATTAAAATGAGATACCATTAAACACCTATAAAAATGACCAAAATCTAGAAGAACAACTCCAAATGTGGAACAATGGAAATTCTCACTCATATTGCAATGCAAAATGGCACAGCCACTTTGGAAGACACTTTCATGGCTTATCACAAAAGTAAACATACTCTTACCATATGATCCATCATTTTTTTCCTCAATCAACAGTATCAAAGGGTGGTATAGAGAATACTTTTTACCATAAGCACGTACATTGTTTACATTATATATAATGGTTAACTGAAAAAAAAATGCACAAGTTAATATCTGCAAGTTAAGTTTTACTTGGGGACCTTACTGAGAACTATAGGCCGTATCTAAGGTCTCTCAGATAACTGAGGAATGGTTCCAAAGAGGTAAGGGAGGAGTCAGGACATACAGGAGTTTTTTGGGGGACGGGGGTGGGGGGACAGATAGTCAAACATCAAAAGATTACTGCTGATTATAAAAAACGGACACCTCAAGTTCATTATTTTAGTGTTTCCCTAATATGGGAAGCTGCAAGAGTCTGGACTCATTGAAATTATTCCTCAAATAAGTATCTTATCTATCTAGGTCCATTATCCTGTTTTTCTCTGTTCTGACTTCCCCTCAGGCACATGACACCGAGGCGGGCAGCTGCAGTTGCGGGTGGTTTGAAGGTGGGCACTACGAAATGTTTACCGAAATGGCAGGCAATATTCTTAGTCCATAATACAGGCCTCTATGCATAGAAGCACACATACATATCTCTATTACAAATGCGAGTTAATCGATACTGAATTTTCTTAAAAGGAATGATAAAGTAGAAAATACAAGTTAATCAGTTGTATAAAATACAGTAACTACAAACGAAGTCTGAAATACAGAATAGTGAGTACCAAGGGAGTCCAGAAACATGCAAACAAAAAATGAGTTCCCGCCCCCTTCAGCCATTCACAGCTGGCACTTTTAAGTTGCAGCTGCCTTTCAGAAAACTTTATCTGTCAATAGCAGATGTCCGCCTCTCCAGACAAACAAGTCTGAAGCAAAGGCACATTTTCAAGGCGTTTCAATACTTCTCTGGCCAGAAACTTCTATGGAGGACTGGGAAATGGAGTTAGGCAAAAAAGTAGAAACCACAAGAGAAAGATGCCGTCACACCCGGGACTACAAGACGCCTTGAGGAAACAATACAAGTAAATTAACTCTGGCAATCCGCACACGATCACTCCCACTTCAAATAATTGGCGCGGCTGTCCCAGTGAAACCCCCCACAAGCCACAACACCTGTTAACGCTTCATTCTTCCCCGCCTCAGCGCGGGCGCCGGGCCTGCACTTACCAGACCCCAGGCAGCCATGTTCGGGCCCGGCAGTGCCCGCGGAGGTGGTTGGGGCGGAAGTCCACACGGTCCGTAGCTCCAAGCAGCCCGGTAAGGACCCAGCCACTCGGGTAGCAGCCAAAGTGGGAGCCCAGCAGCGCCCTGAGGCGAGAGCGGGCGTGAGGTACCGGGAACTCAGGAGCTACGACGCGGCGAGCGCGCCGACCCGCGCACCGCGCCCTACGCAGTTTAAAACCAGCTGCACATGCGCAAAGCGGGTCGTACGCCTCCAGACGCAGAAAGCCGTTACGGGCCCTCCCCCTCACTTGTACTCTCCCTCAGGACGGCCTTACGTAACTCCGCCCTTCATTCTTCCAGTAGCCCCGCCCATCATCTCGTAGTCCTACCCTCATCCTCCTGTCGCGCCTTCGTCACCTCCTCCTCTTCCCCCTTCCCCTTTTCCACTCGGACTCTGCCCTTCATGTGGAGGTGTAAAACTTCTCGACAATTCTATCATATAGTGAAAAGTCAAACTTGGAAGGCTAAGAGGTACAAATTGCAGAAGTCGTTTGAAGAGAAATATTTCACTGTGAAGCCTTGTCAGTCACACCCAGCCCTTTTATGTATCATCTCTGAAAGCAATAATGGTATAATAATAATAATAATAATGAAGATGGATGATGTATTCTTTTTTCAAATATGTGGATAATATTTTCTTGAGGTATTGGGAACAAAATTACTCTATGTAAGTAACCAATTAAGTATGATGTCCTGAAAGGAGTCGTAAATCGGGAGTTTTGAAACCTGCTCACTGGACTAGCTATGTCATCTAGGACAAGCTGTGGCACGCTTCTGGCTGTTTCCTTAATGACATAATGGGAAAGTTAAGTTAGAGGCTCTGAAGACTTGACCTCACCATTTTATGATTCTGTGAAACTATGTCCTATTTTTTTAATGATTTAATGAAAAATTGCAAGGGAATTTTCATCAGAAAATACATTACCATCTCAGACAAAGGAAACAAAAGCAAAAATAAACAAATGGGACTATGTCAAGCTAAAAAGCTTTTGCACAGTGAAGGAAATTATCATCTAGATGAAAAGGCCACCTGCTGAATAGAAGTGATATATGTGATAAGGGGTAAATATCCAAAATGTACAAAGAACTCACACAATGCAACTTCCAAAAGGCAAACAACCCGGTTAAAAAATGAGTAGAGGATCTGAATAGACATTTTTCCAAAGAAGATATACAGATGGCTAACAGGCACATGAAAATATGTTCAACATCATTAATCAACAGGTAAATGTAAATCAAAACCACAAGCAGATGTCACCAACAAATAACAAATGTTGGCAAAGATGTGGAGAAAAGTGAACCCTTGTGTACTGTTGGTGGGAATGTAAACTGGTGCAGCCACCATGGAAAACAGTATGGAGATTCCACAAAAAAATTAAAAATAAAACTACCATATGATCCATCAATTCCACGCCTGGGTATTTATCCAAGGAAAACAAAAACACTAATTCAAAAAGATTCACGCTCCCCAATATTCAGAGTAGTATATTTACAATGGCCAAGATATAGAAGCAACTTAAGTGCCTATTGACAGATGAATGAAGATGTGGGATATATATATATACAATAAAGTATTATTCTACCATAAAAAGAATGAAATCCTGCTGTTTGTGACAACATGGAGGAACCTAGAGAGTATTCACTACATGAAATAAGTCAGACAGAGAAAGACAAATACTACATGATTTTACTTATATGTGAAATCTAAAAAAAAAATGAACAAACTTAACAAAACAGAGATGGTTATAGATACAGAGAACAAACAGGTGGTTGCCAGAGGGTAGGGGTATGAGAGGAGGAGAGAAATAGGTGAGGGAGATTAAGAGTTACAAACTTCCAGTTGCAAAATAAATCAGTCACAGGTATGAAATACACAGTGTGGGGAATATAGTCAATAACTATGTAATAAAAAATACATTACTTATTGAATACATTCATTAATCAAGAGTTGAGCTAATAAATGTTTAAAACTTGTAATGCTTTAATAAATGTTATCACCTGCTAAGACCCTTTTTTGGTAGGGAAGAGGGGTTAAAAATTAACTCTGAAATCAGATAAGTCCGGGTTCCACTCTAATCCACTAATTCTGCCATCATGCGCAAGTTAATTAAACTATATATTTCTCAATTCTCTTGTCTGTGAAATGGGAATAATGTTAAAGCTGTTGAGATATGGATTAATTCCTTTTTAGATCTAGTTGAAATGCCTTGAACATACCAAGATTTCAATCGATCATGCTATTGAAATTATTATAGAGCTTTTTTAACTTGGTCTAGCAGAAATTTTGCCAACAAGACTACATTACATAATTCTGTCTCACATTTGGTAATTTTTTTCCCTTAACAAAGGCACCGGGGATTGAACCCAGGACCTCATGAATGCCAAGCATACACTCTACCACTGAGCTATCCCTTGACCCTCACATTTGGAATAGATAACAATGTACACTACCATTTATTGAGTGCACACTGTATGGCAAGTTCTATCCCAAATGCTTTCCATGCAGTAACTTATTTAATTCTTAGAACATTTCTATGAGAAAAGATAATTAATAAGCATATTTTATAAACAACAGAACTGAGACACACTTTAAGTAACTTTCTCAAGATCACACTACCATTAAAGGCAGAGCTGGGGATAAACATTAGTATTCTGACTCCAGAACTTGGCACTTAGTTACTATACTCTTTTTACCTTCAGTGAGAAATTTTAGCAAGCACAATGATAGATATACATTTCACATGTAAAATTATATCCTCTAGCTTCCACTGGAAACTAACTCTCAGAGGTATTTTGAGGAACCTGAAATGTAATGACATACTCGTGTAGAATGCAGGGGTTGTTGGCAAGGAACCGGTCTGTTCTAGAAAGTAAATGGAACAGTATCCTTATGAAAACAAAAAGTTATGGAGACACCACAGTTCCCAAACTTTTCGGTTCCCTCTGCATGTGTCCTAGTATTTAATCGCCTCAGCACAGTTTGAGCATCCTAAAATAGGGCTGCTAGTTGATGGAGTAATGTTTATAAAACCCAGATCTGTCATTACAAACGTCCCCCTACCAAAAAAAAAATTAAGATCAGTCCTTATGAACTTCTATGACAACTGACTAAAATCTTGAGGTTTTCCACCACAACTACTTACCTGGGTAAGTGGTATATGTGTGTGTATTTATGTATCTGTCTGTGGAACTATGTGTATTAAATACGTATATAGAGAAAAAGGTGTACAGAAATTTAACTTGAAAGAGAAGTAGAAACTTTTAGTTACTTATGATCTTATGTTGTAGATAATTTCAAATTTATAATTGTTAAAACTATTTTAGAGAATATTTTAACCTTAAAAATGACACTCCAAAAATCAATTTTTCTAGAAATTATGACATAGTTTCAATTACAACTTGAAATTCACTTTATTCATAATAGACTCAACTGGCAATCTTCCCATCAACTGGTGAATGAATAAGCAAATTGTAGTGCATCCATTCTGAGGAATCAGCAATAAAAATAAACTAATGAGACAGGCAATAACATAGATGAATCTCAAAATGCTGTACTAAGTGAAAAAAGCCAGACATCAAAGTCTATCCACTGTATGAGTCCATGTAGGTGACTACATAAAACTAGAGGAACACCATTTGCAGCAACATGGATGCTCCTGGAGAATGTCATTCTAAGTGAAGTAAGCCAGAAAGAGAAAGAAAAATACCATATGAGATCGCTCATATGTGGAATCTAAAAAACAAAAACAAAAACAAACAAACAAAAACAAAGCGTAAATAAAGGACAGAAATAGACTCACAGACAGAGAATACAGACTTGTGGTTACCAGGGGGGTGGAGGGTGGGAAGGGATAGACTGGGATTTCAAAATTGTAGAATAGACTACACTGTATAGCATAGGGAAATATACACAAAATGTTATGATAACTCACAGAGAAAAAAATGTGACAATGAGTGTGTATATGTCCATGAATGACTGAAAAATTGTGCTGAACACTGGAATTTGACACAACATTGTAAAATGATTATAAATCAATAAAAAATGTTAAAAAAAAAAAAAAACTATAGGAACAGAAATGAGATCAGTGATTGTCAGGGGATGAGGTCAGGGGGAAGGAGCCAGGAAGGAACTTTTTATGGTGGTGAAAATAATTCAAGTCTTGATTATGGTGGTAGTTACATGACTATACATATTTGTCAAAACTCCTGTAACTGTGCTTCTAGAAAAAAAAAAGATGACTTTTGCTGTAAATTATATCTCAATAAACTTTACTTGAAAAATTAAGAACATGAGAGAGAGAAAAAAAAAAGCATATCAACCAAATGCAATGTGTGAATTTCAGTTTTACTAATTTTTTTAGTGGAGGTACTGGTGATTGAACCCAGGACCTCATGCAGGCTAAGCACACACTCTATCACTGAACTATACCCTACTCACCAAATGTGTGAATTTTGATCCAAGTCTGGTTGAGAACAAAGAAGCTATACAGAGCATTAAGCAACAGTAGAAAACTAAAGTATTGATTATTGAATGACAGGGAATTGTACATTTTTTTAAGATAGTATAATGCTGTCTTGCTGCTGGAAGAGAATGTCCTTACTCTTTCATATTCTTTTCCCATCTACATACATTCACTTTAGTAGCCTTTTCTGACAAAATTATCCTCAGATACAAAGGCTCTACAGGACTGTAATTGCCGAGTTAATAAAGTGTGCTTGTAATATGCACACAATAGGTGGCAGCAGCGTTCACCAAAAGCAAAACAAAGCAAAACAAAACCCCCCAAAACAAAGAACAATATTATGCACTGGATCTTAGAGGTCTGCGTGGAGTCCGTACGTTTAAAGTGCTGTATTACAAACTGACTGAGCTTTATGTTTCCTAAATTACTTTTGTGTCAACTGTTTGAGTCTTAGTTGCAATTATATTTTATTATATATACACTGTTTCTCTTAACAAGAACACAACAAATCTCTATCCTGTAGCCAATAGTTTACTTCTCTTCAGTGTAATTCTTACCTCATACAAAGGAGCTTTTGTCGTTTAAAACACACTTCAACTTTCAACACTTTAATAATGTAGTTCTGCGTTATAATTTTAACCTTGCAAAGACAAATTACTTTGCTGGTACTAAGCAAAAATTTAAATAATGTACATTCATATTTTTGACATGGAAATGTGCTCTGGATACATTATTTGAAAAATGCAGTTTATCAAACAGCATGTACATTATTTACCTGATTACATAAATATATACAAGTAGAGAAAAAGTGCCGGAAAAGTGCCAAAAAAGTGATGATACATATCCAAACAGTGCTAATGGTATGGATAGTAGAATAAGATGTGATTTTTTTTTTAATATATGATTTTCATTCCCTTCTTTATGCTTTTCTTTTGCTTAAACTTATATAATTTTTCTACTTATAATAAAAAATAAGACATTATTTAAGTTAATTGTGTATAGGACATGATATGTAAGATGTTTGTAAATTCAAGTGCCTACAGAAATTTGTAAACAATAAAATGCCAAAACTAGAGCTTATTGGCAACCCCTACCAGTAAGAGATTTATGAGGTAAATGAAATAGGTAGGTAAACTGCAAAGACATGAGGTAGAAATGATGTGCTGTTGACATAAAGAAAATTTGTCAGATATTGAAAAACTGTTCATGTTTGCAAAATGCAACTAAATGGTGGAGTACCTCCAATGTTAGGATAACTTTGCACTTGTTCCTATAGACATTAAGGAACTGTATTGATCTGAGGTCAGTTACATAAGTTTATGATAGCTAATTTAAGCATTTATCAGCTTGCGGAATTGTTGGGAGGGATGGGGAAATAACAAATTTTGGGCTTTCAGAAATAATTTCCAAAGATACACAGCAGAACTGAACCACCAAGAGCCAGCCGCTACATGTACAGTCAAGAAGCAATCTGGAAACTGGGAAGCTGATGCCAATGCTGGAGTCTCCAGAGCCATGCTGATACTGCGTAAGCAGAAAATGACCATAATTACAAAACTGCCATTTCAAGGAAGCCACCACAAATAAGAAGCCTCTACGAGCAGGAAGCATCCTTACCACTCCTGGCTTCAGAAACACACCATACCATACCATATCTAATTGTTATCAGAAAACCAATGTTCCATGCCTTGACTATCAACACTCATGAAACTAGTGATCAGACACTGAGACTTCTGATAACATTGCTATCAAAAAGTCAGATGCCTAACCATGCTGGCCCCTAGAAAAACCAAAGGCAGTGAAAGAATGAATTCTGTCTGTTCTGCCTTCCCAGCATTAAATGCATGACCACTCTAGCTGCAAAGAGGTCTAGGAAATGTAATTTTCAGCTTTTCAGCCTCTGCAGTAAAGAATGGCACACTAGAAAGGGTTGGAACAGATGGAAGGCACCAACCTGCGATTAATATGGTTAACAAATTAAATCACTCTGACAGAGCTACCTTGTCTTTTTTTCTCCCAAAAGACCTAGAAGAAACATTTTCTGAGTAATAATGACTGTGGCACAAAGTTTTCATATAATCATTAAAATTAAAGCTGTGTTTTTCAGTTACAGATTGTAAATGTAAATGTATTCAGCTCACCTATCTTCAAAATTTACTACAATTAATTGTGATGCCAATGGTACTAAATCATCAATAAACATTAAGTAAAACAAAAATCAAAAATTAGAAGTACCGGAGGGAGATTGGGTCCAGATTTATTGATTGAATCAATTCCCATCACTGGATAGTATTTTAGAGAGGCCTTAGATATTGTAAAGATGTGCATTCATTCACTTGAATAGTATTATAACATAGATGACTCAGAGCATTAAAATTTTGGTTTTATTTGAGTTACTCCATTATACTCCACTCAAAGTTGTTGAGTTGTATTTGCCATATATCTTGATTTATAGCAAATTCCTGTGACACAGATACTGATGATGACTATAATAGTTGGACTTTGGTGTATTTTCAAAAGTTTCATAGTAGCATAATTGTTCTACATGGCAACAGAAGAATCATATGTTAAACAATGTTCACACTTGTCAGAAAAAATCTCCTGTCTCGGTGGAGGCTAACTCTTCAAAATAGAATCATATTTTTCAGCTGGAAGCTATTCATTTAATAAATAGTTACTGCAATCTACTTCTTATCAACTGTGATTTCAACATAATCCCTGTATTTGAAAAACTCAATTTTCTGTTGATATAGAAGCTATACCTGTAACTAAAATATAATGGTACAAATATTGCAATAAAAATGTGCAAAATACTACTGGAATGCAGGGTGAGAGAGATAAACGTTCCCCTTGGGGATGGGGAAGGCTTCAGGAAATCTTCACGGATAAGAATATATTCAATCTAGGTCTTCAAGGATAAGTAGGGAGTTATCATATTAACAAGAGGAAAGCAGGGCATCCAAGCAAGGTGCACAGTGATTGGAAAGAAAGAGAAGATAGGAAAGACCATAAATTATTGAGACAACTGAGAGTAACCAAAGTTACTAGGTGAGAGAGTATTTTTTAAGGAGTTTTGATTTAAAAGGGCCCTTTAATGAAGGATCTGTGTGCCATGTTTGAGCACATAATTGGTGGTCAGTAAATATTTACTGCCAAATTTAAAAAAAAAAAAGAATGAATCTGAAAGCACTTAGAATCCATTAAAATGTTTGAAGCAGGGGAATGGCTTGATTACATTGCATTTTAAATGAATCAGAGAGAAAAAGGGTGGAAAGTAGGAGGGTCCTTAAAAGCCAGTTGCAGCTCTTCAGACAGGAAGTGAAGAAACAGTTATCTCAGAGAAGTTCACTGGCTTGTTCAAGGTCTCAGCTGGTTAGTAGCAAAACTGGCTTCTTGCCCTCTGCCCAAACACTTTTTCTATGGTATTTTCTTACCTACAAATGTATTATTCACCACCTAAAACTTGGGAGGAGGAGAGACATAATTTGAACATTGGTATATTAAGGATTAATTTGCCTTGCAAATTGTCAAACCAAAGCAATTTTGAGAGGCTTTTGAACTGGTTTTTCTTTAATTTGGTTTAGTTTTTTAAAAGATAAGAAAGACATAATCAACAAGATACATTATTTCTCAGAAAGATTCCTATCTTTACATTTTTCTAGAGACATTCTTTTTTTCCCATGAAACTCTCTGGCTATAAAGCCAGTGACTACTTTTCTCCTATTCCAACCACTGATGTTTCCCAGCGTCCTGTCTCCCATGTCCCTTCTTTTCATTTCTCAGCTCTCATCCCTCCTTTCACTTCCCGCTGTGTGACACCAGCTACCAGCTGCCAAGGAGGTTGATTAGGTCATTTATCAAATCAGGAGGTTTTCCTCTGTCATTCAAGTCACTTTCTTAAAATACTGAAACTAAAAATTAGTTATAGTTTTTGTCTCCAAAAAATTAACTTGGACTTATAGTCTATCATTTGAAGTCTGGGATCACAGGAAGTAGGTCTCAATGTAATATAAAGACAAGGCAGTAATTTTGAATCTTCAACTCTAATTTCAGTTTCAAACTATTTTCATTTAGTTAATGTACCTCAACACGCTTCTCTAGTTTACTGATATTCAGTCTGTATTGTTCTACCTGAGCAGAATTTACTTAATGATTGTAATGGGGTTCCCTGTAGGATCACTACATGTCACAAGGATTAATTAAGCCTCAGACACTTCCACTAGGTTCTCAGTCACCTTAGAACACCTTGTAGCCAGAAGGAGCAAATGTCCCCTGTTCTTTGGAGCCAAATAATTCAGTCTCTCATTTCGCCAGCAAAAGTTTTGTTCAGATCATATATCAACTTTTTTTTTTCAATTTAAGCTAAATTTAACAAAAACCAAGCCACCCATGTTTCCCTGGGCATCCTGCACAGATCCCCCAAAGTCCCTGCTGTGGAAATGTACTGGTGCCCCTTCAGACTCCAAGCCTTAAATAAAAACAGCTCAAATGAAATTTTTAGGATCATCACTTGAAAGCAATGAGATCTGGATATCCAGAGAATTCATTGGAACACCTGAAGGGCACCAAGAAACCAGTGGGGTTCAATAGGTTGATGCTTGTACTGAGCAACAGTTCAGGGTAGACTCCAGGTGTCCTCTGCTGGGTATCTCTGATGTCCTGCCAACTACATCATGAATGTGCACAAAAAATTAATCAATAATCCATCTAAGAGAAAAATAGAAAAAGTTATTTGAGCCAACCTGAGGATTATAATCTGGGAGACAGTCTTTCAGAAAGCTCTGAGGCCTGTTCTGCATGTTACAAGTCAAAGCACAGTTATATAAGTTTTTGAGACAAAGAGTTATACATCTTTGTATGCATTGACAGTTTACACAATTCAGATCTGCACATACAAAGTGAGTAGTGAGCCATCATGCCCCTTCCAAGATTAAGAAGGAAGGGGATCTCCTAGGGAGGTCTGGTTAAGCAGAGGTACAATATATACTAAAGGCAAGGGAAGAGGCCCAAATGGACAGAGAAGAATTTTATGTTTACATTTTTCTTGTCTTGACATAAAATATAAATTTTATTTCATCATACCTCACTCTGTACACAGTTTGACTCCTCACATCTACAGTTGCAGCTCCAATGGAACCCCTATTGTTGGGGGAAACCATGTGGTCTCTCCATTAAGAAAGGAGTTTCATAGGAGAGGGTATAGCTCAGTAGCAGAGTACGTGCCTAGCATGCACAAGGTCCTGGGTTCAATCCCCAGTACCTCCATTAAGAAACAATTAAATAAATAAACCTGATTACCTCCCCCTAAACCCCCCCAACCCCCCAAAAAAAGTGTCAGACTGGAAATCCCTGGCTTGCTTTAATTTGTGAGAATAGGCTAGCCTAACGGGGGGGGGGGGGGGGATGCTCAGGCTTCAGGCCTGGCTTATAAACCTAGAGTAATTCTGAAATATTGAAGATGAAATAGCAAATGGTGGAACCTCTCAGGTCCCCTGCAAAACAAACCAGAATTCCTGCAATTTTCCCTTCCCTCATCGTTCTTTATACAATACTGGGCCAAATCCAGTCTCTCAAGGACCACATGCCCCAGTGTAGCTCTATAAATCTCACTAGATAGCTGTAGGGACCCAATCTATGCAACACAGCATCAGTGATTCACTGCTTAGAAAGCATACAAGAACAAAATGAAAGTTTGAAAATTTACAGCTTTCTCTGCCAGACATATTTTGCCAAATATCCACTGGTAGTTCACCAACTGAAAATCCTGACAAAAGAGTAAAAAAACCTTATGTTCTCATAACTGTGGCTTAGATTTAGTGGGCCACCAAAATGTGCATGATAAATAGCTCCATTTTTCTCAACTCTGAAATATAGTCATTCCTCAGTATCAGCAGGGGATCAATTCCAGGACCCTTGCAGATATCAAATCCTTGAACGCTCAAGTCCCTTATATAAAATGGCATAGTATTTGCATATAGCCTGTGTCACATTGTCCCATGTACTCTAAATCACCTCTAGATTACTTATTATACCTAATACAATGTAAATGCTATGAAAATAGTTGCCAGTGCATGGCAAATTCAAGTTTTGCTCTTTGGAAATTTCTGAATTTTTTTTTCTATTATTTTCTATCTGTAGTTGGTTGAATCCACAGATGTGGAATCTGTCAATACAGAGGGCCAACTATACTTAGAAATAGTTTTAACAAAATTATCCTATGAAGTAATTTTTAATGAAATGGAGTTAATTCAAATCATGTCTTCTGAGGATAAAAATGAACAGCAATAAACAAAAAAAAGTGGAAGAAAACAAATGTGACCTTGATGTTTCCTTGAAAAGTCCATAATCTCCACATCTGTTCCTTTTATCCTCTGATGATGTTAATCTTCTGTTTATTTTGCTATTGTAATTCTAAACACATGTAGTTTTCTCAGAGACAACCCTCTCAGAGTTGACCTATGCCTGTTCTTTCTTACCTCACAAAAAGAAAAAAAAAAAAGTGTGTGTGTGTGTGTGTGTTGGTGGTTTAAAATCGAGATGGGACTTCCTCTTTAAACAGTTGCCTTTTCCTCTTACACAAGGAAGATCTCATTTTGTTTGAGACTGGATAAAGTTAAACAAACCATATACCAACCAGAGGGTATGATGGCTAAGAAGCCCCCGAAACCAGCTCCTCGCAGGATCTTCCAAGAAAGATCAAAGATTACTGCTCTACCCTTGTACTTTGAAGGTTTTTTATTAGTCAAGCGGTCAGAATACCAGGTAAGTCCATAGATGACAATGTTGAACTAGAAGCTTCTGTCTTAATATAAAATTTATTTCATAGTGATATGATGTTACTAGGGCCTTCTTGTTTCTGCTGGGATTAAACCCTCTTCCTTGAGGGCAGAAACAGGTTTTCAGTTTTCATAATTTAAATACAATGTATGGCTTAAACACATTTGTGTATATATGTGTGTATTATGTATAATAATATAAGGTTCTAATGTTAAGCCACTAATGTAAAAAATCCTAAATTTCCAAGGAATTTATTTAAATATCACAAGAATTTAGCTTGTAAGATAAAATCTTTCCTATATATTTTTCTCTGCAGTTTACTACTGTGCTTCCACGATGACATGTACCATTAAGATAAAATACTATGATTGAAATTAAACCTTCTGCTACTATTGTCAGTTGATTAAAGTTTACATATGATGATCAGATTATTTTTTATGATAAACTTGAAAAAAATTATAGAAGTGATAAAATTGATACTGTTTAACATTATGTATAGTTATATGTTCTAAGACTGTTCAAGACAGTGATTTTAAAAGATAATACTTTGATTGCTCTATGCATAGTATATACACTAAACTACATAAGTATATTCACTAAGGAAACTCACAAGGCATTTTGTATTTTATAAACGTAAAAATGAAAACTTATACTTAGTTAAAAATCAGTGCTTTTGAAATACTAACTGTGGATAATTTGAAATTAATTGGAGAAACATGAAAGTGTTACTAAAGAAAAAAGAAATCATAAACTTAGGCCAAATTTTGTAAAATTTTAATATTAATTGAAACTAGAAAAATTTAAGTGTTTTGAGGAATGCCATAAGAAATGTTTAATAATGACAAAAACATTTTCTGAGGATTAATTAATGCTTAGAAAAAATTATGTAGGTAAAAATATCTATAATAACATATTCATATTTCTTGCATATATAATCAGATCATTTACTATTGGAGAGTAAAGACATGGTAATTTGTACTGTTATGTGTGTTAAACATAAAAATATATAACATAGTAATATTTGTCAGTTACACTGGAGTATTTTTTGATTGATCCTATGTGCTTTTTAAAATGAGTTCAATCTTGTTACCATGGGTTAGCTACATTATTACATTTTGCCAGGAAAGGGGAGTAGGGAGAAAGAAATTTCTAAATTATAATTTAAATTTGATTATTCATTGAATTTCTTCCCCAAAGTATTTACAATAACTGTTTCTGATACTGGGCTCCTCTTAGTGTTTAAAAAAGGCATTCCACTGGTACGGTTAGCAGAAAAAACAAAATTTCAGAGTGTCAATAAAATATGTCTTTACCTGATGGCTTGGCCATTTACAGACTGTGATCTTATACAAGTTACTCAATCTTCTTGAGGCACAATTTCCTCAACTGTAAAATGAAGAGAATATGACTTACCTCCAATGTATAATGCCTGGGATACAGTAGATGTTTAATGAATTTCTTCATTTAAGGAGTGTTATAATGTGCCTCTTGTGCACCAAGCATCACACTCAGTTCTGTAAAATATGAGTAAAACTCAAAGATCCTACCTTCATGAGGCTTGGCTTAGTAAGGAGTAATGACTCACCTGAATGCTACTCTAACTTTTCTTAGAAAGTATGCTTTGAAATGGAAGGAATAAACAATAGGTGTAAATATTTCTCATGAAATTAACTTGTGTTTCCACTTGAATTCATAGCAAAGTATCTTTTACTTATATGTCAGGGAAAAGAACAAGAGAACAACAGTAATGTCTACTAACAGGGTGGTTTCAAGGATTGAAGGGATAATATATGTAAAACACCCAGTTCACACTAAAGATTAGATTCATTCTCCTTCCATTTTATTATTTATTACATTTTTTATTATAATAAAATCAGTTTATAATGTATTAATTTCTGGTGTATAGCATAGTGATTTAGTTATACATATATATTCCTTTTCATATTCTTTTTCATTATAGCCTATTATAAGAAATTGAATATAGTTCCCTGTGCTATACAGTAGGACCTTGTTGTTTATCTATTTTATATATAGTAGTATCTGCAAATTCTGAACTCCTAATTTATTCCTCCATCCCTCTATTTCTATCACATTCTTATTAACATACAAAAATCAGTTTTGAATCCACAAGTAACACAGCTCAAAGGAGAGCTACAGTGATGAGTAGAGTGCTTGAAAGTAGAAGTGATGAGAAAAAGTGAAGGAAAATAGTGGGCCAGGGAATCTTTGAAATGGAGGTGAGCCGACGGTATAAAGAAGGTCACCTTTCCAGCTTATGGGCTAGAAGAAGCTGGGAGGCTCTGCAGAATTGTTCGGTGAGTTCTCTGCTGAAGGAATTCAGGACATTTAAGCTAGAAAAAATAAAACTGGGGAATAATCTGTTCTACAGGAAGATTACACGGTGAGAGGTATTTCTTAGCTGTTTTTGCGCACTTTTAAGAACTAAGGAGCTTTGCCCCCAGGAAAAAGAGCTAACATACACCATTTTACATGCAGAGCCAAAAAGTCCATGGATTCCAGGTCAAGAACTCATTAAAAGTACACAATCTTCATGGAAAAGATAATGTGCAAAGATTTACTTAAACCACAACACTAGAATTCTAGATTGATTGGGAAGGTTTATTCAATAATAAAAGCTATTAAATTCCACACTGGGATACCAATGGCATCACAGTTCTTCCAAATGGAGAAAATT
This sequence comes from Camelus ferus, assembly GCF_009834535.1. Taxonomy (NCBI): domain Eukaryota; kingdom Metazoa; phylum Chordata; class Mammalia; order Artiodactyla; family Camelidae; genus Camelus; species Camelus ferus. Next base: position 54,550,252 of record NC_045697.1, on the reverse strand, counting down.
CTCATTTTTTGTGGAACTATTTGAAAAGAAGAGAGTTTGGGCAACATCTCATAGTTTCTTCAATCTGTGATGTGCTAACATTAAAAACATTGTGTGTAATAAGTCCTCTTATTAGTCTGGACACAGAATACAGTCATCACAATAACACCAAAAGAACATTTCTCTGACTAGTCTTCTAATTGCCACTAATTCTATTTGAAACATTTCAGGGCTATTTCTATTGTGCTCTCAAACATAGTTCTCTATGCTAGTAATCTCCAATTTTTTAAAATAAGACACTCCTTTCAAGAAAACATTTTTGAGCACAGACCTCTAATACAAGAATATTAATTTATTTAGAAATTATATGTGAGTTTTTTATACTAATCCTCCAAACAAATTATTAACTATATGCAAAAAAGGAATTAAAAAGATGAAATAAATGAAATATAATGAGACATTCTAAAAGTTTCTTCCCCAATGGGATCACCTTGTATGCCTCTGGGGTTTATGTGCTCCACTTTGGAGACCACTATACAACATTCGTCCTTAAGCAAAGGCACTTTACTCACAAGAAAAAGAATGGGAGCTTTTTACTGGGGCAAGGAGACAGAAGTATCAGTCTTACTGCAGAACTTGGGCAATTCCTTCAAATCTTTTAATATGTTTCCTGTTTTGTAAAATGGATACACTTTTGAGTAACTGAAGGGGTTGCTGTAGTGATCAAATGGACTACATAAAAAGGGGTATATTTTCTTGAGGTGTTGACGTATGGAAGATACCATGCTAAGCTCTTAATGTCCTGTCACTCTGATCTCACAGTAACTCTTCCAGGTAGAAATTATTTTATACACTTCACAGATGAGTGAGTTGTTGCTCACAGAATTTATGTTCAAGATTTCTCATCATTAAAGAGTCTAGCTTGGATTTTATTGCAAAGACTTTGACATCATGCTGCCTTTCAAACTAAAGTCTAATTTCATTTTGATGGTCGGTTTCCAAACGTTAGGAATGTCTAGTCACTAGATTCTTTATCACATTGAGCTCAACAGTGAGCTCAGCAGACTTTGAAAAATTCTTGTTTAATTGAAGAAAAATGAGATTATGACCTTAAAGTCAAAATACAAAGTCATCTAATGATTACAAAGCTAGTGATAAATCCAAAAGTCCCATTTCAGTGTTTTTCTTACTTCAGCAACTGAACACAAATGACTGCTTAAAAGTAAGAAACTTTATGTTAAATGTATTTCATTCAAAAATGTGTCCTTCAAAGTTAATTTTTAAAATATTTATGTATCTCTGTAGATATAAATATATACCTAGATGTTGATCATTGAGTTTGATATTTATAGATGACTCAGATTATACTGGTTTTCAGGAGCACTTATCAGAAACTAAATCAAGACTGTGACTGGCAGGTCTCTGCACACTGAACGTAAGTTTGATCTATTGTTAGGTTTGTGGCTGTGGTTGGCGTTCACAGGGCCTACTGATATTTTTAATCTTACTTTACTTCCACGCTGCCTTTTTCTCAGCTTAATGCCTTTCTTCTTGCTTCTTTCCCAATCTAATAAACCCTCCTTATTCTTTTCTATGAATCTATATATTTGTTTACCATAAAACTCCTTTTTGCCTCATTAATTCTACCCAATTCATAGAATTCTCTCATGACTGAACACCTCTATAATTTATCTCAAGAGTACAGATGCACGTCTGCATGTACACACAGAGGGAATGCAATAAACCTTGACTGCTATTAGTGATTTTAGTTTTTCTGTCTTATGGCAAGTTAATACTAGTGAGGCTATTTAAGAAGATGAACAGAGTGGTAGACTTTAACTGTAGAGCTTTCTCTTGCTTTCTTTTCCTTCAAGAATCATAGACTCTCAGGTTTGGACTTGATCTTGGATGTCATACTTCAGTAAAACCACAAAACCTGTGATTAAGTTCTCTAACCAATATGCCTACATTCCAATCTCCTTCCCACTCTCTCTCATCCCATCCTAGTTCCAAAATACAGTGTAGCCTTGACTTCCTCCTTGCATTCAGAGACTTACCTCTAGAGCAGGATGTGAAAGCCTGAAAGAGAGAGTCATGTTTTTTAAAAAGCTCCAAGATAAATTTGAATTATTTTATTATTTAATCTCAAGTCATTCTGAGAAAGTTCATGTATTTTTCAGAGTGACTAGACACTTTCATGGTTTTTCCAGAACACCTGCTTGTTCTGTAAACAAACAGTATAGGTTAACAACTTTTCAAGCCAACTTTCTCAATGCAGTTTTCAATATATTAAGACAATAATGAAAGGGTGATTTTATATAGAAGTGACAATGGATTTCACTATTCTGGTTTACAAAATATCTTCTCCTTCTTGTACATAATCTCACTGAAAGAGATCTGCTTTAGAGATTTTTAGATGCCACCATTGTCACATACACATACAAATCACCATGTGGAAAGAGTACTATTATATGGATAATAAAAAATGTGAAGCATCTGTCAATAATGTGAGTGATGAGGCCATGCTTTCCCCACCCTCCACTGGTCAACATTTATGGAACCCTTGCTATGTCACTGGTCCTATGTACTTTCCATACATGACTATTCAATTCAATCTTCAACAGCAACTCTATGAGGCAATAGCAGGAGGCTGGTTTCCCTACTTCTATTCTTGGTCCTTTAACATTGAACTTATTCTTACAATTCAGTGGCTTTTAATATATTCATAAAGTTGTGCAGCCATCACCACTATCTGGTTCTAGATCATTTCCATCATTCTAAAAAGAAACTCTATTAGCAGTTACACACATGTCCCCTGCCCTATACATTTTTATACCCATTTGTTGGGATTTTTCCTCTCCCTAGTTTGAAAGCAGGTGAAAATCAAGACATAGGAATCACACAAATGAAGATCAATTCATTACTTTTATTATTAATAAAATCTATCAATATATGGTTTAGATTTAAGGCCAAAACTGTGCTAATACTTTACCTCAGATTTAGGTAGCATTGAGTCACTTAGGTAGTACTTTGAATCACTGACTCAGTTTAAGAGCCACAGCCTGCCTCTCTTGGAGGTCCTTTGCCACATGGCAGGGAACAGAGCAGAATGCCCACTCTGTCCTGGTAGGCTGAATAGGACAGGAAGGGATTGATCTGAGCATACTGCCTTCTAAACTCACACATTTCTCAGCCCTACTCTCTGTGGAGGAGATAATTCCCTCGAGGAGTACTGTGTGGAATAAAGTGGGGTGAAAGAAAGCAGCGGAGAAACCAGGAAAAGGGCTATTTTAATGCTGTTAACACTATGCATTCCATATGAAAATAAAAGGGAAAAAAGACTTCTGATGGGGTTGAAATTAAGGTTTGTTCTCTTGCCTTATTAAACTGCTTGACTCCGAGAGGTGTCAGGTATATATTGGCATCTGGATTTCAGACAAGAGGAAGAAACTCTGCCCAGTTTTATAATTGCTTCTTTGGGGACCATCTATGTCCAATCCTTTAATCCTATGCCCTTTTAAATTGTCCTTTTCTTCGGTAATCTGTAATTGGTTCAGGAGGCATCAGCAGGTTCATTACATTACATTATCGCCAGCTCTCTGTTGGGAGGTAGGATGAAGTGGAACGACCACAGGGCTTGGACAGGGAAACCTTACCCCAAGTTCCAACTCTGTCCCTGAGGTAGATTGCTGCAGGACTACTATCAATTTGTTCAAGGCTTGCTGTATGCACTTGGAAATGTGACTTTTCTGCTCTTTCCATAAAGAAGTTGTGTCTATTGTTCTGCCCCTTGAATTTGGACTGGGTCATGCTTTGGCAAATGTGACAAAAGCAGAGGATTATACAGTGCTTGCACAGTGGGTTTTGCCCTGTTTTGTTCCTTGGCATCCTTCTGCCAGCACGTGAACAAGTCTAGGTCAGCTGACTGGAAGGTGAAACCACACGGAGTACGACTCCAGTTGTCTCACTGGGGTGTTTTCCATCAATTCTCTGATTCTCTGGACATCAACTGGGTATTCAACAATTCAGTTCAATTTTGATACTAACTACCTACCCAAATTTAGGGCAGACCCCACAGCTTAGTTAAGAGCTGAGTCCACAAGACTGCCCACTACTTCAGTCACTAGTCACAAGTCCCAGACCTCCTGTGCTTCTGACTGACTGGCGATAAATCAGGGGTTCCCATGACTCCCTCATAAGATTTGATAATTTACTAGAATGGTTCACAGAACTCAGGAAGACACTTTGCTTACATCTACTGGTAAGGGGTACAATTGAACAGCCAGATGAAGAGGGCAAGGTCTGGAAGGGTCCCGAGCCCAGGTGTTTCTGTCTCTGTGGAGATGAGCTACACCACCCTTTTGGCATGTGGAAGCTCATCAAATCTTGCTGTTCAAGGTTTTTATAAAGCTTAATCTTCAGGCCCACTCCCTCCTTCTTCCTGAAGGTTGATGGGTGGGGCTGACAGTTCCAACCCTTTAATCATTTGTTCTTTTGGTGACCAGACCTATCCTGAAGCTATTTAGGGATCCCATCCTAAGTTACATCATTAGTATAAATTCAAGTATGATGTAACGGGGCTCATTGTGAATAATAAAGACACTCCTATCACTTAGAAAATTCTAAGTGTTTTAGGATCTCTATGCCAGGAACTTGGGGACTAAGACTAAATATACTTTTTATTATACTACACACACTCACTCTCCATTCCCAGCTGAAACCCCAGTCAAGTGAGTGAGGGCACCCTAGACCATTCAGCCACAGCCAAATATACCCAGATCCAGAGAATCATCAGCCAGCCACAGAATGATGAGAAATAGGTAATATTTGCTGTTTTACTCCACATGCTTTAGGGTGGCTTGTTACACCACAAAAACTAACTAATATAGCACCTTATCCACCATGAAAACAAAAGAAGGAAATAGTTCTATTAAGAACATGAGAAAGATGCTTGCTATAATTCAGAGTGAATTTAATCTTGGGCTTCATGAGAGCCAAGGAAAATAAAAGTAAGACGGGTTATAGAATTCCCATTATTTGAGAAAATAAATATATAAATTCTGAAGAGGTGACAAATATTTTGCTGGTCAAAAGAAGGATAAATGATATGACAGTATTAAAAAAACACAAAATATCATAATATATAAGTGTCTTCATATTTATAAGCAAAAGAAAAACATTTCTTATGATTTTCTTACATTAATCGTCAATGTAAGTCAAGACAATCCAACATGTTACGAAAATTCAGCTTATTAAACTCTAAAGGAAGGAATGATCAACATTTCTATGAAACTGACTGGAGGTTTTTAAAACATACTTTTGCAAAGAGCTGAGTATGATGGTAAGTCTTTATATGTGGAAGAATTTTCTTGTATTCTTAAAATCCGCTTACCCTTCTTTTGTAATACAGCCAATCTTCATAGAATGTAAGTTCTTATCTAGGTAGCCTTTCACTTGAGTGAGTGTCTGACTGGGTAATTTAAATATTTTAAACTTAAAAAATTGTATTTCTATAGAACTCATAATAATGTGAATGTATTAATAATGAAATGTTCACCACATGAATGAAATTTGAACTTCAAAGTTCAGTTTTGATTGTTATTTTTATCATTATCAATTGCTCATATTTCTTTGACCTATATAAATATATATTCTGTTTATTAAACCTAAACTATGAACCATGTACTGTGCTAAGTGATTTATGTGTATTTCACTCAGTCCTTTCAACTGTCTTGGAAGGAAGATACTAAATGCTTGTCTTAACCTGGCCCCTTATACAGGCCCCTCTTACAGGTGCAAGGTTCCACTGAAACTGCATAAAAAGTCAAGCATCTTAATGAGGAAAGTTTTGGAAAATGATCTACTTAAACACAGATCAAATTACAACCCCACATCACACCTCATACTAAAATACATTTGTGAAGGATTTAACCAAGAATTAAATGTTACATTAAGCCATAAAAAGTGGGTGATTTATCTTATAGTAAAAAGGAAACTTATACCACACAGCAATTAAGAAAGTTACAAAGGGAAGTATCAAGAGGAAAATAGTTGAATATACACTAAGGAAATAATGCTTATAATTTCTTTCCTGCAGGAGTATAAACATTATTGGACAGAGTTGAGAGGAACTACACTTTTCTTTTATACCGACAAAAAAAGTACAATAGTAAGTAGACATGTTCAGCTGATTTAATTTTTTCCCTATACACAACTTGTCGTATAGTTTATTATTCACTGTCTTCCAAGAGTAAAGATGTTCCAGTATACCAACTTAAGTAAGAAATTTGCCTCCCTCCCCCCAAAAGATTTTTTTAAAACTTTCAAAAATGTACAATGGGTAGATTTTTTTTTTTAAATTTGTATCTGTGAGGGATATCAATTCCAAGACCCATGGTAAAATCTCCTGGGTAACTCAGAAGAAGGCATTAATTCATGTTTTTAATTTTGCATTCTTCCCTTGCTGATCCTGTTAATAAAAACTTAGTTGAAAAGTGAAAACTTTAGCAGGACATCTGGATTCATATTGCCTAATACCAGGTAATAGCTTTAATTTTCCCTACTTTTAATCTTGCTGTAGCATGCAGTTATAATCTGAAGGGAACTAGATGATCCCCAAAGCTTATAACATACAATATGTCACAATTTAATTTTTCTAGAAAGATACAAACATACCCCATGAAACGACTTCTAAGAGCTCAAGCATGAGTGTAACAATAAAGAGATTGAGATAATTTATTTGTATTAATTTTAAAAAATTGATTTATATCTCAATTTGTCCAAAAAAATTGAAAACTATGTATTTCTTTTTTCTTTTGTACAAATAAAATGTAGCATTTTAGTAGCAAATGCATGCCTAGCTTGGAATGCTATGCTTTTAAGAGATTTTATGATTCAGTAACCTGTTGAAATATAAACACTTTAGACCATGGATGCAGTAGCCCACACATCTTAGGACATCTTTATTACTTGATCAGATCTAATGAAAGATACAGCAAAAGAGCCTGTATGATGTGTTCACCTGCAGGCATTTCAGCACCATTATTGGTAAACTAACCAGAAGTCATTTATGAAAACAAACAGAAAACAAAGTTAAAATGGTCATCTTTCATCAGAGTTCTGGATAGACAAGATTTATATAAAGGTGGTTTCAAATACCATAAGAAATTTTAACAAAATTAATTTCTTTGTTGTGCCTTCCAGCTTCCCACTGATGTCAGCGAAAATATAAAAGACCTTAGTCTAAACCTTGTAAAATACACACATGTGAGAGAGTTAATGGTAATTATTCACCCAGTACATGGCAAGAGGAGGTGCAGCTTAGTGACTGAGAGCCTGGTCTTTAGGCAGACTGTGAGTTCCATGTTGTTCAAGATGTTCCAGTATAGGCTGGATGACTGCATGAAGGGATACCCTGGGGGAGATTCAAGCAACAGAAGGCAGCTAGATTAGACAGATGACCTTTAAGGCTCTTTCAGCACTACAATTAAAAACACAAAGATATGACTTCCTTTCTTCTAATCAACAGATCAGCTTATGGCACCCTATCTAACTCCTCCACTTCTTCCTTTGTTGCTTCCTCCTTTATCTTAGAAAAATTCACTTAGCTTAACCTAGACAATTTATCAGAAAAAGATTCTTGTGTAATTTAAAATTTTGTCCCCTTTCCCTTATATCTCTCTTTCCATTTTTAATTGCTTTTTGTTATTGAAGAAATATTTTTAAAGAAAAAAATATTTAAAGGCAGGGAGAGTATTAAAAAAAAAGAAATAGGTCAACTCAAACTTACCCTCAGCCTCACCAATATAGGAATTGCTCTGGAAACAAAATTATTTACTTATTTTTTATGCCTTACCTTATTCAGAAAATAAAAGAATCATATTCACAAGAATAGAGTAAATAGGTTATATTGGGCATAATAGAGAGTAAAATGAAAGGAGATAAAAAGAAGTCAAGAAAGAGGCTGATTTAGCAAAAAATTACACCATAAAAACCCTACTACATTTACTAGAGATGGTCCTAATCTTTCTATACTACAGAGCAAGTCTGACCAGTTGCATACAGACCAATTCATATAGGCCAATTGCTCAAAAGAAATATTTTTATTATACTGGAATAATATAGGAATTTCTTAATAGGATCCTCATAACCCGTGGCATATGGTAAACGATGAACAATGACTTTCTGAAAAAATGTATGAATATATACACATATATACATATTATTATATGTATATTATAATATTATTATAAATATTACTGATATAAAGAATGTATAGTATACAGTTTAAAAAATAAAATACACAATATTCTTTACTGTAATTTCCATGCAGGCAATTAATTCTTACAGAATACTTCTGCTGATTTTTCTAAACCTGTATCTGTAGCCAACTATGACTGCAATTCATCATGATTTGATAAATGGAGTTGTTTTCCAATCTGCTGTTTCCCTACTAACATTATTGTATTGTCATTAAACATATTTGACATGAAGTTTGGCCAATGGTTTTGTTTACATTAATGAAAGTAAAGCAACAATTATGTATGTCAGAATGTCACCTATTTGTAATGATATGAGCAACTTCTTCGCTAAATGAGATAATTTTTGAATTATGGAAGAATATTTTATCATTTTTATGTTCTGTTTACAATTAAAAAGCTTCAGACACAACAAACTTTAAAATTTCATCTGCATTATTAATATTTTCCTCTTTACTTCCTAGAGTCCAGACCGCAGGCCAGCAAAATGTAGCCCTTGGGCCAAATTTAGCCTGCCGCCTGATTTTATACAGTCTGTGAGCTCAGAATGTTTTTCTTTTACATTTTTAAAGTGTTGTTAAAGAAAAAAAGGAACAAGAATTTGCAACAAGACTGCATGTGGTCCTCAAAGCCTAACACATTTACTGTTTAGCCTTTGCAGAAAAGTTTGCTGGCCCCTTGGACACTTAACAAAACAATAAATCAAGCCCTAATTTGTAATTTGTAAGATTTGTCATTTTCCATGGTGTAAATACTCCCACCATGGCCAATTTCAACCTATCAATGTTACCTCACTGAACATGGGGTTGGAAAGACAGGTACAGAAGCACAGTATTCTAGTGTATAATATTTTCACAGAAATGAAGACATAAATAAACACAAGAGCTTAGAGAGTGCTATGCAGTAATATAACCAGAAAATGATGTTTTGAATTCTAATTACCTGTTGTTAATATAATTTATTTACTTGTATGTTTATTTAATTTAATTTTTAATAATGGCCATGTTTAACAAGCATCTTTCAAAACTGCTGAAAATTTAACAATTGGCTTTTGCAAACCTGTATGAGCTAATCAAACCCACCACCGCAAAATACATTTCCAAATGCCCTCTGGATTGGGAAGGGGTGTGATGCCCAGCTGCAAACCAGGGTATCACACCAGGTACAAGTAACTTGAAAGGAAGATATTACCAATTGTCCTTCCTGCTAGAACTAACGTATGTTACCCATGAAATAATTGAGATTTCCCTGTATCTTTGCAGTATGTTGACAAGTTAGACATAATAGACCTCACATGCCTTGCTGACCAGAATTCAACTGAAAAGAATTGTGCAAAATTCACCCTTGTTTTGCCAAAAGAGGAAGTGCACTTGAAGGTGAGTGAGAAGCAGAAATTAGTCTGAAACAAGTTCCGGTTATAAATAGCATTCAGCTTTTCTAAACCTGGTGGCTGAGGTAAAGAGGAATTATAAGAGGAGCAGCCAAGGCTTATACTTTGTTAATATTTCCTGCCTTTGCCAAGAACTATAGTTTCCTAAACAGAGATTTGAAAAAGCATGTTCACTTGTTTAGTAGACAAGCACTTTGAAACCATATACTGCTGTCCTCTGAGAAAGTCAGAGATCCCACCTGGTGTTTTTAGAAAGTTGTTCTTGAATTGGCACTCAGGGACTTGGCATTCACTGAGTTCCCAGATGATTCTGAGACCTATCCAACATGATATATGTGTGGAACCATTGAATCAGACAAATTCACATTTCAACAAATTGAGAGACATTCTGCAAGGCAATTGGCCTAAGCTCTTCAAAAATACCAGTGTAACGAAAGCCAAAGAAAGACTGGACACCTGTTCCTATTTATGGAGATTATGGAGTCATGACAGCTAAATGCAGTGTGTGATCCTGGATTGGATACTGGATCAGAAAACAGAACAAAAGCTATAGAGAGCATTTCAAGACAATTAGAAAATTTGAATGAGAACTGCATATTAGGTGCACACAATTTGTGATATATGAAATAAATCTCATAAAACTCTAATCTCCAAATAGGCAGAGATCTGTTTGTTAAACTCACTGCTATATACTCAGCACCTACATAGAAAAAAAAATTTTTTTTGAATTGGCATTGAAAGTGAGCCATTTAAAGTCAACCCACAACTACAACAGAAAGAGAATAACTTGCCATTAAATAGGGTATAGTTGGAGTTGACCTTGAAAGCATTGGTCATTAAGCTTTCATCTACCAGGAATCTACTAAGGCCCCACTCCTAACCTGGGCCTCAGAATCTGCATTTTAGTCAAGCTCTCTAGATGATTCTGATGTGCTGGTTTAGAGCACAAGATTGGGGTCAGAGACCTAAGTTTGCGTGACTATTTTATTTGTTAGTGTATAATCATAGGCAACCTACTTAATCTCTTTATTGCCTTGGATTCTTCCCTCTGAAGTCTTAACTGAGATGTAACCCTCTGACTGAGGCCTACATGGACCACTTCATAAAAACTGCAATTCTTTTCCCCTCCCATGAGCCCGAATGGCATTCCTAATCTCTCTTAACCCTGCTCTATATTTTAGTTTCTTTTATTTCCATCTGACACCGTAACATGTACTCACGGTTATGTTTATAATTTATTGTTCCTTGCTAGACTCTAACCCCTATGAGAATTAGGATTTTTGTTTTGTTCTCTAGTGTAAACCAGTACATGGAATAGTGACCAGCACATAAAGGCACTCAATAAGTATCTGTTAAATGAACACTGTAAAAATTCTTTTTAAAAAGTAACTTTTGTGTAGTTGCCATGAAGATTGAATCAGTTAATACGTATGAAATACTTAGAACAGTAGCTGCCACTTATAAGCACTTAATAAATGTTGGTTGTATTAGTAGTATTTAGAGCTATGAATTGAAAGCTTCTAAGGTAACTTACTAACTAATAAGGTAATTGGAAGTAACTGTATTGGTCCTACCTGGTTGCCCCAAACTTAAAGCCAGTCAGGGTTAAATACCAGTGGGGGAGTAACTATGAATTGAAATACTGCAGAAATAAGTGTGCTAACATTTAAATCTTTTTGAGTTAAGTAAATTTGTACAATAAGCAAATACACTAAAGCTATGTACTTCTGTCTTCTGATAAAAGAAAACAGTATTGAAATATTTCACAACAAATACACATTAATAATTCAAAGCCAAAAGGAAAATGAATTGTTTCTTCCTTTTAACTGATTTTAAGTGGTTTAAAAATACAACTGTTTTCTTAAAGCAATGTGCTTCAATAGAAGAACATGCATTTTGTCAATCTTGCTGGGTTTTGATGGCTTACGTATTTTGAGTTTTATAAAACAATCATATGAAATTCTGAAGTTATTTGAAGTCAATAAATGTATTAATGCTAACAGTCATTCATGACTTTTCTTTTCTTTTTTGTTTTTGTTTTTGTCTTCATCTTTAGACAGAGAACACAGAAAGTGGGGAAGAATGGAGAGGTTTCATTCTCACAGTAACAGAAGTAAGAAGGACATTATTTTTGATTAATTCATTTATTCAACAAATACTGACTGAGTAACTACTATGAACCATCCAGAGTGAAAGGGACTGAAGTTATAGTAATTGAAAAGGACAGATATAAACCCTTACACTTACTCATGAAATTTATATTTTTATTGGGTGAGTGGAAAGAGGAAAGAAAATAAACAAGAGAACAAACAAGATAGTTTAAAATTGTGATAACTGTTATGAAGAAAATCAACAGGAGAATGATTCTAGCTAGTAAATCACAGGTGGTCAGGGAGACCTTTTGATCTTATCCCTTTGACACAGTGGTCCTTTGTATATTATGATATTTGTAGCTTACATAGCATCTGCTAAAATACTTCCCAGTTCCTTTCTTATTCATATAATATATATGTATAAAATGCTAACTGAGATAGATTTTATGAATTACATAGACAATATAACAGGGAGAGACCATCAAAATGAAAAGTCATCTTTCAACATTTGTTTAGCGAGTCTTAAGAGAAAGGGATGCTTATCTGTTCAACTCTGTGGCATCTTATCTGAGACAAATAGTAAGATCTACTGCTTAGAGTTAACTGTTGGCAAAATAATTACCATTATTTTAAATAAAGCCACAGTAGCAACTGTCTAAGAAAGATGAGGTACTTTGATAACCAGCTCCCCAAAGAGCAACGTATTTTCTAATACTCTTAGGGGATATGAAAGCGTCCTATGTTTGTTAGGGTCAGTTAAATACAGACTTTATCCAAAGCTAGTTTCTAAGCAAAGCCTTTGCAGTCACAATAAAATAAGCACTGCACTTTACCAAGATGTTGGATGCTGGTCCTTTGTCTTAGACAAAAGCCAGTAAAAGTTGGAAGTTCAACTACCATGTAGGAAAGTCATAGGAAGCTAGAAGAGTGGACCAGTTAGGTATGTGAAAGATATATTGATTTGCGGGGAGAGAGAAACTCTTTGGGGAACTGTATTTCCTCCCTCTGTTGTGGAAAGGCATTGGTGTGTGGCCTCGCACTTCTTATACTGGGGTACAAGTATAGGTGTCAAGGAGTACACTAAAACCACTGGAAAAAACATGGGGTGCCTCTTCCTGGAACACTAATTATGCTTGACATTTTGGCCCCAAAATTTTGTTTTTAGTTTTTTTCCTTGAGGTAAGGTTAAAAGCACTATTTTTTTAAGTTAAAATGTACATAGGCATATTAAAGAATTAAAATAAAATTCACATGAATTTTCAAAAGATGACAAGTTACCTCAAATATTGTGCTCTATAAATGTTGTTTTTACTATGTTCCCAGGTCACTCTGTTATATACATTCATACCATGCTGTTGTTAGGAGAACTTTAGTAGAAGTCTGAGAAACACAGACTATAGTTGAAAGTGCAGAGAGGTTGCTTTTGAATTAATTAAATTGGAGTTTGAGTCCTGGTTCCACAACTTTCTAGCTATCTGACCCTGGACTAGTTATTTAATCTTTCTGAGTCTGTCATTTTCCTTTGTAAAGTAGGGATAACAATACCTATCTTGTAGCATTGCTGTGAGGATTTGCAATAGCTCAAAGCTTGGGACATAATAAGCAATTAATAAGGAATAGCAGTTTCACTAGTTTTTCCTCAGTCTATTATTTTTTCTGCATTAGTATAAAAGGGAATAGTCTTATTGATTATTAGTAGCTTAATTATCCAGAAGAATCTTCTCTAAATATTTTTGATTATGTACCCTTATTAATAAGTTTTTATTTCAAATTTCATATATATATTTGTATATATACACATATATGTTTAAAATATAATCAAAAATAGGAATTAACAACATAATATATAAATGGAAAATGAAGTTCTAGTATTTTCATCCCACACTCCAAAGGACTTTCTTACACACCCCCTGGAAGGCATGGACCCCACTCTAGAGATCAAGATGACAATCAGACATGGCTGGCTCAAAATATAGGCTAGGTATTGCCACATAAAGAAAAATATTCTACTATTCAGATTATAACTTCAAAGAGTACATAGCTGGTCATAATGAGGTCTCAATGAGAGGTATGAAAACCTAGGAGACTAAATCCAAGCACACTCTAGAAAAGACTTTCTAAAAAACCTAATGTGTGAGTGAAAATTCAAAATAGAAACACAAACATACCAAAATATAGACCATCTGTTGCTGACTCTCAGTCATCTAATAACTGGTTCCATCTCAACCCCATGTTGCCATATGGTTGGTGGAGCTCGTTCCAGGTTACCTGTGGGACAACTTGCAGGTGCGCTAGCACTTCCCTGACAGTGAGATCTTGTGAGCTCAGAGTGAAAAATGAGAGGTTTGTTGTTACTTGAATCAGCTTATGGTGCCAGGTGGGCATACTTTGCTTTGGGCCCAAAAGGAGAATTTCTTGGAAGATCAGGTATCCTGTGCAGGTTCTAATTGGTTAAGAAGCAACTTAATTCTAAGACACTAAGATTTTCTATTCATGATCCTATCCACCTATTTCTGTCAAGTAACTGAAGCTCCTTAGGACTAGAACAGGCTCATCGTTGCTAAAATCAGTTAGTTATTCTGCTGTCTTTCTTGTTTGCCTACTGCTTTAATTGGTTTCAGCTGTCAGTTCCCCTACATGTGTCACTCCTTCCTGGGCAAGTAATTAGACTGCATGAAGTCCTAGAGAGAGAAAAGAAAAGGAGGACTGAGACAGAACAGTTACCGTGTTCATCCCTGGAAAAAGAGAAGGAGCCAATTGAAGATTATGTGGATGTACTGAACCCTATGCCAGCGTAAGTGCACCACAAACTCCAGTTTACTTATTAGATTACTAAAATTATTTTCTAATTATCAAAGAGAGCTAGTCATTGGACTCATTAAAGCAAGGACAATAAGCTGCCTTGTGGACACACAGTGTATCTCTGCGTACATGCTATATTTCCTCTTCTAAGTCATATCAACAAAATGCAGATTTGAACCAAGCCTCTTACCACAAAGGAAATCCCCTTCCCCCCACACCTTTAGACTAAATAGATATTTTTTTCCAAAGAACAAACCTAAATAAAAACTTCTGTGCAGAAGGAAGGAAAAGGATGTTTTTTTCACCATGCAACTCTATGATTGACTGATTTTCTAACAGGAAATTATACAGAAGACTTAACATACCTGAAAGTTTTATTCAATTGATCAGTCAGTGAGTAGTTTTGAGCTTGTACTTTGAGGAAGTCACTGTGTCAAGTGTGTAAGGTGTTGGGAAAGAAGAGGCACAGAACATGCTGAAGTCAGTAACATCCTACATTTGTCTTTTAACCCTTATATTGCTGAAAAGTGTGGCTAAGAGTGTGAACCCTGGAATCTTGGTCTTCTTGTCAGTGAAACTTGTCCTGGTATCATTTTTGACATCAGGTTCTGATGCGTATTCTACCTGTACCACACTCACTGAAAACTGCCAATCATCTCTCTTAGCTGAAACTTGTGACAGCTGATGGACTGATAGGTTAAAATTCACACAGACTGCTTCTTTTTCTTTTTACTCAATAAGACAAACAATACATGTTTATTACAGTTAAATAAAAAGAAGATTAAAATCAGCCTTTGTCTCACCAGAGATATTCTCTTTCAACATCCTTGGTGTATTGCATATCCTGCCAAATTTTTTTTTCTGTTGAAAAAACAGGCTTTTCATTGACCACAATATTTACTATAGAAATAAGTTGAAAAAAATGAGAAGCACTTTAACAGTTTTACACATTAAAAATGCCACCAATGCCATTAGAAAGTCATATTATACCAAAAGGGGTGAATTCAGACATACCCTCAAATATAAATTATTTAAGACAGAGACCATACAAGAAGCATGTCTAGAGATTTTTTGTATTTCTGAAAAGAAACCACCAATAAATATTATTTATCCAAGAGCTTATTATAGACTGAGTCTGGGGATATATTGTTAATCCTTATCTTAGATTTTCAAGTGGTAATGGTAAATATATACTTTTCAGGTGATAACTTTTCAGGTCTTTCTTGTTTAAAGAGAAAGAGGCTTTGGAGGGATGAGGGAAAGAGGGCCTTAAGTATAAGCATACTCACTGTGGCACAGGCTTGTAATAATAGTAATTATATCACTGTCATTGTAATAATAAAGCTGGGAAATTTAAGAAAATTTAATAACTGCAGCTCTTAGAGTTATTTCAGTACCATTTTTTTCAGGTAATGATCTTCAGCAGTTAAAAAAAATCTGTTTTTTATCTCACCTCTGTAGATGTTTTTATGCAGTGTCCCGGAAGGAAGCAACTGAGATGCTTGAGAAGAATCCTTCCTTGGGAAATATGATCCTGAGGCCTGGTAGTGACAGTAGAAAC